>NC_061508.1:317681381-318015778 GCF_022539505.1 Lolium rigidum | reverse complement strand
TTGTGGGTCATCATACACCTTCACGAAGCATTGCAATGAAGAAGGAGGCCGATTCCAGCAATCGGCCAAAATGATCCTCGACATACGTTTTTGCCTAGGTTCAGCATTGATCTTACACGGAATGCCTGAAGAGCCGATACCCTCAATTACTTGAAAGAATCGGCTCGGGGGGCACTTAGGTGTATAAAACACGAGGATATGAAGTTGAAGTGGCTTTCAAATGCCCAGCAACCCAAGATATATTCTTTGATGATGATGGGTATTGAAGTATGGGGGCCGATGTATAAATCGGCCGTAAAAAATACAAATTTTTTAAGCACAGCCGATGCATAGACATCGACTTTAGAATAGAAAGCCGATGCGCAGCCATCAACTCTAGAGGTACAAACTGTGATAAGCAGAAGCCCAATGGAGCAGTTATCGAGTTACATGGAGAGGCTCTACTGGATGAACTCCTCAATGGAATTGTTTGGTGACTCAGATCCTCTCTTCAAGGACCTCCGACTTCTTTTGGCAAGTTTGAAGGATCACAACCCCGACCAACAACAAGAACAGCATGAACATGCAGATCAGGTCAAGGGTAAGTTGCATCAGTCTGCCAAGATGATGGCTCAGGGGGACAGCTCACCCTGAAGGTTTTGCGCTTTGGGAAGCCGATTTTGTTGGAATCGGCTGGCTCTGCATTACAACTTGGAAGCCGATGGTGGCCCATTTGGCTGACTCATTGCTGTTCTCGCCTTGACTGAGGCTCGGGGGGCAGTTCGCCCTAAAGGACCCTTTGCTATAGGGAGCCGATTTTGTTGAAATCGGCTGGCTCTGCATCTCAACTTTTTTGAGGAATGGTTGCTGCAAGAAAACAGAACAGGATTTCAAACATCGCTGTAGACTATCGAAAGAAAATTTGTGGATAAGTGGTGCCTGTCCTGCAGAAGTATCAGCTCTAGCCTCCGGGTTGATTCAGCAACGGTCCTGGAGCTCTTCTGAAGGCAAAGGGGATTTGGAAGAGAAGGATTCGGTAGGAGAATGTCTGAAAACTTAAAGTTAATGATGAGACCAGGCATTGTTTCAGGAGTTTTTGCCGTTAAATCTAACACTACGCTCAGTGACTGCGGTTTGGACCTGTTCGGTTGGAAGTTTGGGGATCTGAATTTGAGCAAGGTTCGCAGGTTACCGTTTGAGGAGGTGGCCAAATTGGTCTATCTCGAAATTTATCGTAAGAGACCGATGCGTTGCCATCGGCTCATTGAGCGTTGATCAAATTAACAATCGGCAAAATCAGTACGAAAGGAAATCGGCAAAATCAAGTTAAGGGAAATTCTTCATTAATACTGGGATTTCTTACATAGAAGAGCTGATTTCTCTCAAAAGGAAGAGCTAGGGGATACATTGCCCCATCTACCACTACTGATCCTATTCTAAGGATCCTATCTACGGGCCATTGCTGCCCTCGTCGTCGTCGTCGTCGCCGCTGTCGGCGCTGCTCCCTGCCGGCTCATCATCGCTGCTCCAGCGGCCGCCGGCAGGGCCTTCGTTGTCCTCATCCTCCTCGTCAGCGTCGTCGTCGCTGTCGAAGTCGCTGAGGTTCCCCGGCCAGGGGCAGAAACGCTTGGCCGGGGGCTCGTCGGAGGAGCTGTGCTCCTCCTCCTCCTCCTCCTTCGCCTCCTCGGAGGAGGTGAAGTCTGCCCAGGAGAAGCGATCGTCATCGCTCTCCTTCTCCGATTCCCCGTCAGCGAGGAAGCGGAGGTCACTCTCCCCGTCGGTCAAGGATTTGTCATCCTCGGACCAGACGGAGGAGTCGTGGTCTTCTTTGTCCCACGCCGTTGGGGCGAGGATGTCGTACGCCGCCTGCGTGCCCCACTCGGGTGTCGACTCTCGAAGGGGAGAGGACACGTAGGAAAGACCCGATGAAGGAGAGGAGGAAGAAGAAGAAGACATGGTGGCAGAGGAGGGCTTTTGGAGTGCTAATGCGAAGAGGATGAAGAGGAGAACTGTTCGATGCGGTTAAATAAAAGGAGATGGAGTGAAATTCAATGCTTGAGCAGTTTTCGAGGACACGATGCCAAATCTGTCAATGCACGCGGAGAAGCTGAGGAAGCGAGGCGACATGATGAAAGACTCTGCGACGGTGCTGCTCTGCCACGACATGACCCCTCGAAGAAAAAATAGAGTGGTTTTGAAATTATCATTACCAAAACCAGGGGGGCATGTGTTATCACCAGATTTTGGCAAATCAGGAGATAGGCCGTAAGTGAGATGGGCTTGAAGGATATACGCGTGAAGCATCTCTGAAGCGGCCTTGCACGAAGAGTTTGGGCTAAATTGCCCGTGTATCTGTATTTTATTAGATCGTGTTTAGAATTGAAAAGTAGAGTTTGGCCCGTGCACGGTTCTGTGCACGCCTGAATTAGAAAGTCCCCCGGACTATAAATATGTATCTAGGGTTTATGAAATAAACAACAATCACGTTCACAACAAACACAAACCAGGCGCATCGCCACCCCTTCTTTCGAGGGTTTCCTTCCGGGTAAGCATCATGCTGCCTAGATCGCATCTCGCGATCTAGGCAGCATACGTTTATTCGTCTACCTTGTGCTACTCGTGCTGAAGCGTTGTTGATGGCGAGTAGCACTACCTATCTTAGGTGTTTTGGGGCTTGCATTGATGCTTTTCTTATGCATATCTGCTTGGCAATGCCGTCCCTCGACACCTAGCTGCCCTTACACCTATCTGGGTGTAAGGGCAGCATCTTGCTTGTTCGTTACTCAGTAGATCCGATCTGTTATAGTTGCTCCTTGTTCTTCAAGGATTAGTTTAATATCTGCATGATTAGGCCTTATGCTGGGGTCGGATGATCCGGTAGTGCGATAGGTGCTGTTTACCGTTCCTATAAGGGATGTTCCGGGAATTGACGTAATGTTGGTTTTTAGGCCTCTTCTAGGATTAGTTTTCATCATCTTTCGTATCTGCTAGGCCCAACTACGCGTAGGACGTTCCGGTTATGCGGTGAAAACCCTAAACTGTCGTAGATTGGTTTAGCTTTGTTTTGATCAAGCAGGATCCCCATGTCATTGCAAATCCAACGTGAACCATGGGGCGATCGGCTCTTTGAGCCGATCCATAGGTTAACCCGAGAGCCGATAGGGCTCGTATTTAATGTTTACGTGTCTACCATGCAGGAACAATCGAAGCAATCTAACACCTTCCTGATCGGGTCTAGGTCAGGTGGCACGCCCTTGCAACCGCCAGGACGTGTGCAGAGAACTTGCGGGACGACGCGAGGTGCCAGGGTCCACTAAGCGGCCTTGGGAGCCTCCCGGCTCTTCGTGTTGCTTAACCACTGCTCGCCGGTGAGTTTTGGCAGGCAACAAGACCATAGCATGGGCATTAGGTGATATTGCCCTTGGGTCCGCTGCAGTTGCAAACCTGCATGATTGACATCTGAGGTTCATATGGCCGTGGTTGGATCTGTTCAAGCGGCGATTTGGGGATTTGAGTTTTGCTCCTTCAGATAGGTCGCAGGTCGCCATTTGAAAAGACGATAGAGTTGGCCTTGCTCGCGTTTTATGGCAAGGGCCGATGCTCTGCCATCGGCTCTTAATGTGTTGAGTCACTTTAATCGGCAAAGTTGGAAAAGGGACAGAATCAGCTGAGAAAGGTCTTCTTCATTAATAAGAGAGGATTTTTACAATGAAGAGCCGATTGCTCAAGAAAGGAAGAACAAAAGAAGAGCCGATTGCTCAGGGACTACTAATCCTACATTGCTAATCCTCGCTGGCCTCATCGTCGGCATCGGAGCTGCCGTCGGCGCTACTTCCGGAGAATTCCTCGTCGCTGCTGCCCCAGCCCTCGGCCGGAGCCTCTTCTTCCTCGTCATCATCATCATCCTCGCTGTCCGCCCAAGCGCGGAAGCGCTTTGTCGGCGGATACCCAGCGGAAGAGGAGGAATCATCCTCCTCCTCTTCCTCTCCTTCCTCGTCATCATCATCGTCCTCGCTGTCCGCCCACGCGCGGGAGCGCTTCGCCGGCGGGTACCCGGTGGAGGAGGAGGAATCATCCTCCTCCTCTTTCTCCTTTACTTCTTCTTCTTCCTCCTCCTTGTCGGAGGAGGTGGGGTTCGCCCAGGAGTGGAGGTCGTCTTCACTCTTGCTCTTCAGCGAAGATTGGAGGGAGAGGCCTGAGGAGATAGAAGAAGAGGAGGACATTGCTACAGGGGAAGAGGGTTTTTTGGGTGCTGGTGGACAGAACAGAGCAGGGGGATGAAGTGGCGAACCGTTCGGCACAGATAAATAAAGGGGATGTAGTGGAGATTTAATGCCATGACGGTTCTCGAGGACATGATGCCGAATCTGTCAATGCACGCAGAGAAGTTGGGAAGGCAAGTCGTCATGATGAAGAATACTGCGACGGTTCTGCCTTGCCACGACATGACCCTTCGAAGGAAAAACAGAGTGGTTTTGAAATTATCATTACCAAAACCAGGGGGCATGTGTTATCACCAGATTTTGGCCAAATCAGGAGATAGGCCGTAAGTGAGATGGGCTTGAAGGATATACGCGTGGAGGATCTCTGAAGCGGCCTTACACGAAGAGTTTGGGCTAGATTGCCCGTGTATCTGTATTATAGTAGATCGCATCTTAGTTTAGAAGTTAGAGTTTAACCCGTGCACGGTTAGGTGCACACCTGAATTAGAAAGTCCCTTGGACTATAAATATGTATCTAGGGTTTATGAAATAAACAACAATCACGTTCACAACAAACACAAACCAGGCGCATCGCCACCCCTTCTTTCGAGGGTTTCTTCCGGGTAAGCATCATGTTGCCTAGATCGCATCTTGCGATCTAGGCAGTATACGTTTATTCGTCTACCTTGTGTTACTCGTGCTGAAGCGTTGTTGATGGCGAGTAGCACTACCTATCTTAGGTGTTTTGGGGCTTGCATTGATGCTTTTCTTATGCATATTTGCTTAGCAATGCCGTCCCTCGACACCTAGCTGCCCTTACACCTATCTGGGTGTAAGGGCAGCATCTTGCTTGTTCGTTGCTTAGTAGATCCGATCTGTTATAGTTGCTCCTTGTTCTTCAAGGATTAGTTTAATATCTGCATGATTAGGCCTTATGCTGGGGTTGGACGATCCGGTAGTGCGTTAGGTGTTGTTTACCGTTCCTATAAGGGATGTTCCGGGAATTGACGTAATGTTGGTTTTTAGGCCTCTTCTAGGGATAGTTTTCATCATCTTTCGTATACGCTAGGCCCAACTACGCGTAGGACGTTCCGGTTATGCGGTGAAAACCCTAAACTGTCGTAGATTGGTTTAGCTTTGTTTTGATCAAGCGGGATCCCCATGTCATTGCAAATCCAACGTGAACCATGGGGCGATCGGCTCTCCGAGCCGATCCACGAGGACAACCTGAGAGCCGATAGGGCTCGTATTTAATGTTTACGTGTCTACCATGCGGGAACATAATCGAAGCAATCTAACACCTTCCTGATCGGGTCTAGGTCAGGTGGCACGCCCTTGCAACCGCCAGGACGTGTGCAGGAAACTTGCGGGACGACGCGAGGTGCCAGGATCCACTAAGCGGCCTTGGGAGCCTCCCGGCTCTTCGTGTTGCTTAACCACTGCTTGCCGGTGAGTTTTGGCAGGCAACACATTCTGGCACGCCCGGTGGGACAATCTTCTACAACATCCACGTCGACACCTGCGTCCGAGATGGCGGACGAACCGATCAAGTACGAGGATCTCCCTGCAGAGCATAAGAAGAAATACGATGAGCTGAAGGCCATGCGTTGAAGCCGAACTCATCGGCTCCTTTGAGAAGACCCGTTCGCACGGCATCAGGTTTAAAGGATTCACTCCCCAAGGCGTACTCGAGGGTTTGGATCTGTCTCTCCCTTCGGAGGAACGTACCAGAGCCCTGCGTCAGGAAATCAACTACGTTGTGGCTCATTCGCTACATCGGCATTCCGAGAGCCTGGTGAATACTTTGGAGCGCATTGCGCTTCATGTAGTCCAAGAAGTCATGAAGAGCCCGTTGTGTTGCCTGCCAAAACTCACCGGCGAGCAGTGGTTAAGCAACACGAAGAGCCGGGAGGCTCCCAAGGCCGCTTAGTGGACCCTGGCACCTCGCGTCGTCCCGCAAGTTTCCTGCACACGTCCTGGCGGTTGCAAGGGCATGCCACCTGACCTAGACCCGATCAGGAAGGTGTTAGATTGCTTCGATTGTTCCTGCATGGTAGACACGTAAACATTAAATACGAGCCCTATCGGCTCTCAGGTTGCCCTGTGGATCGGCTCAAAGAGCCGATCGCCCCATGGTTCACGTTGGATTTGCAATGACATGGGGATCCTGCTTGATCAAAACAAAGCTAAACCAATCTACGACAGTTTAGGGTTTTCACCGCATAACCGGAACGTCCTACGCGTAGTTGGGCCTAGCAGATACGAAAGATGATGCAAACTACCCCTAGAAGAGGCCTAAAAACCAACATTACGTCAATTCCGGAACATCCCTTATAGGAACGGTAAACAACACCTAACGCACTACCGGATCGTCCAACCCCAGCATAAGGCCTAATCATGCAGATATTAAACTAATCCTTGAAGAACAAGGAGCAACTATAACAGATCGGATCTACTGAGTATTGAACAAGCAAGATGCTGCCCTTACACCCAGATAGGTGTAAGGGAAGCTAGGTGTCGAGGGACGGCATTGCTAAGCAGATATGCATAATAAAAGCATCAATGCAAGCCCCAAAACACCTAAGATAGGTAGTGCTACTCGCCATCAACAATGCTTCAGCACGAGTAACACAAGGTAGACGAATAAACGTATCGCCTAGATCGCGAGATGCGATCTAGGCAGCATGATGCTTACCCGGAAGGAAACCCTCGAAAGAAGGGGTGGCGATGCGCCTGGTTTGTGTTTGTTGTGAACGTGATTGTTGTTTATTTCATAAACCCTAGATACATATTTATAGTCCGAGGGACTTTCTAATTCGAGCGTGCACCCAACCGTGCACGGGTTAAACTCTAACTTCTAAACTCAGATGCGATCTACTATAATACAGATACACGGGCAATCTAGCCCAAATTCTTCGTATAAGGCCGCTTCAAAGATCCTCAACGCGTATATCCTTCAAGCCCATCTCACCTACGGCCTATCTCCTGATTTGGCCAAAATCTGGCGATAACACATGCCCCCCTGGTTTTGGTAATGATAATTTCAAAACCACTCTGTTTTTCCTTCGAGGGGTCATGTCGTGGCAAGGCAGAACCGTCACAGTATTCTTCATCATGATGACTTGCCTTCCCAACTTCTCTGCACGATTTGACAGTTTTGGCACCACATCCTCGAAAACTGCTCGAACATTAAATCTCCCTTCCATCTCCTTTTATTTAACCGCATCGAACAGTTCTCCTCTTCATCCCCTTCGCATTAGCACTCCAAAAGCCCTCCTGCGCCACCATGTCTTCTTCTTCTTCCTCCTCATCAGGTCTTTCCGCCCAGTCCTCCTGCTCCCGCGAGCCGACGCCGGAGTGGAACCCGGAGGAGGCCCATGCGGCCAACACCCGCCGCGCCATCGAGGCCGGGGACGAGTCGAGCCATGACTTCTCCGTTTGGTCTGAGGACGATAAGTCCTTGACCGACGTGGAGAGTGACCTCCGCTTCCTCGCCAACGGGGAATCGGAGGAGGAGAGCGATGACGATCGCCTCCCCTGGGACGGCTCCACCTCCTCCGAGGAGGCGAAGAAGGAGGAGGAGGAGGAGGAGGACGACGACAGCTCCTCCGACGAGCCGCCGGCCAAGCGCCTCTGCCCCTGGCCCGGGAACCTCAGCGATTTCGACAGCGACGACGACGACGCTGACGAAGAGGACGAGGACAACGAGGGTCCTGCCGGCGGTCGCTACAGCAGCGACGACGAGCCGGCCGGGAGCAGCGCCGACAGCGGCGATGATGACGACGACGACGACGACGAGGGCAGCAACGGCCCCTAGATAGGACCTTTAGCATAGGGCCAGTAGTAGTAGACGGGGCAATGTATCCCCTAGTAACTCC
Source organism: Lolium rigidum (assembly GCF_022539505.1). Taxonomy (NCBI): domain Eukaryota; kingdom Viridiplantae; phylum Streptophyta; class Magnoliopsida; order Poales; family Poaceae; genus Lolium; species Lolium rigidum. The sequence goes on along the minus strand of NC_061508.1, from coordinate 318,007,719 downwards.
TTTTGAGAACAATTAGCTCCTTGTGTAAGAAATCTTGCTATCAATGAAGAATTTCCCTTAACTTGATTTTGCCGATTCCTTTTATGCTAATTTAGCCAATTTCCCCTCGTACTGATTTTACCGATTGTCAACTCGGTCAATGTTCAATGAGCCGATGGCAACGCATCGGTCCCTCATAATCCGCCCTTCATCTTTTCGACTAAGGAGTGACCGTAAACTTGGTCAATGTCCAATAAGCCGATGTCAACGCATCGAGTCCTTCATTTTTCGACCGATGACTTTGAGTTCTGGTGGACAATGTGGAAGAGCAATGCCTTCAAGAGAGCCCCAGAACCGCTGCTGAAACGACTTGACGCTGAAGCCGATACTTCTGGAGAACAGATGTCACCTGCTCGCAAATCTCCTCGGTGATACTTTATAACCCTGCTCTGTTCCTTTGAAGAAGATTACAATGGAGGGCCAGCCGATAGAATCTCAATCGGCTTCTTAAGAACAGAGTATCTACCAAGTCAGTTGCCCCCCGAGCCTCAGTCAAGGCGAGAACAGCAGTGAGCTAGCCAAATGGGCTACCATCGGCTTCCAAGTTGTAATGCAGAGCCAGCCGATTCCAACAAAATCGGCTTCCCAAAGCGAAAAACTTTCAGGGTGAGCTGTCCCCCTGAGCCTCTCCAGCTTCCATCGATACGTGGCAAGAAAACTTACGCCCAAGAGTCGACGCACTGAAAGGGTTCGGAAGGATCAACAAATCCATTCCTTGAACTAAGAAGCCTCAAATATAATGGCTCTCCAACTCCTCCTAGTTTAATTCTTGCGCCTTGCTGCTCAGATCGGCTCCTCATCTTGGCAGACTGATGCAACTCACCCTTAACCTGATCTGCATGTCCATGCTGTTCTTGTTGTTGGTCAGGGTTGTGATCCCTCAAACTTGCCCCAGCTGATATTGCAGACAAATATTCCATTGAGGAGCCCATCCAGTAGAGCCTCTCCATGTAACTCGATAACTGCTCCATTGGGCTTCTGCTTATAACAGTTTGTACCTCTTGAGTCGATGGCTGCGCATCGGCTTTCTATTCTAAAGTCGATGTCTGTGCATCGGCTGTGCTTAAAAAATTTGAATTTTTTACGGCCAATTTATGCATCGGCCCCCATACTTCAATACCCATCCTCATCAAAGAATATAACTTGAGCTGCTGGGCATTTGACAGCCACTTCAAACTTCGTATCCTCATGTCTTATCCACCTAAGTGCCCCCCGAGCCGATTCTTTCAAGTAATTGAGGGTATCGGCTCTTCAGGCATTCCTTGTTAGATCAATGCTGAACCCAGGTAAACACGTATGTTGAGGATAATTTTGGCCGATTGCTAGAATCGGCCTCCTTCTTCATTGCAATGCTTAGTGAAGGTTTACCACGTCTTGGTTTTTTACTGTAGCTACGTGACATGCTTGAGATGAGATTTTTGCTTTCCATTTTTTTTGGGGCCGATCGCAGGGATCGGCCTCGCCACGTACGTCCATTGTCTTGGACCTTGCTACTCTGTCAGGCCGGTAGATAAGACCAGCCTCACCCCATTTTTAGAAGCTTCGATGCGCTCACAGCCTTCCAAACTGATTCCAGAGAGCGGCTCTTGGTCATCTGCCTCCCAAATATTCATGGCAGCTAGTGATATCTCGATCGAGTCATCTCGCTCGAACGACCTCCACTTCATCTCCATCCCACTGTATGATGCATTGGTGCATTGTGGATGGAATGCAACAGTTAGCGTGAATCCAATCCCTTCCTAGCAGGACAGCGTAATTGCTTTTGCTGTCGACGATGAAGAACGCGGTAGGTATGGTTTTCCGGCCTACAGTAAGATCTACGTTCAGAACACCTTTTGCTTCTGATGCTTGGCCGTTGAAATCGGTTAATGTGATGTTGGTCTTGATCAGATCATCATTGGAGTGTCCCAAACGTCGTAGCATGGAATACGGCATTATGTTGACTGCCGCTCCGGTGTCAACCAACATCTTGCTGACAGGCTGCCCATTGATATAACCTCTCGGTATAGGGCCTTCAAATGCCCGTAGCTTCTATCTCGTGGCTTCTCAAAGATAATTGGCCATGGACCGCGATCGAATTGAGCCACCGATACTTCCTCGTCGTTTGGAGCGCGAAACTCTGACGGGAGTACGAACACCATGTTTGTATCAGCCGATGCCTCTGCATCGGCTTTTGTCTGTTTAGGGCGCCACACTTTCTTCGGTGGACGCGTCTCCGTCTCCAATGTTTGCTGAATTTTCACGGCCAGATCGGGCCGTGCCTTCCTCAACGTGTACGAGTGCGTGCTTCGGCTTCCTCCAGGTTTCGTAGCCGCTGCACCCTACGCTTCTGAGAATGGCTGAGTCCATCAGGGCACCACCTCAGCCGGTGATACCTATCTGCTTCACCATCTGACTCCTCGAAGTCTTCTTCTTGAGATGACTCAGCTCGTTTGTTCTGAGGTGGGAGAGGCCCTAGACGCTCGAACACTGAAACCTCGTTTGTCCTCTTCCTTTGCTGTCACGCATTCAGGCGGTTCTCGATTGTTGGCAATCGGCTCATTCTCGAGTCCCGAGCAATGTTTAAAGAAAGGACAGTCCCAATGCCTATCCATGTCATCTTGCTCCCTTGACCTCCCTCTAGCGTGGCGCTCGTACCCGTTGTCGTTTCTATCATGCCGACGGTACCTCCTGTCCTCTACATCAGACCGACGATATCTTTCATCATCTACGTCGTAGCGCCGACGTCGGTCGTACTGCTGTTCATATTTGTTAAGGAGATGCGCGGAGAGTGGACGCTGATACCGCACGCTTCTCACTTCCTCCTCGGTTAGGTACCGTCTATCATCATCATGGGGCCGGTCGCGTGGATCGGCCTCCTCTTTATCCTTGCCACGGGAGTGGCTGTTCTCTGCTTTATCTTCGCCATGGCGGCTCACAAACCCTGCCATGTTGACACTAAAAGAGAACCCTGGCTCGCACCTTATGGAGTGGCTAAGATCCACCATGTTGACGCCAGGAAACGGGCGTGTGTCAACCTTCATGGCCCTGATGCCGGGCGAACGGGTCTTCTCAAAAGAGCCGATGAGTTCGGCTTCACAGATGGCCTTCAGCTCATCGTATTTCTTCTTATGATCTGCAGGGAGATCCTCGTACTTGATCGGTTCGTCCGCCATCTCGGACGCAGGTGTTGACGTGGATGTTGTAGAAGATTGTCCCACGGGCGTGCCGGAATGTGTTGCCTGCCAAAACTCACCGGCGAGCGGTGGTTAAGCAACACGAAGAGCCGGGAGGCTCCCAAGGCCGCTTAGTGGACCCCGGCACCTCGCGTCGTCCCGCAAGTTTCCTGCACACGTCCCGGCGGTTGCAAGGGCGTGCCACCTGACCTAGACCCGATCGGGAAGGTGTTAGATTGCTTCGATTGTTCCTGCATGGTAGACACGTAAACATTAAATACGAGCCCTATCGGCTCTCGGGTTGCCTCGTGGATCGGCTCAAAGAGCCGATCGCCCCATGGTTCACGTTGGATTTGCAATGACATGGGGATCCTGCTTGATCAAAACAAAGCTAAACCAATCTACGAAAGTTTAGGGTTTTCACCGCATAACCGGAACGTCCTACGCGTAGTTGGGCCTAGCAGATACGAAAGATGATGCAAACTACCCCTAGAAGAGGCCTAAAAACCAACATTACGTCAATTCCCGGAACATCCCTTATAGGAACGGTAAACAACACCTAACGCACTACCGGATCGTCCAACCCCAGCATAAGGCCTAATCATGCAGATATTAAACTAATCCTTGAAGAACAAGGAGCAACTATAACAGATCGGATCTACTGAGTATCGAACAAGCAAGATGCTGCCCTTACACCCAGATAGGTGTAAGGGCAGCTAGGTGTCGAGGGACGGCATTGCTAAGCAGATATGCATAAGAAAAGCATCAATGCAAGCCCCAAAACACCTAAGATAGGTAGTGCTACTCGCCATCAACAACGCTTCAGCCACGAGTAACACAAGGTAGACGAATAAACGTGTCTTGCCTAGATCGCGAGATGCGATCTAGGCAGCATGATGCTTACCGGAAGGAAACCCTCGAAAGAAGGGGTGGCGATGCGCCTGGTTTGTGTTTGTTGTGAACGTGATTGTTGTTTATTTCATAAACCCTAGATACATATTCATAGTCCGGGGGACTTTCTAATTCAGGCGTGCACCCAACCGTGCACGGGTTAAACTCTAACTTCTAAACTCAGATGCGATCTACTATAATACAGATACACGGGCAATCTAGCCCAAATTCTTCGTATAAGGCCGCTTCAAAGATCCTCAACGCGTATATCCTTCAAGCCCATCTCACCTACGGCCTATCTCCTGATTTGGCCAAAATCTGGCGATAACACGATGATGATGGAGATCATGTCTGTGCTTTGGAGATGAACATCGAAGACGCAAAGACTAAAGGGCCATATCATATCACATATGAATTGCATGTGATGTTAATCCTTTATGCATCTTATTTTGCTTAGAACGCGACGGTAGCATTATAAGATGATCCCTCACATTAATATCAAGATAATAAAGTGTTCTCCCCTCGTATGCACCGTTGCACGGTTCGTCGTTTCGAAGCATCTCGTGATGATCGGATGTGATAGACTCAACGTTCACATACAACGGGTGTAAGCCATGTTGCACACGCGGAATACTAGGGTTTGCTTGACGAGCCTAGCATGTACAGACATGGCCTCGGGACAATGGAAACCGAAAGGTTGAACACGAGTCATATGGATGATATGATCAACATGTTGATGCTCACCATTGAAGCTACATCATCTCACGTGATGATCGGTTTTGGTGTAGTGGATTTGGATCGTGTACCACTTAACAACTATGAGGGATGTTGTATTAAGTGGGAGTTCATTAGTAATTAGATTAAAATATGAACTAATTATCATGAACATAGTCTGAGTAGTATTTTGAATTAATTTTGTAGTATTGGCATCCGTTTTCTACCATGCGCTAGTCTTGTTATTGAGATAGAAATACTTGTTAAAATCTGACAAGAAACTTTACGGATTGGTACCGTATTGTTAAAGAATCAAGAAATGATTAAGTCCTATTGCAAACTTTTAGTAAACCTCACATTATTGATTCAGAGAGCTATGGTTTCAATTAGTACCTAAAATTATCTTGTCTCCGTGAAACTTGAAGTTCAAATCTGTTTGAAAAGTAATGAGCTGAAAATTTAGTTTTCAGAAATAATCAAGGTATGAGATATATATGATATCTAAGACCTTATTGCAAGATGATAGAATATAATTTGGTGAGACTACATAAACTCATAAGTTTTATGGGAATGTACGAAGGTTGAAGACGCAAGGCGTCCCAATCCTCCAACTATTGGGGCACTAACAATATTCGCATATTCATGAAGTGATCGTCCTTAGTATGCACCGTTGCTAAGACTCGTCGTTTCGAAGCATCACGTGATGATCGGGTGTTATAGATTCTACGTGTGCATACAACGGGTGCAAGCTAGATTTGCACATACGAATACTGAGGTTATACTTTACGAGTCTAGCATGTACAGACATGGTCTCGAAAAGTCTTCATGATATGATAAAATTATGAGTGAAATTGTTCATCATATTAAAAGGTTACTAATAGTGAAATCCGGAACACTTGTCATATGATGATCAACTTCAAAGTAAGAACCTCAAGGTTATTGGTATTTGACCAACAAACCTAGAAGTTATTGAAGGTGAAGTGTTTTCTGAATAACGAGGAAAGCTAAAAGAGAAACTACAAAAGATATTTTGGCAGAAAGAAAGAAAAGACTAGAAAGTCTAGCTCAGGTGTATATAAATGATAGGGATTTCTATTTTCGTGCCCTCGGGTCCTTAGTTGTACTCAGTTTTCCCCAGCTCCTTAGTTTTTCCTCAGTTTTCCCCAACTTCTTGTCTATAACCCGCAGAAAGAGCTCGGACGGAAGGAATCCCGTTTAGTTGACGTTGGTTGGTGCTGGCAAGTGGGGCCGCTGTTGGTGCCCCGCAATGGACACGTCTCCACTTATCCAGATCATCGTGGGACCCACAACTTGTCCACGTGAGCGCGCCGGACCCACAGCTTACCCAGGTGACCGTTGCAAAATGGGAGCCCGAGCTAGCCCCGCTCCCGTGCCCGTGCCATTGCTTCCCCTTTCTTTCTCCGTGCCCCATTGTTCTTCTTCTCCGCCAGCGGCAGCCCTTCTCCGGCACGCGGGTGATGTCTAGTTTCTCTTCGACCTCCCGTTCTTCATGGCCGCAGTATGGACCCGTGCCTTTGACAAGATGCCCCGATCGCCCACGCCAGGAGCCTCGCAAGCGGTCGATCCGCAAGACGGACGAGAACGGCAACCGTGGACGTGAGTTCGTTGCATGCGAGAGCTTGCCATATAGAGAGGGGGATAAGGTTATATCTCGCTCCAATTTCTCTGTTTTCTCTCGATTTTCTTGTTATTCCCTCGAATTTGGGATTTAGGGTTCATGTTGTTGTTTCCAGATCTTGAAGAAATGCAGGCATTTCGAGTGGATCGATGTGTACGTTCAGAGGCTTCAGTTGCAGGAATCAATTGGCGCTATTGGGGGGTGCAATTTGGGAGGGGGGACTTGTCTGTAGAGAATGCGGCGGAGAGAGGAGCCGTTCCGATTAGGGACCTTCGATTATGCCTAATTCTCCCAATGCGGAACTGGTGGAAGTGAAGGGAGAACTGAAGAAAATGAACAAGCGATTAAGGCAGCTGATCGAGTTGAAGAAGCAAGCTAATCTGATGGCTGGTTGTTTTTTTTGTTTTATAATTACGATCGGATTCTTATCATTGCTCACCAGGCGCTAGAAGTTGTTACAAGGGATACCTTGTTACAAATCCATTAGGGATCCCAATCCATTATTCAGTTACATGTACTTGTAGTTGTTTTCAAAGTTAGTGTGTGCATTCACCGAAATTACCAACTATATTCCCTAAAAGAAAAGGAAAGCTAAAGATAGTTGATAATTGTTAGAGGGGTGACAAATAATGCAATCACCGAAATCCGCAAATATATATGCCTCATGTTTATACCAAAATTATACCACTTTTAGGCCTTTCCAAAATACCAATACCATATCCCAAACTATATTCCCTAAAAGAAAAGGACAGCTAAAGATAGTTGATAATTGTTAGAGGGGTGACAAATAATGCAATCACCGAAATCCGCAAATATGTATGCCTCATGTTTATACCAAAATTATACCACTTTTAGGATGTTTCAAAATACCAATACTATATCCCAAACTGTATTCCCTAAAAGAAAAGGACAGCTCAAGATAGTTGATAATTGTTAGAGGGGTGACAAATAATGCAATCACCGAAATCCGCAAATATGTATGCCTCATGTTTATACCAAAATTATACCACTTTTAGGCCGTTTCAAAATACCAATACTGTATCCCAAACTATATTCCCTAAAAGAAAAGGACAGCTCAAGATAGTTGATAATTGTTAGAGGGGTGACAAATAATGCAATCGCCGAAATCCGCAAATATGTATGCCTCATGTTTATACCAAAATTATACCACTTTTAGGCCGTTTCAAAATACCAATACTATATCCCAAACTATATTCCCTAAAAGAAAAGGACAGCTAAAGATAGTTGATAATTGTTAGAGGGGTGACAAATAATGCAATCGCCGAAATCCGCAAATATGTATGCCTCATGTTTATACCAAAATTATACCACTTTTAGGCCGTTTCAAAATACCAATACTATATCCCAAACTATATTCCCTAAAAGAAAAGGACAGCTCAAGATAGTTGATAATTGTTAGAGGGGTGACAAATAATGCAATCACCGAAATCCGCAAATATGTATGCCTCATGTTTATACCAATACTATATCCCAAACTATATTAAGTGGAAAACTCGTTATTGCATTCTCCACCGACAGAGAGAGAGAGAGAGAGATGGGTGGCCACGAAGAGAGAGAGAGAGAGAGGTTGCCACGAAGTGACGGATATGGGTATACTGCCCGTTAGATCAGTGGATCAACGGTTCGTGGAGTCGATCCGTGTGACAACGGCTCAACCAATCAGGATAAGTTTGGGCTTCTCAGAGCATTTGTGACAGTACTTGAGGGCAAAGCTGAGTAGTACTAAGAATCCAAGGGCACATAAATAGTAAATAGACTAAGGGATTCAAACAAAAGAATTACAAAATGAAAAATGTGTGTTTTGTACAATATAATTCATATTGGGCTACATCAAATTATTTGCAATTCAAATATACATGAGTGTGACAATTATGGCATCATTTAGACAAACTATGTTTTGGGAAAGATGTTTTGCAAAGGGGTTTGGGTGGAAAACCATGCATCTTCATAGCTACACTAGTGATTCCGAGAAGTGGCAATTTGTGGTAAAACTTGATTTATATATGTTTGTTAAGGTTTTCTAGGTGGCAGAGTTGCGTAGGAAGACTCCATGAGTAGTTGCCACTATGTTTTTATTTTTTTGGATTTTTTGCGCATGAAATGACTCAATTAGCTATGTTAATCTCATTTGTTGACTCTCTGTTGACCAGCTACTTGAGGGTAAAACTGAGTATATTGCACTTGCCGGTCTAAGTCCTCGAGGGGAAAGCTGAGTACAGATAAAATTTCTGTATAAGGCCCGAGGTTATAACCGAGTACACCAAACGTCCCGGGGTTAGACTCGTGTAGCGGTGCACGCTGCAGCCGTGCATAGCGGACGCGTGTTGCGGTACACGCCACCTTCGTCTTTATAGAGCCCCTCTTTCTCTCCCTCGACGCACGTTCTCACCGGCTCACTGCAACCGCCTCTCTGTCCCATCATCTTCTCCACAACCGAAGAAAAAACCCGAAGAAAACCGCCGGCGATGGAGAAGAATGAGATGCCCATTGTCGGCACATCGGCCGCCGCCCCGTCCGGGCCCCTGTCGGCTGCTTCCAACGTAGCAGCCGGCGCATCGGCCGCCGCCCCCGTCCAGGCCCCTGTCGCTGCTTCCAATGTAGCAGCCGGCGCATCGGCCGCCGCCACCGTCCAGTCCCCCGTCGATTGGGACCCGTACGAACCAGTGCAGTACTGTTGCGGTCAGAAACCCACCGGCGAGCAGCGACGGGCAACACAGTAGAGCCGGGAGGCTCCCGGGACTGCGGCTGGCCCTGGTCCCTCCGAGCGACGGCCCGCAAAGACTCGGCACGCACGTCCGATGCTGGTGCAAGGGCGTGCCACCTGACCTATACCTGGTCAGGAAGGTGTTGGATGTGCCTCGCTTAGTTTCCTGCATGGCATACACGTAAACATTAAATATGAGCCTCAATCGGCTCTCGGGTTGTCTCGTGAATCGGCTCAAGGAGCCGATCCACCCATGATCCGTACGAGGTGTACGATCGGATGGTGGTCCTGCTTGATCAAAACAAAGCTAAAACGACCTACTACGATTTAGGGTTTTCACCGCATAATCGGAACATCCTACTCGTGATTGAGCCTGGCGGCCACACACGGTGATCGTAAACCGACCCTAGACAAGGCCTAAAAACCAACATGAAGTTGATCCCCGGAACATCCTGTCTAGGGCTAGCAAACTACACCCTACGCGCCACTGGATCCTTCAACCCGTTTGCAAGGCCTAACTATGCAGATATTAAACTAATCCTTGAAGAACAAGGAGCAATCATAACGGATCGGATCTACTAAATAATGATCAAGCGGGGTGCCGCCCTTACACCTAAGATAGGCGTAAGGGCGGCTAGACGTCTAAGGGTTGCACGACGACAGCATATGATACGATGAACAATGCTAACCCTAACACATCTATGATAACTACGTTGCTCGCCATCAACAAGGCTTCGGCACGAGCAACGCATGAACAACGAATAAACGTTATCGCCTAGATCGCAAGATGCGATCTAGGCAGCATGATGCTTACCCGGAAGAAACCCTCGAGACAAGGGAGTTGGCGATGCGCCTAGATTGGTTTGTGGTGAACGTGATTGTTGTTTATTTCATAAACCCTAGATACATATTTATAGTCCGTAGACTTTCTAACGTGGGAATAATCCCAACCGGGCACGAGCCAAACTCCATCTAATCGACACGTATCCTACTATGTTACAGATACACGGGCAAACTAGCCCAAACTTTGCATATAAGGCCGATTCATGTATTTCTTCTATGTATATCCTTCAAGCCCATCTCCAATCGCGGCCCACCTCTGATCCGGTCAAATTCTGGTGATAACACATGCCCCCCTGGTTTTGGAAATGACAATTCCCAAAATCACTCTGTTTTTTCTTCGTCGGGTCATGTCGTGGCAGAGCAGAACCGCCGCAGTATCCTTCATCATGATGCCTTGCCTCCTCCACTTCTCCGCGTGACCTGGCAAATTTTTTTTCTGTTGGGCACCACTTCCTCGAAAACTGATGTGGCATTGAATCTCCACTATATCCCCTTTTATTTAACCGCTCCAAACAGTTTGCTTCCTCATTCCCTTCGCATTAGCACTCCAAAAGCCCTCCTCTGCCACCATGTCTTCTTCCTCCTCTGCCTCGTCGGGTCTTTCCACCCAATCCTCCTCCTCCCGCGAGCCGACGCCGGAGTGGGACCCGGAGGAAGCCCATGCGGCCAACATCCGCCGCGCCATCGAAGCCGGGGAGGAGTCCAGTTACGACTTCTCCGTCCGGTCTGAGGACGACAAGTCCTCGACCGACGGGGAAAGTGACCTCCGCTTCCTTGCCGACGGGGAAACGGAGGAGGAGAGCGATGACGATCGCTTCTCCTGGGACGACTTCACCTCCTCCTCCGAGGAGGAGGAGGAGGACGACACCTCCTCCGACGAACCGCCGGCCAAGCGCTTCTGCCCCTGGCCGGGGAACCTCAGCGACTTCGACAGCGACGACGACGACGCTGACGAGGAGGACGAGGACAACGAGGGCCCCGCCGGCGGCCGCGCGGCAGCAGTGACGACGAGCCCGCCAGGAGTAGCGCCGACAGCGGCGACGACGGCGACGACGAGGGCAGCGACGGCCCGTAGATAGGACCCTTAGCATAGGATCAGTACTAGTAGATGGGGCAATGTATCCCCTAGTACTTCCTTTTGAGAGCAATCAGCTCTTTATGTAAGAAATCCTGTTTATCAATGAAGAATTTCCCCAATTTGATTTTGCCGATTTCCTCTCATACTGACTTTGCCGATTGTCAACTTAGCCAATGCTCAATGAGCCGATGGCAACGCATCGGTCCCTCATAAACCGTCCTTCATCTCTTCGACTAAGGAGTGATTGTAAACTTGGTCAAGGCTCAATGAGCCGATGTCAACGCATCGGTCCCTCACAATCCATCCTTCATCTTTTCGACCGATGACTTGAGCTTTGGTGGATAATGTGGAAGACCAATGCCTTCAAGAGAACCCTAGGACCGCTGCTGAAACGACTTGACACTGAAGCCGATGCTTCTGCAGAACAGATGTCACCTGCTCGCAAATCTCCTCAGTGATACTTTATAACCCTGCTCTGTTTTTTTGCAGCAACCAGATGGCCCAGAGCCAACTCCCTACCGGTGATGATGGATCCCTCTTTAAATTCCTCCTACCAGCTCCCGTGATCCTCTCCTGCAAGAACTCGCCACCTTTGAAGAAGGTTATGATGGAGGGCCAGCCGATGAAACCCCAATCGGCTTCTGAAAAACAGAGTATCTACCAGGTCAGCTGCCCCCCGAGCCTCAGTCAAGGCGAGAATAGCGGTGAGGACGCACAGATCAGACAAAGGGTTTTGAACTCAGGCAATTCTGAGACAGCCACCATGCAGAGCCAGCCAAACTTGCCACCATCGATCATCTTTTCTTCCGTTGAAAGCCGATATTGTAGACGAAACATCAACGGCTTAATCGGCAAAGGGTTGGAAGTCCTCGAAGAGAAGGTTCTGGCCGCTGAGGAAGCTCTCATTGTTCACTCCCTCCAGGAAGCAGAAGGCCATCCGCGTCTTGAACACGCAGCGGGTAGATCCTGTGTAATTGTACTAGAGTCGATGGCTGTGCATCGGCTTTGTTTCTTAGCTCTAAAGTCGATGTCCGTGCATCGGCTGTACATCATGAGAATTTTTTTTTACTGGCCGATTTCTATCGGCCCCCAATATTTCACTGCACATGTATCGCACATGTTCGTCTGATTAGGTGCCCCCGAGCCGAATCCGCCGGTAGCTGCGGATATCGGCTCGTAGTTAGCCAACGCACTTGTGTTTGAACGTCGGCTCCGTTAGGACCAATGTTGACTTTTTCCAGCTCATCGGCCGACGTAAAACCGCTGCCCATTAGATCGACGTTGAACACAGGCAGAACGTATGGTGAGGATAATTTTGGCCGATTGCTGGAATCGGCCTCCATGTTGATTGAATAGCTCAATGAAGGTTTTGCAATGTTCCTCCATAGATCTTTGGGGCCGATCACACGGATCGGCATCGCCACGTTTGTCCATAGATGTTGCTCTTGTTACACGGTCAGGCCGGTGGATAAGACCAGCCTCACCCCGTCCTTCGTCACGTCGATGCGCTCGCGAGTCGTCCAAATTGATGCCCGAGAGTGGCTCTTGGCCTGTTGTCTCCCAAACGTTCATGCCGGCCGTTGAAATCTCGGCTGAATCATCTGCGTGGACGACCTCTACTTCATCTCCATCCCATTGTATTAGGCATTGGTGCATCGTGGATGGAATGCAACAGTTGGCGTGGATCCAATCTCTCCCTAGCAGGACAGCATAGGTGCTCTTGCTGTCGACAATAAAGAACGTCGTAGGGATGGTTTTCCTTCCTACGGTCAGATCCATATTCAGAACACCTTGTGCGTCAGATGCTTGGCCGTTGAAATCGCTCAGTGTCACGTTGGTCTTGATCAGATCCGAGCTAGAGCGCCCCAACCGATGTAGCATGGAGTATGGCATAATGTTGACTGCCGCTCCGGTGTCCACCGAGCATCTTGTTGACGAGGCTGCCCATTGATATAGCCTCGCAAGTACGGGGCCTTCGGATGTACTGTAGCTTCTTTCTCATGGCTTCTCAAAGATAACCGGCCGTGGGCCGCAGATCAAGTTGTGCCACGGGTGCTTCGTACGATCTCGGAGCACTAAACTCCGTTGGAAGGATGAACACCATATTTGTGCCGGCTGATGTCTCATCATCGGCTTTCTTTTGTCCGGGCGCCACTCTTTTCTTTGTGGCCGACCTTCTTCGTCCGAGGGTTCGCTGAATTTTAGCGGCCAGATCAGGCCGCGCCTTCCTCAACGTGTGCAGGTATAACCTTTCGGCTTCCTCCAAACCACGTAGTCGGCTGTACCCTACGCTTTTGGGAACGGCTGAGTCCATCGGGGCACCACCTTGGCCGGTGGTACTTATCTTCTTCTTCTTCATCGTCTTCCAATTCCTCGAGATCTTCCACCCGAGAGGACTCGGCGTGCTTGTTCCGAGGCGGGAGAGGCCCTAGACGTTTGAACACGGACACGTTAGTCTGCATCCTTCTTCTTCTGTCTACACTCGGGCGGTTGCCGATTGTAGGCAATCGGCTCATTCCTGAATCCCAGCGAGTGTCTGAAGAAGGGACAGTCCCAGTGCCTATCCACATCGTCTTGCTCTCTCGACTTTTCCTTGGCGTGGCGCTCATATCTCTCCTCGTCGCGATCATGCCGACGGTGTCTCCTGGAGTCCCTAGCCAGACGATCTCTTTCATCATCGTCGTTGTATCGTCGGCGTTGGTCGTATTGACTCACATATTTGTTGAGGAGGTGATCAGAGAGAGGTCGCTGATATCTCACGTTCCTCACTTCTCCCTCCGTGATGTAGCGCTTGCCATCGTGACGAGCCGATCGCGTGGAACGGCTTCCTCTCGTGTCCTTGCTATGAGAGCAGCTGCCCTCGTCTCCGTCCTTACCGAGTGGTGCCCGGGTCCTACCATGTTGATGTTGAACGAGAATCCTGGCTGGCACCCTCCAGGGTAAGTGCACTCCACCATGTTAACGGCGGGCAAGGGGTGTGTGTCGACCTTCATGGCGTACTGGCTGAAAATTAGACGCCCTTGTTCTATCGCCATTTGGACCTGCTGACGCCACACCCTGCAGTCGTTGGTGGCATGGGTGAACGTGTTATGCCACTTGCAGTATGGCTTTCCGTTCAGCTCTCGAGCCGTGGGGATCTTGTGGCCTTCGGGTACCTTTAGCTGTTTCTCCTTAAGTAAGAGGTCGAAAATTTGCTCAGCCTTGGTGACATCGAAGTCAAACCCTCTTGGAGGACCTTGTGGCTTAACCCACTTACGGGACACGGGGCTTGCCCCCGAGTCCATTCAGCCACTGCTACCTCTTGATCTCCCGCAGAACCTTCATCTTCATCTGCCTCAACCAGGACCACCGCACGTTTGAATTTATCCTGGTATACATCTGGGTGGCGCTGTTCATATACTGACAGCTTCTGCACCATGTGCGCTAGTGAAGGGTAGTCTGCTTGGGAGGCCACGTCCTTGATCGGTGATGCGAGACCCACCACCGCCAACTCGACTGCTTCTTTTCGGTCACACGAGCCGAATAGCATCGGTTCCTAACGGTCTGAAGCGCTGGACATATTCCGACACCTGTTTCTCCGCGCTTCGTCGTACTTGTGCTAGATTGGCAATGCCGGTCTCGGAAGCCTCCGAGTGATACTGCATGTGGAGCTGCTCTTCCAAGCTGCTTCCAAGTCCGGATTGAGTACGGTGGCAGCGATGTGTACCACCCAAAAGCCGATCCTGTGAGGGACCGTGCGAAGAACCTCACACGCAGCTCATCCGATGCTGAGATCGTGCCCGAGCTGTGCCAAATATCGGCTCACATGCTCGATGGAGCTGGAACCATCCGATCCATTAAACTTGGAGAAATGCGGGAGCCGATATTTGGGTGGTAGCGGGATCAATTCGTACTCGTTGGGGTACGGCTTGGAATAGCCGATTGTCCTCCTTTTCGGCACCATGCCGAACTGGTCTTTTAAGATGGTACTAATCGATCCGCGGTGCTTGGGCTGTAGGAATCGAACTCTGAAGATTCGCCGGAGTGGCATACTTAGCCAGCCATGCTTGCTTTTTCAGCTCTGAGCCAACTGCAGGAGCTGAGCTCTGGAGGTTTGTCGGAGTGGCATACTTAGCTAGCCACGTCTTCTTCTCAAAATCTGTTCCCGAAGTTCCTCCTGCTTTTCCAGAAGTCCCTACTGTTGCAGTCTGGTTTGTGAGTGCCCGATTCATTGCGGTCGGCACGTATGTGCACGTGTATCCGTGAGGGATTTCCTTAGGCGCCTCATGCAAGAACTGGTAGTCACTAGGGTCACCACCGATCTTGTAGACGACGTAGGCCGATGAATTCGGCACTTCTGGTGCTGCCAACGCGAATGGCAGCGGTGGACGGGACTGGAGTGGTATCTCTCCTTGGTGAGTCCCTAGAGCTGGTTCGGCCGAGAATGTCGATGCCTCATGATTTCCTGGATCACGCGAAGAGCAACACGCTCCAAAGTGTTCACCGAGGCTCTCGGAATGGCGGTGCGGCGAATGAGCTACCATGAAGTTAATCTCCGACGCGAGAGACCCGGTGCGTTCTTCGACGGGGCGGACAGGTCCACTCCATCGAGCGCGCCTTCAGGTGAGAACCCTTTCCACCTGATGCCGTGTGAGCGGGTTCTCTGGAAAGAGCCGATGAGGTTGGCTTCGAGGATAGCTTTGACCTCGTCATACTTTTTCTTGAGCTCGTCAGTCAGATCCTCGTACGTTACCGGAGTACCTTCCGCCATCTCAGATGTAGATGGCGATGCGGTTGATGTCGAAGATGGTCCCACCGGGCGTGCCAGAATGTGTTGCGGTCAGAAACCCACCGGCGAGCAGCGACGGGCAACACAGTAGAGCCGGGAGGCTCCCGGGACTGCGGCTGGCCTGGTCCCTCGAGCGACGGCCCGCAAAGACTCGGCACGCACGTCCGATGCTCGGTGCAAGGGCGTGCCACCGACCTATACCTGGTCGGGAAGGTGTTGGATGTGCCTCGCTTAGTTTCTCGCATGGCATACACGTAAACATTAAATACGAGCCTCGATCGGCTCTCAGGTTGTCCTGTGAATCGGCTCAAGGAGCCGATCCACCCATGATCCGTACGAGGTGTACGATCGGATGGTGGTCCTGCTTGATCAAAACAAAGCTAAAACGACCTACTACGATTTAGGGTTTTCACCGCATAATCGGAACATCCTACTCGTGATTGAGCACTGGCGGCCACGCACGGTGATCGTAAACCGACCCTAGACAAGGCCTAAAAACCAACATGAAGTTGATCCCCGGAACATCCTGTCTAGGGCTAGCAAACTACACCCTACGCGCCACTCGGATCCTTCAACCCGTTTGCAAGGCCTAACTATGCAGATATTAAACTAATCCTTGAAGAACAAGGAGCAATCATAACGGATCGGATCTACTAAATAATGATCAAGCGGGGTGCCGCCCTTACACCTAAGATAGGCGTAAGGGCGGCTAGACGGGCAAACTAGCCCAAACTTTGCATATAAGGCTGATTCATGTGGGAATAATCCCAACCGGGCACGAGCCAAACTCCATCTAATCGACACGTATCCTACTATGTTACAGATACACGGGCAAACTAGCCCAAACTTTGCATATAAGGCTGATTCATGTATTTCTTCTATGTATATCCTTCAAGCCCATCTCCAATCGCGGCCCACCTCTGATCCGGTCAAATTCTGGTGATAACAAGTACGACGCGCCGGAGAACCCCTACGACACCACCATCGTCGACAACGAGCCGGAGGTAACCCTTTGTTCCCTTGTTCTTATCTCATTTCAATCATTTTGTGTTAGATCTAGCGTTATTACGGTTCGTCTGTTCCTAGTTCAATCCTTTTGTGTTAGATCTTGCGTTATTACTGTTCGTCTGTTCCTAGTTCAATCTTTTTGTGTTAGATCTTGCGTTATTACTGTTCGTCTGTTCCTAGTTCGATCCTTTTGTGTTAGATCTTGCGTTATTACCGTTCGTCTGTTCCTAGTTCGATCCTTTTGTGTTAGATCTTGCGTTATTATTGTTCGTATGTTCCTAGTTCGATCCTTTTGTGTTAGATCTTGTGTTATTAGTGTTTGTGATTTGCTTTTGTTTAAGATTTGTGCCGATGATGATGAATATTTGGGCATAAATTGATTCGAGGGTTTAGTCGAGTAAACAATTGGTGTGTACAAATTTGTTGTGCATGATCTTTGGTTTACTTACTCAAATCCTGGATATAAGTGTGTCCAATGTAAGCGAGGCTACCTCTTTTTTCGAGCCCATATTATCATGCATGATTTTTTGTTCACTCTCGTTCCATCATCGTTGCAATTGACTCCGTGTTTTTTGCACGATCTTTGGTGCTACGTGACGGGTGCGGAGCAGCGACGTCGACGGCGACGACGAGTCCTTCCACACCAAGACTCGTCACGTCCTCGGAGAGGCTGCGGTCCGGCCATTACGATGGCCCATTCGCAACAGGAAGCTCCGCGCCACCGACTTCAACTCCCTGGTGAACCATGCTGAATCCATTGGCGGATGTGGCGCTAGAGTTGGAAGGACCGTGAACGTGCATGCGTACATGGCCAAACACAAAGCACTTGGGATTCACTGCGCAACCTCCAAGCGAGTCACACGCGCTACACGGAGGCGTTGAACGTGCCTCTCGCACTCTCTGTATTTGACTGCCCTATACGTCAGAGCAGCTTAAATTCATGTAAAATGTAGCTTATGTTGGATCTATCGGTACTACTTTTGGATCTGTCCTGAATATATCTATGCTATGTTGGTTCTTTGTATGCAGCTTATCCTATATTTTCTCTCTGGATTTGTGCCCTAGATTTCCTACCTGATTGGGTAAAAACGAAGGCATAAAGAAATGAATGGCGTTAAAAAACAGAAGGAGAAGCTGCTCTAGATTTGCTACCAATTTGGGCTATCAAATATGAATGAGATCGAGCGAGAGAGAGGAAAAAGGTACATTGAAAACTGCTAATCCGGGCGAAAGAGACGAAACCACTCGTGCCCCCGTCCCGGACCCACACGGCTCCACACGCTACGGCCCCACACGCTACGGCCACACAAACACGGTCTGGTCATGTCCCACGCGGTCCCTTCCTACCAGCCCCACACGACGCGGTCCCACACGACGCGACCCCACAAACGACAGGACCCCACTCGTCAGCACGGAACGGTCAACTTAACGGATTCCTTCCGTCCGAGCTCCATCTGCGGGTTCAGACAAGGGCTTGGGGAAAACTGAGGAAAAACTAAGGAGCTGGGGAAAACTGAGTACAACTAAGGACTTGAGGGCACGAAAATAGAAATCCTTGATACGTCTCCGACGTATCGATAATTTCTTATGTTCCATGCCACATTATTGATGATATCTACATGTTTTATGCACACTTTATGTCATATTCATGCATTTTCTGGAACTAACCTATTAACAAGATGCCGAAGTGCCAGTTCCTGTTTTCTGCTGTTTTTGGTTTCAGAAATCCTAGTAACGAAATATTCTCGGAATTGGACGAAATCAACGCCCAGGTTCCTAATTTCACCGAAAGCATCCAGAACACCCGAGAGCCGCCAGAGGGGGGCCCTGTGAGCCCCAGACGACAGGGCGGCGCGGCCAAGGGGGGGCCCGCGCCCCCCTATAGTGTCGGCGCCCCTTCGACCTTCCGACTCCGCCTCTTCGCCTATTTAAAGGTCCCTGACCTAAAACCTCGATACGAAAAAGCCACGGTACGAGAAACCTTCCAGAGCCGCCGCCATCGCGAAGCCAAGATCTGGGGGACAGGAGTCTCTGTTCCGGCACGCCGCCGGGACGGGGAAGTGCCCCGGAAGGCTCCTCCATCGACACCACCGCCATCTTCATCAACGCTGCTGTCTCCCATGAGGAGGGAGTAGTTCTTCATCGAGGCTCGGGGCTGGACCGGTAGCTATGTGGTTCATCTCTCTCCTATGTACTTCAATACAATAATCTCATGAGCTGCCTTACATGATTGAGATTCGTATGATGATGCTTGTAATCTAGATGTCATTATGCTAGTCAAGTGGGTTTTACTTATGTGATCTCCGGAGACTCCTTGTCCCACGTGTGTAAAGGTGACGAGTGTGTGCACCGTGTGGGTCTCTTAGGCTATATTTCACGAGAATACTTATTCACTGTTATGAATGGCATAGTGAAGTGCTTATTTATATCTCTTTATGATTGCAATGTGTTTTGTATCACAATTTATCTATGTGCTACTCTAGTGATGTTATTAAAGTAGTTTTATTCCTACTGCACGGTGTAATGGTGACAGTGTGTGCATCCGTGTTAGTACTTGGCGTAGGCTATGATTATGATCTCTTGTAGATTATGAAGTTAACTATTGCTATGATGGTATTGATGTGATCTATTCCTCCTACATAGTGTGAAGGTGACGAGTGTGCATGCTATGTTAGTACTTGGTTTAGTTGTGTTGATCTGTCATGCACTCTAAGGTTATTTAAATATGAACATTGAATATTGTGGAGCTTGTTAACTCCGGCATTGAGGGTTCGTGTAATCCTACGCAATTAGTGGTGTTCATCATCCAACAAGAGAGTGTAGAGTATGCATTTATCTATTCTGTTATGTGATCAAAGTTGAGAGTGTCCACTAGTGAAAGTCTAATCCCTAGGCCTTGTTCCTAAATACTGCGATCGCTGCTTGTTTACTGTTTTACTGCGTTACTACTGCTGCGTTACTACTGCTTATTCATACCACCTGTATTTCACTATCTCTTCGCCGAACTAGTGCACCTATTAGGTGTGTTGGGGACACAAGAGACTTCTTGCTTTGTGGTTGCAGGGTTGCATGAGAGGGATATCTTTGACCTCTTCCTCCCTGAGTTCGATAAACCCTGGGTGATCCACTTAAGGGAAACTTGCTGCTGTTCTACAAACCTCTGCTCTTGGAGGCCCAACACTGTCTACAAGAATAGAAGCTCCCGTAGACATCAAGCACTTTTCTGGCGCCGTTGCCGGGGAGGAAAGGTAAAGCACTTTTCTGTTGCCGTTGTGTGTGTGCTCGAAGCTATTTCCTTTAGATCCTGCAATTGCATCTTTTTGTTTCTTGTTTACACTAGTACGGCATAATGGAAAACAACAAAAATATGAGAGATCTTTATGAACTTTATCTTGAATTAGGACATGATGTGTTTGAAGAGAGAATTAAAAAACCCATGGAACTTTATATGCATGCTAATGGGAATGTTATTAATATGAATGCTTTGAACACTATTGTTGCTAATTCTATGGAAAATTCTAAGCTTGGGGAGGTCGGTTTTGATGAAAATGATCTCTTTCGCCCTCCGGGTATTGAGGAGAAAGTTTATGTTGATTATGATATGCCTCCCATATATGATGATTATAATGATAGTGGTCTTTTGGTGCCGCCTACTATGGAGGATAAAGCTTATTATGATTATACTATGCCTCCTATATTTGATGATGAGAATAATAATGATAGCTACTTTGTTGAATTTGCTCCCACTACAATTAATAAGAATGACTATGCTTATGTTGGGAGTAGTAATAATTTTATGCATGAGATTCATGATAAGAATGCTTTATGTGATAGTTATATTGTTGATTTTGCTCATGATGCTACTGAAAGTTATTATGAGAGAGGAAAATATGGTTGTAGAAGTTTTCATGTTACTAAAACACCTCTCATATGCTGAAATTTTTGAAGTTACACTTGTTTTATCTTTCTATGCTTGTTGCATCATGCTTCATGAATTTGTTTATTTACAAGATTCCTATGCATAGGAAGCATGTTAGGCTTAAATTTGTTTTGAATTTGCTTCTTGATGCTCTCTTTTGCTTCAACTCTTATTTCTTGCGAGTGCATCATTAAAATTGCTGAGCCCATCTTAATGGCTATAAAGAAAGCACTTCTTAGGAGATAACCCATGTGTTTATTTTACTACAGCAATTTTGTTTTATATTTGAGTCTTGGAAGTTGTTACTACTGTAGCAACCTCTCCTTATCTTTATTTTATTGCATTGTTGTGCCAAGTAAAGTCTTTGATAGTAAAGTCAATACTAGATTTGGATTACTGCGCAGAAACAGTTTTCTTGCTGTCACGAATTTCAATATGCCTCTCTGTAGGTAACTCAGAAAAATCTACCAATTTACGTGCGTGATCCTCAGATATGTACGCAACTTTCATTCAATTTGAGCATTTTCATCTGAGCAAGTCTGGTGCCTCAAAAAAATTCGTCTTTACGGACTGTTCTGTTTTGACAGATTCTGCCTTTTATTTCGCATTGCTTCTTTTGCTGTGTTGGATGGATTTCTTTGTTCCATTAACTTCCAGCAGCTTTGAGCAATGTCCAGAAGTGTTAAGAATGATTGTGTCACCTCTGAACATGTGAGTTTTTGATTATGCACTAACCCTCTAATGTGTTTGTTTTGAGTTTGGTGTGGAGGAAGTTTTCAAGGGTCAAGAGAGGAGGATGATATACTATGATCAAGAAGAGTGAAAGCTCTAAGCTTGGGGATGCCCCGGTGGTTCACCCCTGCATATTTCAAGAAGACGCAAGCGTCTAAGCTTGGGGATGCCCAAGGCATCCCCTTCTTCATCGACAAATTATCAGGTTCCTTCTCTTGAAACTATATTTTTATTCGGTCACATCTTATGTACTTTACTTGGAGCGTCGGTTTGTTTTTGTTTTTGTTTGTGTTTGAATAAATACATGCTTGTGTGGGAGAGAGACACGCTCCGCTGGTTCATATGAACACATGTGTTCTTAGCTTTTATTCTTCATGGCGAAGGTTGAAACTACTTTGTTAATTGTTATATGATTGGAAACGGAAAATGCTACATGTAGTAATTGGTAAAATGTCTTGAATAATTTGATACTTGACAATTGTTGTGCTCATGTTTAAGCTCTTGCATCATATACTTTGCACCCATTAATGAAGAAACACCTAGAGCTTGCTAATTTGGTTTGCATATTTGGTTTCTCTAAAGTCTAGATAATTTCTAGTATTGAGTTTTGAACAACAAGGAAGACGGTGTAGAGTCTTATAATGTTTTCAATATGTCTTTTATGTGAGTTTTGCTGCACCGGTTCATCCTTGTGTTTGTTTCAAATAACCTTGCTAGCCTAAACCTTGTATCGAGAGGGAATACTTCTCATGCATCCAAAATCCTTGAGCCAACCACTATGCCATTTGTGTCCACCATACCCACCTACTACATGGTATTTCTCCGCCATTCCAAAGTAAATTGCTTGAGTGCTACCTTTAAAATTCCATCATTCGCCTTTACAATATATAGCTCATGGGACAAAATAGCCTAAAAACTATTGTGGTATTGAATATGTACTTATGCACTTTATCTCTTATTAAGTTGCTTGTTGTGCGATAACCATGTTCCCGGGGACGCCATCAACTCTTTGTTGAATATCATGTGAGTTGCTATGCATGTCCGTCTTGTACTGAAGTAAGAGAGATCTACCACCTTAATGGTTGGAGCATACATATTGTTAGAGAAGAACATTGGGCCGCTAACTAAAGCCATGAATCATGGTGGAAGTTTCAGTCTTGGACATATATCCTCAATCTCATATGAGAACACTAATTGTTGCCACATGCTTATGCATTAAAGAGGAGTCCATTATCTGTTGTCCATGTTGTCCCGGTATGGATGTCTAAGTTGAGAATAATCAAAAGCGAGAAATCCAAAATGCGAGCTTTCTCCTTAGACCTTTGTACAGGCGGCATGGAGGTACCCCATTGTGACACTTGGTTAAAACATGTGTATTGCAATGATCCGGTAGTCCAAGCTAATTAGGACAAGGTGCGGGCACTATTAGTATACTATGCATGAGGCTTGCAACTTGTAAGATATAATTTACATAATACATGTGCTTTATTACTACCGTTGACAAAATTGTTTCATGTTTTCAAAATAGAAGCTCTAGCACAAATATAGCAATCGATGCTTTCCTCTTTGAAGGACCATTCTTTTTTTACTTTTATGTTGAGTCAGTTCACCTATTTCTCTCCACCTCAAGAAGCAAACACTTGTGTGAACTGTGCATTGATTCTTACATATTTGCATATTGCACTTGTTATATTACTCTATGTTGACAATTATCCATGAGATATACATGTTACAAGTTGAAAGCAACCGCTGAAACTTAATCTTCCTTTATGTTGCTTCAATACCTTTACTTTGATTTATTGCTTTATGAGTTAACTCTTATGCAAGACTTATTGATGCTTGTCTTGAAAGTACTATTCATGAAAAGTCTTTGCTTTATGATTCAGTTGTTTACTCATGTCATTACCATTGTTTTGATCGTTGCATTCATTACATATGTTTACAATATGATCAAGTTTATGATGGCATGTCACTCCAGAAATTATCTTTGTTATCGTTTACCTGCTCGGGACGAGCGAAACTAAGCTTGGGGATGCCGATACGTCTCCGACGTATCGATAATTTCTTATGTTCCATGCCACATTATTGATGATATCTACATGTTTTATGCACACTTTATGTCATATTCGTGCATTTTCCGGAACTAACCTATTAACAAGATGCCGAAGTGCTAGTTCTCGTTTTCTGCTGTTTTTGGTTTCAGAAATCCTAGTAACGAAATATTCTCGGAATTGGACGAAATCAACGCCCAGGTTCCTATTTTCACCGGAAGCATCCAGAACACCCGAGAGCCGCCAAAGGGGGGCCCTGTGGGCCCCAGACGACAGGGCGGCGCGGCCAAGGGGGGCCCGCACCCCCTATAGTGTCGGCGCCCCTTCGACCTTCCGACTCCGCCTCTTTGCCTATTTAAAGGTCCCTGACCTAAAACCTCGATACGAAAAAGCCACGGTACGAGAAACCTTCCAGAGCCGCCGCCATCGCGAAGCCAAGATCTGGGGGACAGGAGTCTCTGTTCCGGCACGCCGCCGGGACGGGGAAGTGCCCCGGAAGGCTCCTCCATCGACACCACCGCCATCTTCATCAACGCTGCTTGTCTCCCATGAGGAGGGAGTAGTTCTTCATCGAGGCTCGGGGCTGGACCGGTGGCTATGTGGTTCATCTCTCTCCTATGTACTTCAATACAATAATCTCATGAGCTGCCTTACATGATTGAGATTCATATGATGATGCTTGTAATCTAGATGTCATTATGCTAGTCAAGTGGGTTTTACTTATGTGATCTCCTGGAGACTCCTTGTCCCACGTGTGTAAAGGTGACAGTGTGTGCACCGTGTGGGTCTCTTAGGCTATATTTCACAGAATACTTATTCACCGTTATGAATGGCATAGTGAAGTGCTTATTTATATCTCTTTATGATTGCAATGTGTTTTGTATCACAATTTATCTATGTGCTACTCTAGTGATGTTATTAAAGTAGTTTTATTCCTCCCGCACGGTGTAATGGTGACGGTGTGTGCATCCGTGTTAGTACTTGGCGTAGGCTATGATTATGATCTCTTGTAGATTATGAAGTTAACTATTGCTATGATGGTATTGATGTGATCTATTCCTCCTACATAGTGTGAAGGTGACAGTGTGCATGCTATGTTAGTACTTGGTTTAGTTGTGTTGATCTGTCATGCACTCTAAGGTTATTTAAATATGAACATTGAATATTGTGGAGCTTGTTAACTCCGGCATTGAGGGTTCGTGTAATCCTACGCAATTAGTGGTGTTCATCATCCAACAAGAGAGTGTAGAGTATGCATTTATCTATTCTGTTATGTGATCAAAGTTGAGAGTGTCCACTAGTGAAAGTCTAATCCCTAGGCCTTGTTCCTAAATACTGCTATCGCTGCTTGTTTATTGATTTACTGCGTTACTACTGCTGCGTTGCTACTGCTTATTCATACCACCTGTATTTCACTATCTCTTCGCCGAACTAGTGCACCTATTAGGTGTGTTGGGGACACAAGAGACTTCTTGCTTTGTGGTTGCAGGGTTGCATGAGAGGGATATCTTTGACCTCTTCCTCCCTGAGTTCGATAAACCTTGGGTGATCCACTTAAGGGAAACTTGCTGCTGTTCTACAAACCTCTGCTCTTGGAGGCCCAACACTGTCTACAAGAATAGAAGCTCCCGTAGACATCATCCCTAAATGATATACATGTTATGGACATATTCCTCGTTTGGTCACACAATGAAATTCTTGGGTATTTGTACCATATTGGTTGGTATGAAGTGTCATACAAAACAACGCAATACAAGAATACAATGGCCTAAGTGACTGATAAGGAATATGATAGGAATGCGCGTCTGGAACAAAAATAAAGTGTTATTATGTTCGTCGTTGGCATTCTATCTAGCCATTAGAATTTATAATAAAGAACTTAATAATTGTTATTTTGCTCTGGTCAAATAAAAACAATGAGTTGTTCAAATTATGACATTACTCCATGTACGGTGGATAAGTTATTATAAATCTTAATGGTGAAACACACATACATAACACTGACGCTAAAATGCCATAAGGCAAATGATTCGAATTACACTTATTTGTGGAACCGCCATTTAGGTCATGTTAGAAAGGAGCGCATGAAGGAACTCCATGCAAATGGATTTTGGAGTCATTTGATTTTTGAATCATTTGGCGCTTGCAAATCTTTTCTAAAGAGAATGACTAAAATATCGTTCATAGGCCAAGAGTTGAACGGACAACTAACTTAGTGGAAACATACATGATGATGTATGAGGTTCACTGGGCATAGTTGTATGCGGGAGATTCTTCTAATTCATGAAAACTTCCAACAATGAATTGAGTATATATATGTGGATATATTCGATAAGAAGAAGTTTGAAACATTTGAATGGATTCAAATAAATTTCAGCATGAAGTGGAAATCATCGTAATAGAAAAGTCAAATATCTATGATTGGATCATGGGGAAAATATTTGAATTACGAGTTTTAGCGAACATCTAAGAGAGTTATGAAATTGTTCTACAACTCACGTTTCTTGGAGTATCATAATGATGATGGAGTATCCGAGAGATGTATCAAAACCTTGTTGGATTAATGATGAGATAAAATATTGATGCCATTATATTTTTGTGGATTATGCTTTAGAGATTACCGCTTTTACACTGAATAGAGCATCATCATGATCCGTTGAAATGACACCATACGAGTTATGGCATGGGTATGAACCCTAATAGTCCTTTCTTAAATTTTGGAATGCATAGCATAAAGTAAATAAGTTTATAACCAAAATCGGATGAATGTCTTTGTTGGTTATCCCACAGAATTGATTGGGAATTCTTTCCACTATGGAGACAAAGACAAAAGTGTTTGTCAATGTTTCTTACTTATTTCCAAGAAATTGTTTTTTAGCGAAGTATTTGAGTGGCAGGACAATAGAACTTGATAAGGTTTATGAACCTGAGCATAATGATCAGAGTAGCGCAGCATTAGGAATTGGTTCCGGAAGAGGCCACGACGATCATGGCTCCCGTGTCTACAAAATGTTATAGTCATGGAGATCGAAGTACTT
The DNA here is from genome assembly GCF_022539505.1 of Lolium rigidum. Lineage (NCBI taxonomy): Eukaryota > Viridiplantae > Streptophyta > Magnoliopsida > Poales > Poaceae > Lolium > Lolium rigidum. The sequence continues at coordinate 317,981,119 of NC_061508.1, read as the reverse complement.
ATTGAACCTTGTAGGTATGGTTTACTTTCTGATCAAATAAATGATTTGTGAACAAAGGATTGTTTTTGAACAATGATAAACCAACTACATACAAAGAAGTTATGATGGGCCCTGACTCCGTTAAAATGGCTATGCGCCATAAAATCCAAGATAGATGAATACTTTTTGAAAGTAAATGGATCTATGAAATTGATGGACTTGGATGTAATATCCTTGAAGAAGCTTGACTTGTTGAAAAGTTGTTTACGACAAAGTTCAAAGAGTTGACTACGATAAGATTAGATCTTCCGTAGCAATGCTTATAGTCTATGTGGATTATTCTAGTAATCGCTACATATTTCTTTTATGAGATATGATAGTAGGATGGCAAAATACATTACTTAACAGAAGTGTGTATTAAAGGTGTATACAAGATACAACCAAGTGTTTTGCTAGTCCGTGGAATACTAGATTGGTATACGAACTTCAATTGGATGAAGTGAGTATCGCGGAGTTGGAATCTTCACCGGATGAAATAGTCAAAGATTTTTTGATTTCATCAGAAACGATGAAGATGCTTGCATTTGCAAGAAATTAAGTGGGAGCGCTGAGACATATTTATAATACTTTATGTAGATGACATATAGTTGGTTATGAATGATGTAATTATATACTTGATTAAAAGGTTTCATTGAGAATTAACTTCAATGAAAGGATATGGACTAAAACATATTTAGTGTCAAGATCTATGAAGATAGATTGAAACACATAATAAGTTTAAGTCAAAATACATAGAATGGATATTGAAGTAGTTCAGTATAGAAATATTAAGAAGGTGTTCTTTTCATGCAAAGGTTTAACAAGACTTGAGTGTATTTGACACTCGATGAGTAAAAACACATGAGTGATTTTAGATCACAAATAATATGTACAAAATCAGATGTCATGTGCTCTAAAAGGTTAGGAGCATATACCAGAATGATTCATGTGATGATCATTGGACAAACAGTAAGTATATCCCTGTGTGCTTTAGAAGAACCAAGGATATATATATATATATAGTTTTGTATGGGGTAATGACAAACAAATCACTGTAAAGTGTTGCACCGATATTTGTTTGGTCACATATAAAAATTAATTTCATATCTCAATTAGGCTAAGTGTTGTTTAAAAGGTAGCACAATGCTAGATTTAGAAGAGTTCTAAATATTGTGACAGATTCTACAAAAGAAGGCAGAGTATGTCATTGTTTTGACAATGATTGAGGATGTTAAGTCAAAAAGTTCTTTGAGAACTCGGTGTAGTTCCGATAGTGTCAGAACTTTGAAGCTGTATTGTGTGTGACAATATTAGTGACATATTTCAGACCGCAGAATTAAGGTTCCACCAGAAGACCAAACATATTTAATGCCGACTCATTTGAAAAATGAGTGATGCGTGAAGACGCAAATGAATTGCAAAATACATACGTTTCTGAGCGTGTCAGATCCGTTGACTAAAACCTCTCCCGTGAGCAAAACATGATAAAGCACCGGAAGGCCAAGGTGTTATATCTTTACAAATGTAAACTAGATTATTGACTCTAGTGCAAGTGGGAGACTGTTGGAGATATGCCCAAGAGGCAATAATAAATGGTTATTATAATATATCTTTGTGTTTATGATAATGTTTACATACCATGCTATAATTGTATTAACCGAAACATTGATACATGTGTGTTATGTAAACAACAAGGAGTCCCTAGTAAGCCTCTTGTATAACTAGCTTGTTGATTAATAGATGATCATAGTTTCATGATCATGAACATTGGATGTTATTGATAACAAGGTTATATCATTATGTGAATGATGTAATGGACACACCCAATTAAGCATAGCATAAGATCACGTCATAAAGTTATTTGCTATAAGCTTTCGATACATAGTTACCTAGTCCTTTCGACCATGAGATCATGTAAATCACTTATACCGGAAGGGTACTTTGATTACATCAAACGCCACCTGCGTAAATGGGGGGTTATAAAGGTGGGATTAAGTATCCGGAAAGTATGAGTTGAGGCATATGGATGAACAGTGGGATTTGTCCATCCCGATGACGGATAGATATACTCTGGGCCCTCTCGGTGGAATGTCGTCTAATGTCTTGCAAGCATATGAATAAGTTCATAAGAGACCACATACCACGGTATGAGAAAAGAGTACTTGTCAGGAGACGAGGTTGAACAAGGTATAGAGTGATACCGATGATCAAACCTCGGACAAGTAAAATATCGCGTGACAAAGGGAATTGGTATCGTATGTGAATGGTTCATTCGATCACTAAGTTATCGTTGAATGTGTGGGAGCCATTATGGATCTCCAGATCCCGCTATTGGTTATTGGTCGGAGAGAGTTCTCAACCATGTCTACATAGTTCGCGAACCGTAGGGTGACACACTTAAGGTTTGATGTTGTAATAGTAGAACTTGAATATGGAATGGAGTTCGAAGTATTGTTCGAAGTCTCGGATGGGATCCCGGACATCACGAGGAGTTCCGGAATGGTCCGGAGAATAAGATTCATATATAGGAAGTCATATTCCAAGTTTGGAAATGATCCGGTGCATTTATGGAAGGTTCTAGAAGGTTCTAGAAAAGTCCGGAAGAAATCACTAAGGAAGGAAGAGTCCCGGAGGGACTCCACCTCCCCATGGCCGGCCAACCCTAGAGGGGGGAGTCCAAGGTGGACTCCACCAAGGGGGCCGGCCACCCCCCCTTCATGGAAGGGTGGGAATCCCACTTGGGTGGGAGTCCCACCTTGGGTAGGTTTCCCTACTACATGGAAGGTTCTTGAGTTGGGGTCTTATTCGAAGACTTGTAGTCCAACTCTTGGGGTTCCACCTATATAATGAGGGGCATAGGGGAGGGGGCCGGCCACCACAAAAAAAAACCACAAGCTGGCCGCACCCCTTGAGGCCGGCCACCCCCTCTCCCAAACCCTAGCCGCCCCCTCTCTCCTCCACCTCTCCCGCACGCTTAGCGAAGCTCCGCCGGAGTTCTCCATCGCCACCGCCACCACACGGTCGTGCTGCCGGAGTAAAGGAGGAGCTACTACTTCCGCTGCCCGCTGGAACGGGGAGAAGGACGTCGTCTTCATCAACACCGAACGTGTGACCGAGTACGGAGGTGCTGCCCGATTGTGGCACCGTCAAGATCTTCTACGCGCTTTTGAAAGCGGCAAGTGATCGTCTACCGCAGCAACGAGAGCCTCCTCTTGTAGGCTTTGGAAATCTTCAAGGGTTAGTCTCGTTCATCCCCTCGTTGCTCCCATCTTCTAGATTGCATCTTGGCTTGGATTGCGTTCTCGCGGTAGGAATTTTTTTATTTTCTATGCTACGAATCCCTACACTGCCTTATCGTAGCACTGGAAAGGACTGCAACACGAACCGGAGTTCGGCAAGTGTACATCTACATCAACCGCGAGATCTAATCTCGTTAACACTTTGGATGACATCAACCGCACAATCATGAATCAATCAATAATAATTTCAGGACTATGCACATTGCACTAAGAATGACAACTATGCTCTCTTAATCGTGGATAAAGTAGAAGATGAAGACTCAACATAATAGTCAATGAGAGACTTTTTGCAGAGTAAGAAAGATAAACAAGTTTTATAAACCTTCCAAAAAGTATGGTACTTATTAGCTTTGAGCTCTCATTGTCCCTATCATAAGCATCTTGAATGGTTAAAGTTAATGTGAATAAAAAATGAGCTATATGCTTGCAAATCACAAGTTGAAAATCTCATGCCCCTTGAATACGAGTACCTAAATCTCATACTACTCAACTTAGGTCCCAAATAAGTTCTTATCATTGTAAGTATACATGTATCATCGAGAACTGCTAACGGTGTACCTCTTTCCCATGACATGGGAGCATTCCCATACCAAAATGACAAGACAAACAGACAATAAGCATCTCAGCAATTTTTTATTTACTATGAGTATATCTTTTTATTGCAAATGTTTCATAGAATGCTCAGTATGGTTTAGTTGTAAATTTCCACCACGAATGATGCATGGCTTAGATTAGCGGCCCAGGTGTTTCTGATGTCTACGGGTGCTTCTATTCTTGTAGACAGTGTTGGGCCTCCAAGAGCAGAGGTTTGTAGAATAGCAGCAAGTTTCCCTTAAGTGGATCACCCAAGGTTTATCGAACTCGGGGAGGAAGAGGACAAAGATATCCCTCTCAAGCAACCCTGCAATCACGATACAAGAAGTCTCTTGTGTCCCCAACACACCTAATACACTTGTCAGATGTATAGGTGCACTAGTTCGGCGAAGAGATAGTGAAATACAAGTAGTATGGATGTATATGAGTGGTAATAGCAATCTGAATAAAATATGGCAGCGTGTAAACATGCAACAGAACAGTAAATAAACAGAGTTTCAGTATTTGGAAACAAGGCCTAGGGATCATACTTTCACTAGTGGACACTCTCAACATTGATCACATAATAAAACCACTCTACACTCTTTTGTTGGATGATGAACACCACTAATTGTGTAGGGCTACAAGAGCACCTCAATGCCGGAGTTAACAAGCTCCACAACATTCAATGTTCATATTTAAATAACCTTAGAGTGCATAATAGATCATTGCAATTACACCAAGTACTAACATAGCATGCACACTGTCACCATCACACTATGAAGGAGGAATAGATCGCATCAATACTATCATAGCAATAATTAACTTCATAATCTATGTCGTCGTGGTGAACAGACAGATGCCATAGGATGGCTTAAGTTGGGGCCGAATGGACGCAAGAGGATTCGGGGGAGGGTTTGTGATTAGACGGGATGGACTTCCGGATGGTTTCCTCAAGAACTTAGCCAAGGCTAGAGGTTGAAGAAGAAAGACATAAGGAAGAACTCGCTCTAGATCATCTTCTTTATTGATCTCAACAGGTTACAAGTTTCTCAGTACAAGTGTTCTTCTAGACCTAGCTCTCTTCGTGCGTGCCCGTAAGAAGGGCTGCCCCCTCTCCTTATATAGGGGAGAGGGTGGCTTACAGGGCAAGAAACCCTAATGGCATCTTTGACTAGACAAACTACTTTATAAAGCTACTTTAATCATAAATGACACCGGAGTCCTCTTTGATCAGGGACGCTGACGTCCTCCGGCTTCTTTGACCGTCATCCTTCTCTTTATCGTCAGTCCTTCGTTTAAAGCTACTTTGCTTAGCTCATCCTTGTCTTCTAGCTCGGAGAGAATCTTTGACCAGTCCCGCCGACATGCTCTTCCTTCCGGTAGCCCGGTACCTTCTCATCCGGTTCCGGCATACCCCTCTTGGGGATACCGGCTTAGCCTCACTTAGCTAATTTCTTATCTCTATGCTCCGGTACGAACACTAAACCGGTATCTTGATGGCTCAAACCATCCGGTTCGGCATGCCTTTGGCATACCGGGGGTCACCCCCCAACATTAGTCCCCGAAGCTGGTATAGTCTGGCGGATCCTATCCAACAGACCATGCCAGGTTCTTTTATCTTAGGATACCGGTTTAATCTACCCGACATTGGGCTTGGATCCGGCATCTTTGCCCGGATTATCGCTATCTCTTATTGTAAGACACTATCCGGTATCTTATCCTCCGGCATCTTAGTCATTAAACACTTCCTCGGCGAAGTCGAGAATATCTCGGGCCTCGCGCCTGTCAGTGACATGCGCACTGTAACTGACGCGCCAATGTCAGGGGTCACTTCCCTTCGGCTTCTGCGCGTGCATTAATTGCTTCTCAGCGAATCCCAACCACCTCTTTGGATCCGTGTGCACCTCCCTGTGGCTTTCTATTTTCTCGCGTGTACCATCATGCCACGTGGCGGCCCGTGGAGCGAACCGTCGCAGCCCACGACCCCAACCACCGAGGCCCAGCGGTTTTCGGCCTACGCCTCCCTCTTCCTTTATAAGGGGGAACCGCTCCTCCTTCTTCCTCTTCTTGCATTCTCCACTTCCTCGCGCTCAGTGCTCTTGCCCTCTGCGCCTCCGCCGCTCCGTTTCGCCCTTCGAGCTCCGCCGCCCGACGGACTTCCGCCGTAGCTCCGCCGGACGCCGCCGAACCTCAGCGTGTGAAGAACTCCTGCAGCGCTTCTGCCCCAGCCGCGGCATTGGTGCTTCCTTGTGCTCTTCTTCACCTCGCGCCGACGGACGCCCTCGCCCACGGCAAGCTCACCAATCCACCGGCGAACTTCTTCCCCTGCGACTCCGCCGCCTCAGGTTAGGCCTTATCTGAGTTTACCCCTCTTTTGCTTGCTTTCCAGATCTCGACTCGGTAGTGTATTTACTTCTTCTTTTTCTTGCTTTTTCTCTCTTTCGTAGATCTTCGCGTGGGGGTAGATCGTGGGATTCTTGTTTCTCTTCGCCAAATTTCATGCCTAGCGGGGAATCTTCCTCTACTTCTTCTTCTGCCTCTTCCCCCGCTAGCCGGCGCAGCAAATCCTCCGACGGACTGTCCGCCGATCTTGCCCGGATGGACACCGACTCCGGTAGCAACCATGAATCCGGTAGTTCTAGTGAGGGTTCCGGTATGGATTCCTCCGGTATCACCCGTGGGGCCTAGATGGGCTCCAACGTTACCAAATACGAGATCGACTGGCTTTACCGGTCCCGGAGGATTCCGGAAGGAGTAGCCTGCCGGCTTCCTCGCGACGAGATCGTACCGGAGCCCGAACCCGGTGAACGAGTTGTCTTTCTCGCTCACTTTGAGCGCGGCTTCGGCCTTCCAGCCTCTGATTTCTTCCGGCGCTTCCTTGATTTTTATCAACTTCAACCTCACCATCTCCCCGGCAATGCCATCTTCTACCTCTCCTGCTATGCCACCTTCATGGAGGCTTATATCGGCATTCGTCCCACTCGCGAGACGTTTGCCCGCTTCTTTGCTCTTCGGATCAACTCCGTTCAGGGCAAGGAAATTCCTAAACCCAAACCCCCCGTACAATGCGGGTCTTGCATCATCGGCTCCCGTCAAGGGAGCCCTTTTTTCAAGTTTTCCGGTCTCGAGTCATGCCGGCTATGGCAAGGGACCTTCTTCTACGTGAAGAACACGGGCGCCGCAGACCTTATCAACCTGCCGCCTTTCAATCCGGCGCCACCCACGAGGGCCAACAGGAGCTACAATCCGAAGGAGTCTCACATTGAGACCAACCGGATTATACGCTTTATGAGACAACTGATGAAGGACACCGACATCTGCTCAGATGACATTATCCGCGCCTTTATCTCGCGCCGGGTGCTTCCGCTCAAGCGCCGCATGCACAAGATGAGCGAGATGTACGGTCCCGGTGATCCTACGAAGATCACCGGAATTCCTCTTAGCAAGAAGGACGTTGTCCTCAAGGCTGGGCAGATCTGCCAGACCGCCATGCCGGAAGACTGGGACTGGGGCCTTCGGCCTCTCAGTTCCACTAACCCCCCGACCCAAGATGTAAGAAGCTGCGCAACTCGGGTCGGCATACCGGTAACTTTTGCACTGTGATTAACCCTTTTTATCTTTCTTGTTCTTCCAGGCCAAGGACCGTTTCCCCGGCATCGAGTCTGACCGACGAGGCCCTTGCCAGAAGCGTGGTTTAGACAAGTTTGACCCCGACCCCGTCATTCATTGGAGGGATCTGAAGATGGGCAGGACCCCAGCCTCGCGCCTTGGCAAGTCTCCGCCGGAACCCGCTGGTTCGTCTGACGACCTGACCTTGCTTGAGGTAGCTTCTCTATTTGATCTCTCATATTTTACCGTCATTGTTCCTCTGTAGATCCTCCCTCAACCAACATCAACCCACAGGTTCACGAGCATGCCACCCCGCTGCAGGCCGAGGTTGGCCAGGAGTTCCTGGACAAACTCGCCGTTGGGGGCAAGAAGAACAAGACCCCGGCATCGGATGCCGGGTCAAGCCAAGCCCCTCCTGCCAAACGCTTCCGGACTGAACCCTTCGCGGGGAAGCAAGTAGGCACGAGGCGCTGCAAGGGCAAGCAGATGCCCACTTCCTCCGGGTAAGCCCCGTTCCTTTGCTTGTTTCGTTTTTGCCTAGTTCTTTCCGGTTGCTTTTTTCAACTCTTTCTTCTTCTCTCTTTCAGCCCTGCGCTCAAGCTTGGGCCCAGGCCTGAGGGCTCTGCCGGCTCCGCAGGGGCCTCAACTCCTCCTCCTCGCTCAAGTCCGACACCATCTGGTGCCGGCAACATCTCTGCCTCCCCTCCGGGAGGCACTGCAAGTTCGGGGCGCGCGGCCCCTAAATCTCCTGATCACCGCGCGGAGGAGGATCTTACCTCCCCTCCTGAAACCCAAGATACCGGCGCTAGCAACATCGGCGCCGAAGAAGAAGCTGCCGGGCGGGCGGAACCTTCTGTTCCTCCCGTCCAGAAAGAAAAGAAGAAGAAGAAGAAGAGTTCACGCTCTTCCCCCTCCAAGGCCGTGCCGGAAACTTCCGTGCCGGCAACCTCCACATCAGCGCCAGAGGCTCCAACTCCTGAGCATGCTGATGCCACACCAACTCCGCCGCCGGAGACCTCTGTTCCTGAGGCAACCGGAGCTACGCCAACACCTCCGCCGAGCCAAGGACCTCCCGCGACTACGCCCAAGCCGCCGCCGGCAGCCCCCAAGATCGCTCAATTCCTTAAGCCGGGGGCGTCCCGCGGAAAGGCCGTGGACGGCAGCGCGTCAACCGGCCCGCAGTCTCTAGTGCTGCATGTCGGGCCTGCCGCCGCTGCGGTCCAAGAGAAACCTTCCGGCCTCCTGGGCCGGATCGTTGAGCTGAAGCGCGAGGGCAAGGACTTGGGGCATCCGCTCGATTACGCCGAGAAGTGGAATCAAGCGGATGTGTCCGCGGCTACGCGCGGTGTGGGAAAGGACCGGCTTCCCATCGCCGGATCCCGCCGGCCCCAAGTGCACTGAAGGGCATTTCACGCGACTTAAGCGCGCCGTGCGGGAGTTCGACAACGCCTGGCATGACGCTACCAGCAATGTGGTGGTAAGTTCCACTACGCTTTTTGTAATTTTTGCTGATGCCGATTTTATTCTTTCCGGATCTATATATATCCTCCCAGTCCCCGAGTTTTGGGTTGAGAGCGCAGCTCTTAGCGCAAAACTTTCTTTAGAGATACCGCGAACTCCCAGTCCCCGAGTTTTGGGTTGAGAGCGCAGCTCTTAGCGCAAAACTTTCTTTAAAGATACCGCGAACTCCCAGTCCCCGAGTTTTGGGTTGAGAGCGCAGCTCCTAGCGCAAAACTTTCTTTAGAGATACCGCGAACTCCCAGTCCCCGAGTTTTGGGTTGAGAGCGCAGCTCCTAGCGCAAAACTTTCTTTAAAGGATCTCCGAAACCGACACCTTTTTCACAATCGTTCTCGTTTGAACAGAGCACGGCGGACGCCCGCAAGCAGCTCTTCGAGGAGCTCCTCTGGGAGCACCGGGACCTCTGTGAGGCGCATAGCAAATGCCAAGGTAGCTTCTTGCGCCTCCGGCATCTTTTTTACCGGAAGACTTTCTTTTCTTTGTTACTTACAAGTTTTTCACATACCAGCTATCCCGGAAGCCTCCATTGAGGCCCTCAAGGTCCAGGTTGCCGCACTCCAAGGTACAGCTTCCTTCTTTCCGATCAATCTGCTTCCTCTGCATTGTATCAGTGCAATTTTGCCAATCATCTTCTTTCCGGTTTTCAGAGGAGAAGGACAAACTTGTCCTGAAGCACCGGGAAGAGCTGAGCGCCCAGGAGACCCGCTACGGGGAGCTTAAGCGTCAGTATGTCCAGCTTGGTCTTGACCATGCTAAGGCACTGAAAGCTGCTGAGTCTGCTACCGAGGCCAAGCTTCAAGAGGCGCTGGAGGATGCCACCAATGCCAGCGTGGTGTTGCAGGCTGAGCTGGAAGAGGCCGCCAAAGCGCAGAAAGCAGCCGAGGGCAAGGCCACCAAGGCGCACAAAGCTGCCGCGGAGGAGGCCGCCAGGGCACAGAAAGCAGCCGAGGACGAGGTCGCGCGGCTGAAGGCGGAACAGAAGGAGTACGACCTTCTGGTTACGTGGACTGATGCGCTTGCCCTCCGTATGTTTTTCCTTTCTCTTTTCTGATCTCTGCTTATAAGCTTATTTGTTCCGGTAACATGCACTTAGCTTCTTTTCTTTGTCTTGTAGGGTTCTTTCCGGATTCCCAGACGCATGCTGTGAAGAAGGTCGACGAGCACCGGGTTGCCCAGGGGTGCACGGACTTGGCTGCGGGCTGGGATCCTTATGACCACCTGGTTGCGCTGAACTCGCGGGTCTCCCACATGCGCTGCGTGGACCGGAACGTCTCTGACATTCCGGAGGTGGCCTCCCAGCTCTTCAGGATTCTCTGGCCTGGCGAAGTGGTGCCGGACAACTTCTCCCTCATCAGCGACCGTCTGAAAGGTGCCGGCCGAAGGATCCGGGAGTGGCAGTGCTCTGCTGCCCGCGCCGGAGCAGACTCAGCGCTTCGCGTTGCCTGCTCCTGGTACCCGGAGCTGGACCTGGATGCCCTCATTGGCGTGCGCGAAGGAGCTCCCACCGACTTGGACCCGGTCCTTACCGCTAAGCGGCAGGATCGCGCGTACCACATCGCGGAGTACGCTGAAATGCGCACCTTCATCCCCCCTCCTGAAGACATCAAGGACTATTTAAGCGAGGAGGAGGAAGATGAGGGCGCTGATGAGGCCGGAGCCGGTGAGGCGCCTCCAGAGGGTCCTGACGCCCAAGACGTTCCTCCTGAAGCTCCTGTGGCTTGAAGTTTACCTGGATGATGTTTGCCCTGTTGAACTTGGAAACAATGCTCGTTAAATTTGCCTCCGGTATGCCGGGGTTTATGATGTAACATAAAACTTATGCTTGTGGTTTGCGGTGCTACAGTTTGTGCCGGTGTCTTGCACACCGGTAACTTATTAAGTTATGTTTGTTTGCTACTTGGCACTTTGCTTATCGTTTTGATTTTTGTCTTGCACTGCAATGATTCCGAAATTGTTTCCGCATCCAATTCGATGCACACTTGGCTCTTTTGCTTTGGCTCTGCCTACCTTCTCTGGGCGTTTTTGGCGTATGAGCACAAAGTTCTTTTACCAAGCAAGCACTTTCTTGAACTTAGAAATAACTCGAAATTTTTGCAAAAAACCGGTATAACCGGGGTTAGTTAATTTTTCCGGATTGTTCTTTTCCGCTCTCCCTCTTCGCAGTTCATGTGCTTATCCCCTACCGGTTTATCTTGCTTGCCATGAAGCCGGGTTGCGGACAGCAGCAGAGTCGAAGACTCCGGTAGGGTTTAGCACACTACTAAACCGGAAAGAAAAAACGTTCAATAAGCAACCGGTAAACTGAAAAAATAGACAAGTTACATGCAACCTTAGTGGGGTAGTCCCCGAGATTCATTCGAGGTTCCGACATCTTTTATTCATAGCAAATAAGGTACAAAAAGGAACTTCTTACACCACAACTTCAAGAGTAGAAAGGACGCAACAAGGCTACATTCCATGGACGCTTGGTTTCCTCTCCGGACCTGTCCGCCTTTCCTTTCTTCCATTCCTGTGCATCAATTAGGTAGTAGGCATCATTGTGGAGAGCCTTGCTCACAATGAAAGGCCCTTCCCACGGAGGGGAAAGCTTGTGCCGGCCTTCAGTGCGTTGCACTAGGCGTAGCACCAGGTCTCCTTCCCGGAACACTCTCGGGTTAACCTTCCGGCTGTGATAGCGTCTGAGGTTTTGCTGGTAAATGGCTGTTCTTGCCAAGGCTAATTCTCTTGCTTCTTCTAGCAAGTCCACATCGTTTTCTCGAGCCTCCTTCACCTCTTCTTCATTATAGAGTTGCACCCTCGGTGAATCATGGAGAATGTCGGTTGGTATGACCGCTTCTGCTCCATAAACCATGAAAAATGGAGTGTATCCGGTAGACCGGTTTGGAGTTGTTCTTATACTCCACAGCACTGATGGTAGCTCATCAAGCCAACAGCCTGGCGATTTTTCCACCGCATCGATGAGTCTTGGTTTGATGCCGGAAAGCACCAAAGCGTTTGTCCTTTCAACTTGGCCATTACCTTGCGGGTGTGCGACTGAGCACAAATCCAACCGGATGTTGTTGTCCTCACAAGATCTTTTGAACTCACCCTGAGCAAAGTTTGTGCCATTGTCCGTGATAATGCTATGTGGGTATCCATACCGCAAAATGATATCTTTCAAGAATTTCACCGCTGTGTGCCCATCACACTTCGCAATGGGTTTCACTTCTAGCCACTTGGTGAACTTGTCCACCATAACCAAGATGTGGGTCATGTTTCCCCTTGCTTTTTTGAATGGGCCTACCATGTCCAGGCACCAAACGGCAAACGGCCAAGTTAATGGTATTGTTTTTAAGCCGGAGGCTGGGGTATGATTTTGCTTGGCGTACCTCTGGCACCCATTGCATTTTCTTACCAGATCCTCCGCGTTCTCCAAAGCCATTGGCCAATAGAACCCGTGCCGGAACACTTTTGCCACCAGCGCCCTTGACGAAGCGTGATGCCCACACTCTCCTCGGTGAATCTCCTCGAGCATTTCCTTTCCTTCTTCCGGTTCCACACATCTTTGGAGGACACCGGTAACACTTCTCTTGTACATCTCGCCATTGATGATGGTGTAAGCCTTGGACCTCCTTTGGATCCTTCTTGATTCATTTTCGTCAACCGGCAAAGTGCCGTTGACTAGGAATTCCTTAATAGGTTTAACCCACGACGGTGTCTCCCGAACTAGGAACACCGGTACGTCTATGTCCATGTTGTCCACCAGCATTGTTTCTTCCGGTATTGGCGCAGCATCGGCCGATCTTACCGGAGCAGTCCCCGAGCCTACCGGAACAGTCCCCGGGTTTCCTTCGTCGATATCCATTGGTACAGCGTGTGACTCTGGTACAAAAATTGATTCCGACTCCGGACTTGGCTTGATTGATGGTACTCTTAAGTGTGCCAAGGCTATTCCGGGAGGAATCTCTTGCCTGGACGAGCCCAACTTGGACAAAGCATCCGCAGCTTCATTTTCTGCACGCGGTACATGGTGAAACTCACACCCTTCAAAGAAACCGGCAATCTTTTGCACGTGAAACCGGTATGAGGCCATGTTGGCATCTTTTGCGTCCCAGTCTCCTGAACACTGTTGTACCACAAGATCTGGGTCTCCATAGCAAATGATCCGGTGTGCACCGATTTCTTTTGCGACCTTAAGCCCATGGATCAAAGCCTCGTATTCAGCGACATTGTTTGATGCCCTGAAATGCACTTGTAAGACATAGCGGAGATGATCTCCCTTTGGTGAGGTTAGTACCACACCGGCACCTAGACCCTCTTTGAGTTTGGACCCATCAAAGTGCATCTTCCAGTATTCCATTCTTTGATCCGGGGGTTTGTACTGCATTTCCGCCCAATCAACCAAAAAATCAGCTAAAGCTTGCGATTTGATGGCGTCTCTTCTTTCATACACCGGCACATATGGTGATATCTGTATTGCCCATTTCGCAATCCTGCCGCTAGCATCTTTGTTGCACATGATATCGGAGATGGGTGCTTCACTCACCACCTTCATAGTATGTTCCTCGAAGTAGTGCTTGAGCTTTGTGGCGGCCATGAACACGCCATAGGTCATTTTTTGGAAGTGCGGGTAGTTTTGTTTTGAGAGGGAGAGCACCTCGCTCAGGTAGTATACCGGCCTCTGGACGGTTTTTCCTTCCTCTTCTCTTTCTACTACCACAACAACACTCACGACCCGGTTGGTTGCTGCTATGTATAGCAACATGGGTTCTCTTTCCAACGGCGAAGCCAATATTGGCGCGGTGGCTAGCATTGTCTTCAGTTCTTTAAATGCCGCGTCCGCCTGAGGGGTCCAGACGAACTTATCGGATTTTTTCATCAAAGCATAAAGCGGCAAGGCCTTTTCCCCTAACCTGCTTATGAACCGGCTCAGCGATGCCAAGCTTCCGGTAAACTTTTGTACGTCCTTTAGATCTTGCGGTATCGTCATTCTTTCAATTGCCCGGATCTTTACCGGATTGACCTCAATGCCCCGGCTTGAGACGAGGAAACCCAGCAGCTTGCCGGCAGGAACCCCGAAGGTACATTTTGCCGGATTAAGTTTCATCCGGAACCTTCTTAAATTATCAAACGTTTGTCGGATATCGTCAATTAGGGTATCTTTTATCTTAGTTTTCACCACAATGTCATCCACATACACCTGCACATTCTTTCCAATTTGATCAAACAAGCATTTTTGCATACAGCGCTGGTACGTTGCACCAGCATTGCGCAAACCAAAAGGCATAGTGATATAGCAATAAGCCCCGTGCGGGGTAATGAACGCAGTTTTTATTTGATCTTCCTTTTTCAAGGGGATTTGGTGGAAACCGGAATAAGCATCCAGGAAAGACAACAACTCACACCTAGCAGTGGAATCAATCACTTGATCGATCCGTGGTAAAGGAAAAGGGTCTCTTGGGCAAGCCTTGTTGAGGTTGGTGTAGTCAATGCACATGCGCCACACCTTTGGAGCTTTTGCCTCCAGGTTCTCATCTTTCTTCTTTTCGACCATCACCGGATTGGCCAGCCACTCGGTATGCGTGACTTCCACAATGAAACCGGCAACCAACAGCTTCGTTACCTCTTCTCCAATAATCTTCCTCCTATCCTCAGCGAACCGGCACAGTGGTTGACGCACCGGCTTGGCATCCTTCCGGACGTTCAGAGAGTGCTCAGCCAGCTCCCTCGGAACACCTACCAAGTCATCAGAAGACCAGGCGAAGATATTCCGATTCTCACGGAGGAAGCTAACGAGTGCGCTTTCCTATGCCTCACTGAGACCGGCACCGATGCGAACGGTACGCTCAGGGAAAGCCGGGTCCAGCACTATGTCCTTTGTTTCCTTTGTCGGCTTGAAGGCTGGAGCGCTCAGACTTGCACTCATTGCCGCTAAGCTCAATTGCGAAGACTGAGCCAGCGCAACTGCGGTTTGCATCCTCCTTTTTTCCTCCGCGATCACCAGCGATTCCGCTAAGTTCGATCCGGCAGATGCTGTTTCCAGTGAGATTTTGTAGTTCCCTACCACAGTGAAGGGTCCACGAGGCACCGGCATCTTCATCTTGAGATACGCCGTGTGGGTCGAGGCCATGAAGGCTGCCAATGCCGGCCTCCCCAGCAATGCATGGTACGGACTATCCATACCCACCACTTCGAACTCAAGATTTTCAACCCGGCAATTGTCACATCTCCCAAACGACACATCCACCCGGACTTTTCCAACCGGTGCGCAGGACAGACCCGGAACGATTCCGTGGAACGTCGTATGAGTTGGCTGAAGCATGTTTTCTGCTATGCCCAGCGTATGCATGGTGTGCTTGTACATTATGTTTATGCTGCTCCCATTGTCTATCAGCACCTTGCTGAACTTGAAGCGAGTTGTTGGCCCCTTCATGATTGGGTCCACCACGAGAGCGTAGCCACCCGGGTTCGGCATGATTTTGGGGTGGTCCCGGTATGACCATGTGAGTTCCTGATCTGACCACAACATGTATTTTGGCACTGCCGGCATCACCGCGTTCACCTCCATGGAACGACGGCGCAGGCTTTGCTTGTCTGTCGGCTCGGTGACGAACACGACACAACACACATCTGGATCCTCATAAACATTCCGGCCCAACGGTGCCGGTGGAGGTGGTTGGCCGTGGCCCTCTCCCACCTGATTGACTTGCTGGTAGTGCTGCTGCCTGTTTGGCTGAGGCTGTACCGGTAAAGCATTTGCCCCGGTAAGCGGTGGTGGTGGTGGTAGCTGTTGCTGGCGCGGCATGTCTGGTGGTGGCATCACAGCATTGCCCCCTTGTCCCTGGGCGTCTTTCACCGCTCCCTTTTGCATCAAGTACTTGGTCCAGGTACAATCTTTTGTCAGGTGGTTTGACGGGTGAGCCGGATTCGGCGTGTGCCACCGGCAAGGTTGATCCATGGCGGCTTCCATGGTGTATTTTGCGGGTTCTTGCCAGTTCTTTTTCTGGCCCCGTGGTTTCTTTTCGACCCACTCGTTTCTTAGGACCTGCCCACGGCTGCGATCCGGTTCTCTGCCTCTCGGCTGCCGCCGGCATCGAGTTTTCTTGCACAAGACAGCAACTTGCTCGCGAGCCATACCTTCGATCCGGGAAATCTTCCCTTCTTTTGTTGTTCCGGTTATCCCGGTACTGCTGCTGAGGCGGGTTTGATTGTTCCGGCTCAGCTTGTATCGCCGGTTGCATTGGGTCTCCCAACGCATAGTTATCCGCCACTCGTATCATCTCCGCCAACGTTGTTGGCATGTTCCTCTGTAGCCTTTGCCACAAAGGCGAACCTCGCCGGCATCCTTGGCTAAACCAAGCAATGGCTTGTGCCTCTATCACTCCTTCACAAGAGTTTCTAGTGGAGTTCCACCGGGTCAGGTAATCCCGGTCTGTTTCTTGCGGGCGCTGCACGCACAAGGCGAGCTGCTGAGGCCTGTTTGGCCTTCTATAGGTGCTGCTGAAGTTGCTCACAAAAGCTTCCTCAAAGTCCAACCATCCATTTATGCTTCCTTCCGGCAAGTTGTTCAGCCAGATTCTTGCCGGTCCCACTAGGAACGTCGGCACAATTCTTACGGCCCAACGCCGGTTTCCTCCTCCGGCTACGCAACCTCCGCCACCAGCGACGTATACCGCGGTCACATAATCCGTGAGCCAGTCTTCCGGCTTAGTGGTGCCATCGTATGTTTTAGTGTCACGGGGCAACTGAAAGTTGCGAACTGGTGGTTGCTCTTTCATGATCCTTGGGCCAAAGCATTTTGGACCCGGAGGACCTTCTGCCTCACTCATTTCAGACAAGTACACTCTATCCAGACGGTGCCTCGCATCCCGTTCCGGCAAGTTTCTTTCTCCCAACCGCTCTCCCAAAGGTTTCCGGTAAGCGATGAGTCTTGTTGAATCAGCTTCATCGTAATGTTCCGGTACCGCGGCCCTTGCCTGCCGGTACCTTGGTGGAGGCATCTCCTCATCATCATACGCTGCCCTTGCAGCCGGATAGTTTTGCCCGGTTTCGTGTCTACCGGCTTGATTGTTTCCGGCATAGCCTCCTTTGGCGTAGCCTCGACCTGCCCCTTGGCTTTTTCTACCGGCACCGTGTTGCCCGGCTTGTTGTTTACCGGCAAGGACCGGATCGTACACAGTCATCTGCTGCGCATTCACCTCTTTTTCTCTTCTTCCGTCCGGATGGGGGGACGAGGCCTGCCCATGGGACTTGCTTCCGGCATTTTTTGTTGAACGCGCGGATTTTGAGGCCACAGCCTTGTTCAGCTTAACCAGCTGCTCGGCGTTTTGCTGCTCGATAGTGTCTAGCAGCTCTCTAACACGCTCTTGCTGTTTTGCCAGAGCATCACCGGTAAGCGAATCACACAGCTCTACAGCAGCCTTAGCAGCTTTTATAGTTTTATCCGGGCTACTGTACTTAGGTTTCTCTATGATACTAGCAGATGCAGAGGTACTCTTGCCGGTAAGAACTTCCTTACGCAGATCCTGATCTAGATTGCGAGCCTTAAGCCGGTTCTCCGGTATCCTAGCAGCATCAGCGCTAACAGAAGCAAAGCCATGGGCAGCGTTGTACTCACGTAGGGTTAGGTTCAGCTCGCGCTGCGCCCGGGCGATGTCGGCGCCGTTCGCGAGCATCTTCTGGCGCCGCGCCTCCAGCTCCGCCAGAGCCGCTGCCGGATCGACGTTCTGCGCGATGGGCGTTGCCAGCTCGTTCATCGCCGCTTGGAGAGGTGTTGCCGGTGGTGCGGAAGACGCTCCCGGTGCGCCGGTGTCGCGCTCCAGCGGTGGCTTGGCTGCACGGGTTGAAGCCGCACGACCAGCACCTTCGTCCGCAACCTCCTTGCCTGCGCCGGCTGCGCCAGCCATCATTACCTCGACGCTGCCGGCGGCGCGGCCAGCACAGAGCCACCTTGGCAGGTCCGGTGCCACCAGCACCGGCGAGAGGCGCTGGCGCACGGGGACGGTGCCGAAGTAGACGCGGTGGCTGCCGAACTCGATGATGCGGCCGTTCTTGGGGAAGATGCCGCCGTTGGCGAAGCAGCCCGCGTTGTCGTTGATGAAGTCGATGGAGTAGAAGCGCTGGACGAGCGCAGACAC
Organism: Lolium rigidum; assembly: GCF_022539505.1. Classification (NCBI taxonomy): domain Eukaryota; kingdom Viridiplantae; phylum Streptophyta; class Magnoliopsida; order Poales; family Poaceae; genus Lolium; species Lolium rigidum. The sequence goes on along the minus strand of NC_061508.1, from coordinate 317,962,982 downwards.
TGTCCGCTCGCCGGCGACCTCGAGGATGCCCGCCCGAATGTGTACTCCAGCAAGCGCCACTTCATGCCCCACGGTGGGCGCCAACTGTCGTCGTGGTGAACAGACAGATGCCATAGGATGGCTTAAGTTGGGGCCGAATGGACGCAAGAGGATTCGGGGGAGGGTTTGTGATTAGACGGGATGGACTTCCGGATGGTTTCCTCAAGAACTTAGCCAAGGCTAGAGGTTGAAGAAGAAAGACATAAGGAAGAACTCGCTCTAGATCATCTTCTTTATTGATCTCAACAGGTTACAAGTTTCTCAGTACAAGTGTTCTTCTAGACCTAGCTCTTTTCGTGCGTGCCCGTAAGAAGGGCTGCCCCCTCTCCTTATATAGGGGAGAGGGTGGCTTACAGGGCAAGAAACCCTAATGGCATCTTTGACTAGACAAACTACTTTATAAAGCTACTTTAATCATAAATGACACAGGAGTCCTCTTTGATCAGGGACGCTGACGTCCTCCGGCTTCTTTGACCGTCATCCTTCTCTTTATCGTCAGTCCTTCGTTTAAAGCTACTTTGCTTAGCTCATCCTTGTCTTCTAGCTCTGGAGAGAATCTTGACCAGTCCTGCCGACATGCTCTTCCTTCCGGTAGCCCGGTACCTTCTCATCCGGTTCCGGCATACCCCTCTTGGGGATACCGGCTTAGCCTCACTTAGCTAATTTCTTATCTCTATGCTCCGGTACGAACACTAAACCGGTATCTTGATGGCTCAAACCATCCGGTTCGGCATGCCTTTGGCATACCGGGGGTCATCCCCCCAACAATCTACAAGAGATTACAATCATAAACTACGCCAAGTACTACACGATGCACACACTGTCACCATTACATCATGGAGGAGGAATAGTCTACTTTAATAACATCACTAGAGTAGCACATAGATGATATTCAACTAGATCACAAAGAGAGAGATGAACCACATAGCTACGGCAGAGCCCTTAGCCCCGGGGTGAATTACTCCCTCCTCATCATGGAGACAGCGATGGCGGTGAAGATGGCGGTGGAGATGGCGGTGGAGATGACTCCGGGGCAATTCCCCGTCCCGGCAGGTGCTGGAACGGAGACTTCGTCCCCCGAATTGGAGTTTCGCGATGGCGGCGGCGTCCCTGGAGTCTTTCTGGAGTTTCGTCAATCGGTATCGCGTTTTTAGGTCGAAAGGGGTCTTATAGGCGAAGAGGCGGCGCAGGAGGGGCACCAGGGCGCCCTCCCCATAGGCCGGTGCGGCCAGGGGCCTGCCCGCGCGGTCCTATGGTGTGGGGTCCCTGGGCCTCCTCTCCGGGTCTCCTGCGGTGTCCTGGTCCGTCTCGGTGAATTATGATGTTTGGTCTTCGTTTCGTCGAATTCCGAGAATATTGCCCGAACAGCCTTTCTGGAACCAAAAACAGCAGAAAACAGGAACTGGCACTTCGGCATCTCGTCAATAGGTTAGTTCCGGAAAATGCATAAATATGACATATAATGTGTATAAAACATGTGAGTATCATCATAAAAGTAGCATGGAACATAAGAAATTATAGATACGTTTGAGACGTATCAAGCATCCCCAAGCTTAGTTCCTACTCGCCCTCGAGTAGGTAAACGATAACAAGGATAATTTCTGAAGTGACATGCTATCATAATCTTGATCAATACTATTGTAAAGCATATGATATGAATGCATCGATTCGAAGCAATGGTAAAGACAATGAGTAAACAATTGAATCATATTGCAAAGACTTTTCATGAATAATACTTTCAAGACAAGCATCAATAAGTCTTGCATAAGAGTTACTCATAAAGCAATAAATTCTTAGTAAAGAGCTTTGAAGCAACACAAAGGAAGATATAAGTTTCAGCGGTTGCTTTCAACTTCAACATATTTATCTCATGGATAATTGTCAACACAAAGTAATATAACAAGTGCAATAGGTAAACATGTAAGAATCAATGCACACAGTTGATACAAGTGTTTGCTTCTTAGATAGAAGGAATATGTAAACTGACTCAACAATAAAGTAGAAGATTGGTCCTTCGCAGAGGGAAGCATGGATTACTATATTTGTGCTAGAGCTTTTCATTTTGAAAACAAGAAACAATTTTGTCAACGGTAGTAATAAAGCATATGTGTTATGTATAAGATATCTTATAAGTTGCAAGCCTCATGCATAGTATACCAATAGTGCTCGCACCTTGTCCTAATTAGCTTGGATTAACATGGATTATCATTGCATAGCATATGTTTCAACCAAGTGTCACAAAGGGGTACCTCTATGCCGCCCGTACAAAGGTCTAAGGAGAAAGTTCGCATTGGATTTCTCGCTTTTGATTATTCTCAACTTAGACATCCATACCGGGACAACATAGACAACGAGATAATGGACTCCTCTTTAATGCATAAGCATTCAACAACAGATTAATATTCTCTTAAGAGATTGAGGATTAATTGTCCAAACTGAAACTTCCACCATGAATCATGGCTTTAGTTAGCGGCCCAATGTTCTTCTCTAACAATATGCATACTCAAACCATTTGATCATGAAAATTGCCCTTACTTCGTGACAAGACGAACATGCATAGCAACTCACATGATATTCAACAAAGGTGTAATAGTTGATGGCGTCCCCGTAAACATGGTTACCGCTCAACAAGCAACTTATAAGAAATAAGATACATAGCTACATATTCTTCACCACAATAGTTTTTAAGGCTATTTTCCCATGAGCTATATATTGCAAAGACAAAGAATAGAATTTTAAAGGTAGCACTCAAGTAATTTACTTTGGAATGGCAGAGAAATACCATGTGGTAGGTAGGTATGGTGGACACAAATGGCTTAGTTTTTGGCTCAAGGATTTGGATGCACGAGAAGAATTCCTCTCAATACAAGGCTAGGCTAGCAAGGTTGTTTGAAGCAAACTCAAGTATAAAAGGTGCAGCAAAGCTCACATATGAACATATTGTAAGTATTATAAGACTCTATATTGTCTCCTTGTTGTTCAAACACCTTAACCAGAAAATATCTAGACTCAGAGAAACTAATCATGCAAACCAAATTTTAACAAGCTCTATGTAGTTATTCATTAATGGGTACAAGGTACATGATGCAAGAGCTTAAACATGATCTATATGAGCACAACAATTGCCAAGTATCACATTATTCAAGACATTATACCATTTACCACATGAAGCATTTTCTGTTTCCAACCAAATAGCAATTAACGAAACGGTTTCAACCTTCGCCATGAACATTAAGATAAAGCTAAGAACACATGTGTTCATACGAAACATCGGAGCGTGTCTCTCTCCCACACAAGCATGTATTCAGAGAATGAAAATAACAAAACAAAAATAAAAGCACACAGACGCTCCAAGTAAAGTACATAAGATGTGACCGAATAAAAATATAGTTTCAAGAGAAGGAACCTGATAAATTGTCGATGAAGAAGGGGATGCCTTGGGCATCCCCAAGCTTAGATGCTTGAGTCTTCTTGAAATATGCAGGGATGAACCACGGGGGCATCCCCAAGCTTAGACTTTTCACTCTTCTTGATCATATTGTATCATTCTCCTCTCTTGACCCTTGAAAACTTCCTCCACACCAAACTCAAAACAAACTCATTAGAGGGTTAGTGCATAATCAAAAATTCACATGTTCAGAGGTGACACAATCATTCTTAACACTTCTGTACATTGCACAAAGCTACTGGAAGTCAATGGAACAAAGAAATCCATCCATCACAGCAAAACAGGCAACGCGAAATAAAAGGCAGAATCTGTCAAAACAGAACAGTCCGTAAAGACGGATTTTATTGAGGCACCAGACTTGCTCAAATGAAAATGCTCAAATTGAATGAAAGTTGCGTACATATCTGAGAATCACGCACGTAAATTGGCATATTTTTCTGAGTTACCTACAGAGAACCCTGCCCAAATTCGTGACAGACAGAAATCTGTTTCTGCGCAGTAATCCAAATCTAGTATCAACATTACTATCAAAGACTTTACTTGGCACAACAATGCAATAAAATAAGATAAGGAGAGGTTGCTACAGTAGTAACAACTTCCAAGACACAACAAAACAGTAGCAAAATAAACACATGGGTTATCTCCCAAAAAGTTCTTTCTTTATAGCCATTAAGATGGGCTCAGCAATTTTAACGATGCTCGCACAAGGATGAGAGTTGAAGCAAAAGAGAGCATCAAAAAGCAAGTTCAAAACATATTTAAGTCTAACCCACTTCCTATGAAAAGGGATCTTGTACACAAATAAATTCATGAAGAACAAAGTGACAAGCATAAGAAGGCAATACAAGCGCAACTTCAAGATTCTCAACATAAAGAGGGGAAACTTAATATTATTAAGATGCATATAACCATGTTTCCCTCTCTCATAATAACTTTCAGTAGCATCATTGATGAAATCCACAATATATCCATCACTTAAAACATTCTTATGATGGTTCATATGTATAAAAGTATCATTATTTTTGGCATAAGAAAAACTCTTCTCATTAATAGTAATTTGAGCAGGATCATTATCAAGAATTTGAACATGGTAAACAAGTTGCATACTAAGGGAATTATTTTTGGCAATCCAATCATAACTATGACAAGTTTCATAAGGATAGTTATAACCTATATCATAGCATTCTTTATAATAATCATCAAAGATTGGAGGTACAGCGTCATCATAAGAAATAGAATAGTTATCTTTCACAGTATGTTCATCTGTGACCATACCATCATTGTTACTAGAAGGAGATGTATCAAACATATAATGATCAGTAGCAAAAGGATTTTCAAACACCTCATCCCCAAGCTTAGAGCTTTCTATATCATTATGGGAGGAAGCATGGATAGTACTGATACTATGGCAATTATTAACATCATCGTTTTCAGAATTAGTTTCCCAGAGATTTTCAATATCAAAAGTAATGTGCTCTTCCAAATCATGATCACTAATGTATGTAAAGGGCATAGGAAGATCATTGTATTCAGATTCATTATCATAATAATCATCAGGAGCAACATACTTACGGTTACCCATCGTTATCTCTTTCTCTTTATTCCCCTTCTTCTTCTTCTTCTTCGTTCCCTTCTTCTTCTTCTTCTTCTCTTACTTCTCCTCGTTCCCTTCTTTAGGAGGAAGAAGCTTGAAGGGGGGCTTCTCCACATAACCTGATTTATTTCCAGAAACAATAGAAGAAACTTGGGAGGATTCCTCCTTTTCATTAATAAGTTCAAAACACACAGCGGTCCTATCATATTTTGGCAAAGTGTCATTTTCTAAAATATTTTGTATGTAAGTATTTATATGGCAATTATCAATGCAATAAGAAAAACACCCATGCAGGACATCATCAATATCAAGATCACTCATATGTAACAAAGAGATTTTTCTTGATAACTCTTCACACCACAAAAATAAAGTAAGTTCATCATGCTGATTAGGAGTAATTTCATCATCACAATACAAATTTGCAGCACTCATGGGGTTCAAATTATCATTGGAAGAGCATTGAAAATTAAAATGACCCACTCTATGGCAAAGTTCACAAATAAAAGGATAGAGGGCACAAACTTTTTTACCAAGATCATCTAGAGCCCTAAACCACTTTCTAGTTTTTTCATTAATATGATGGATACAATATTCATCTTTGATTTGATTAATTCCACAAGGTCTATGCATTCCACAAAAATTAACATGCTTATAGGAAATAGCATTCTTAGGAGTTTGAGCATGTTTATTGCAATCATTAACAACAATTTCATCCTTCATGCAAGCCTCTTTAAAAGGTTCATGATACTTATCAAAATTCTTCCTAGGCAATTCAAAATGAGAGGCAAAAGCTTTATAAAGATTTGCAGCAACTTGAGAGTCAAGACCATAGGTAGCACTCATATTTCAAAATTTACCAGTATCCATAAAAGTTTCAATGCATTCATAATCATAATTTATACCTGACTCTCTACCTTTTGTCGTTCACCCAATCTTCAGCGTTCTCCTCAATCCGATTAAGAAGGTCCCTTTTAAACTCTTCTTCATTGCGTGTAAATGATCCAGAACAAGTAGTATCCAGCAAGGTTTTATCCTGAAAAGAAAGTCTTGCATAGAAATTATCAATGATGATATTACCGTGAAGCTCATGATTGGGGCATTTGAGCATTAAAGACTTCAATCTCTCACATGCTTGGGCAATACTCTCTCCATCATGAGGCCAGAAATTATATATGCGGTTTCGGTCTTTGTGAATTTCACTTGGAGGATAGAATTTAGAATAAAATAGAGGCACAATATCCTTCCAATCAAGAGAATGCCCATCCTTCAGCAGTTTATACCAATGCGCCGCTTTACCAGACAACGACATGGAGAATAATTTCTTCTTCATTTAATCCATAGAGATACCTGCACACTTGAATAACCCGCATAATTCATGCAAAAATAACAGTAAATGATCTCTAGGATGGACAGTTCCATCCCCTTCATAGCGGTTATCCATAACACGTTCAATAATTTTCATAGGTATTTTATATGAAATACTTTCAGGAGGTGGATTTAAAATATCAGAAGCATCATTAGAGTTATCGCATATGGGAGATAAAGCATTATCGTAGCAAAATATTTCTTCCAAAGCTGAGGAGCAAAAAAGATTATTTTTATATAAACTAGCTTCCCCAAGCTTAGACTCTTCCATAGCATTAGCAGTAATTGCATTCATACTAATAACATTGCTACTATCATGCAAATAAGATTCCATAGGTTTTTTAATTTTCGCATCAAACAATTCATATCTTAACTCAGGAAATAGATTAAAAAGTTCATTGTTGTTTTCCATTATGCCTAACTAGTGAAAAATAAAAACAAGAAACAAAAAGATGTAATTGCAGGATCTAAAGGAAATAGCTTCGAACACTCACACAATGGCGCCAGAAAAGTACTTAGTTACCTGGGACCGGAGTATGAGTGCCTTTTACCTTTCCTCCCCGGCAACGGCGCTAGAAAAGTGCTTGATGTCTACGGGTGCTTCTATTCTTGTAGACAGTGTTGGGCCTCCAAGAGCAGAGGTTTGTAGAACAAGCAAGCAAGTTTCCCTTAAGTGGATCACCCAAGGTTTATCGAACTCGTGGAGGAAGAGGACAAAGATATCCCTCTCAAGCAACCCTGCAATCACGATACAAGAAGTCTCTTGTGTCCCCAACACACCTAATACACTTGTCAGATGTATAGGTGCACTAGTTCGGCGAAGAGACAGTGAAATACAAGTAGTATGGATATATATGAGTGGTAATAGCAATCTGAATAAAATATAGCAGCGTGTAAACATGCAACAGAACAGTAAATAAACGGAGTTTCAGTATTTGGAAACAAGGCCTAGGGATCATACTTTCACTAGTGGACACTCTCAACATTGATCACATAATAAAACCACTCTACACTCTTTTATTGGATGATGAACACCACTAATTGTGTAGGGCTACAAGAGCACCTCAATGCCGGAGTTAACAAGCTCCACAACATTCAATGTTCATATTTAAATAACCTTAGAGTGCATAATAGATCATTGCAATTACACCAAGTACTAACATAGCATGCACACTGTCACCATCACACTATGAAGGAGAAATAGATCGCATCAATACTATCATAGCAATAATTAACTTCATAATCTACAAGAGATTACAATCATAAACTACGCCAAGTACTACACGATGCACACACTGTCACCATTACATCATGGAGGAGGAATAGTCTACTTTAATAACATCACTAGAGTAGCACATAGATGATATTCAACTAGATCACAAAGAGAGAGATGAACCACATAGCTACAGCAGAGCCCTCAGTCCCGGGGGTGAATTACTCCCTCCTCATCATGGAGACAGCGATGGCGGTGAAGATGGCGGTGGAGATGGCGGTGGAGATGACTCCGGGGGCAATTCCCCGTCCCGGCAGGGTGCCGGAACAGAGACTTCTGTCCCCCGAATTGGAGTTTCGCGATGGCGGCGGCGTCCCTGGAGTCTTTCTGGAGTTTCGTCAATCGGTATCGCGTTTTTAGGTCGAAAGGGGTCTTATAGGCGAAGAGGCGGCGCAGGAGGGGCACTAGGGCGCCCTCCCCATAGGCCGGCGCGGCCAGGGGCCTGCCCGCGCGGCCCTATGGTGTGGGGGCCCTGGGCCTCCTCTCCGGGTCTCCTTCGGTGTCCTGGTCCGTCTCGGTGAATTATGATGTTTGGTCTTCGTTTCGTCGAATTCCGAGAATATTGCCCGAACAGCCTTTCTGGAACCAAAAAACAGCAGAAAACAGGAACTGGCACTTCGGCATCTCGTCAATAGGTTAGTTCCGGAAAATGCATAAATATGACATATAATGTGTATAAAACATGTGAGTATCATCATAAAAGTAGCATGTAACATAAGAAATTATAGATACGTTTGAGACGTATCAATTTCCCTAACTCATATACAAACTCCATGGACTTACAAGTTTCCATTTTATTTCGCACCGCTAGGCATCCATAAACAAAAGAACATGACATCAACTAAATATAAGTGCAATGCTGAAAGTGTTCTCCATGAAAGCATGGTTATACTAACTCTCAACTTGCAATTTGCAACCATATAAACTTCATAAGATAGGCACAATGATCAAATTTATTAAGTGCAAGAAAGTAAATGTGCCATCAAGTTTGTGAGAGCTTTACTGACTAATTTTCTCATGTCAAAATTTAATTTGGAAGATAAATAAAAACATGTTGAATTACTTGGAATAGCAATAATGCTACTAGGTAGATATGGTGGACACAATTGGCAAACTTTGGTTATTGGTGATTGGATGCACGAGTAGAGATCATACTTAGCACAGGTGAAGGCTAGCAAAAGACTAAGAGCGACCAACTAAAAGAGCAATAATGGCCATAATCATGCATAGCGAAAAAACATTATCAATCAAAGCATAAACTAATATTACAAGTCAAAAACTAAATGATCATAGAGGCTTTAGTTGACTGGTTATAACATGGTATAAGCATGCGCCAAGTCAAGCCAATAAAGCATCAAAGAAGAATACCACAATATTATGCTTTTATGATGGAAACAACACATGATTCTTTCAATGACACATTATGCACTCTCAGCCATTTGAGACAAGTCATGCTACAATAATAAATACTAAGCATATGACAAGAATAACATCCAACATGACATGCCAAAGTCTATGCCACAGTCTAGACAAGCTTCCTTTTGCATCACTATAGTCATGAAACATTTTACTCGTATCCAACACCAATCAACTTATTTGAAATAACTCTCAGAGATGAAATACATTATGGATCAGAGAGATAATCATACACAAATAAAGAATACTAATGAGCTCTGAACACAATTCAAGTGAAAGAACAAGAGCTAAACGCAGTACTAGAAAACTAGAACACTCGCAAAACAATAACAGTGACAACTAGAGTGTTATGTGCAATTATAACGGAGCGGGTCTTCCTCCAAAATAAATGAGCTGGATCTAACATATGCTACAACAAACAAAACTAAACTAAACTAAAAAAATACGCTCCAAGAATAACACATAGTGTATGAAGCAATAAAAATATAGCGCATAGAGAGATGACATATTGCTTTGTTGATGAAGAGGGGATGCCCTGGACATCCCCAAGCTTTGACGCTTGTACCTCTTGAATATGTCTTGGGGTGCAGGGGCATCTCCAAGCTTGAGCTTTTGTCCATTCTTCATCTCATCACATCATTCTTCTCTTCCTACACTTGAAAACTTCCTTCATACAAAACTTCACATAATTCTCTATTACTAGCATTAGTACAATCAAAATAAACAAATCAACTTGTGTTCAGTTCTAACATATATCGAACATCTATTAAAGCATTAGCTACTGTAGCAAAATTTCTAAAATCTCTTTGATCAAAAGAACTAAAAAAGAAAGAGATTTAAGAGGCAAATGCAAATAGTGCAGAAATCTGTCAAAACAGAACAACAGGTAAGTATCAATTTTTTCGAAAATCCTATGTTGCTCATATAGAAAAGTGGTCAACTAACGAAAGTTAGATAATAACCTGGGGAATATGCATAAAAATGACAGCTCAAAATTCCGCTCTGACTATGTTTACGAATTTTTATGGTGACAACACAAAATCTGTTTATGGACAACAACTTCCCCAAATCTTACTTTCTTCCTATTAGAGACTATTGTTGGCACAAAAGCGAAATAAAAAAAGATAAGGAGAGGTTATTACAGAGGTAATAACTTCCAAGACTCAACAAAACGAAAAATTACAGTAAATAAACATGTGTTATCTCCCAAGAGTGTTTTTCTTTAACGCCTTTCAGCTAGGCGCAGAAAAAAAAGAGAGCATCAAGTTTTATCAAGTGAAGAAGCATTAAGATCAACACGAGAAGTCTTTTCAACAAGGATTTGTATTTTATCAACATAAAGTTTTAGAAGATCCCCTCTCAGCACTTTTATGTTCACTACTTTCATCAAATGGGTTTTCACGAACAATCCAATCAAAATTCTTTTCCCAAGCTTCATGCATTGCTATAAGTTTGAAAGGTATTGGTATTTTACCATCTTTGGTTTTGTCTATTTTCCAAGTGTACCAAAGATATCTACGCATGAGCCTAGCATCTCAAACCGATCAAAAACTTTCCTAGCTTCTATAACAACATCTTTAAATTCTCTAAGCAAAGTTTATAGGATAAAGTCTTTCTTTTCATCATCCTCAACTTCATGGAGTTTAAGAAACATTTTCTGCATTAAAGGATTAAGGGTAACAAATATAGCCTCTAGCATTTGAACTAAACAGGCTTAGCAGTTTCATAATTAGGAGCAAGTTCTACCAGGGATTTATCCTCAATATATTTATGCTTACTAACATGATTGAAAAAAAATTCAATGTTATCTTTCCCAATTATAGAACCAATACCTATAGATAGGTCCTTCAGATCGTACTTAGAAATCAACATAACGAACTAGAAACAAAATAACAACTATGTAAGAAACTAATTTTGTGTGTGTTTTCGATATAAAGACAACTATAGAAGGAAACTATTTTTTGTGTGTTTGATATAATAAAGCAAACAAGACTAAGTAAAGTAAACTAAGCAAAGTATAACAAAGTAAAGAGATTGGAGATGAAAGACTCCCCTATCATAAATCCTCTTTCTCCCCGGAAACGGCACTAGAAAATCTTGATGGTGCTCCGGTGATGGCGCCAGACAATCTTGCTGAGCGCTGTTGTGGAAGCGGTTGGGAAACCCCAAGAGGGAGGTTTGATGAGCACAACAACAAGTTTTCCCTCAGTAAGAAACCAAGGTTTAATCGACCAATAGGAGAAAAGGCGTGACTTCTGAAGGTGTTGCTAGCTAACTGGTGGCAGGGCGCACTATCAGCGTCAGCAACAACGTGGAACCTGCACACAACACAACCACAATACTTTGCCCCAAATTACAGTGAGTTTGTCAATCTCACCAGTTTGCTGAACACAAAGGATTAGATGTATCGAGTGAAAAGAGATGTTTGCAGTAACTAAAGAGAACAAGAATTGCAGCATGATTGCAATGGTTAATTTATCAGTGTAAAGGAAAAAAGGACCGGGGTCCACAGTTCACTAGAGGTGTCTCTCCATAAATATAAATAGCATGTTGGGTGAAGAAATTACAGCCGAGCAATTGACAGAATATCGACCATATATGACAAGATGATTACTATGAGATTTGATTGGGAATTACAACATAATACATAGACCGTAATCCAACTGCGTCTATGACTAATAATCCACCTTCCGATTATCGTTCGAACCCCTTTCAGTATTAAGTTGCAAGCAATAGATTATCGCATTAAGCAATGTGTGTAAAGTAAATAATAGAATTACCCTTGGATAAAATATTGTTGGTTTCTTCCTAGTAGCAGCAACACATCTACAATCTTAGAAGTTATTGTAACTCTCCCAGAAAACTAGAGGCATGAACCTACTATCGAGCATAAATATCCCCTCTTGGAGTCACAAGCATCTACTTGGCCAGAGTATCTACTAGCACGGAGAGCATGCAAGATCACAAATAACATATGACATGAATATGTAATCGACCTCAACATAGTATACAATATTCAACGGATCCCAACAAACACAACATGTAGGATTACATAAGGATGATCTTGATCATGTAGGGCAACTCACAAGATCTATACATGAAGCACAAATTGGAAAAGACAACCATCTAGCTACTGCTATGAACCATCTAGAATGAACTACTCACGCATCACTTTGGAGGCGAGCATGGTGATGTAGATGCCTCCGACGATGATTCCCCCTTCTGGCAGGGTGCCGGGAAGAGCTTCAGAATCCCCCGAGATGGGTTCTGTGATGGCGGCAACGACGAAACTTTTCGTGGATGGAGCCTCAGGTATCCAGGGTTTTCCCGAGATGATGTATAAATATGCGGAGGATTTAGGTCGGTGGGGATCCTGGTGGCCCCACACCTACCCTAGGCGTGGGCCAGGTCCATGTCGCGCCTAGGGGTGGTTTGGGCGCCCTGCTGCGCCTCTTCGGCCCCCCTTCGGACTTCGTCTTTGTTTCGGTAAAATATTGACTTCGGCTTTTGTTTCGTCTAATTCCGAGAATATTTCCTGTACAACTTTTCTGAAATACAAAAACAGCAGAAAACAGGGCTGTGGCATCTTGTTAATAGTTTAGTGCCGAAAATCATGTAAAAGTGCAACGAAGTGTAAGTAAAACATATATGAATTGGTGTAAAACAAGCATGGAACATCAAAAATTATAGATACGTTTGAGACGTATCGGTCCTCCACTAAAAATTATAGTTTTGTATTTATTTTCTATTTGATCATGCGAACTCCAGTTGAATTAAAAAATAAAACAATGATATTTCAACTTCTATATTTATATCAGTGATAATTAAAAAAATTAATAATTATTTTAGTTTCAAATAAAAATGAACAATAGGCAAACCAAACGCATAGTTGATTACCAATATATAATCCTCATTGCACATCTCATATCTTCATAATTCATGATCGTATCATGACAAACTAGTCGAACCATCGTCCATCACATAAAAGCAAATGCAATGACAAAATATAGATCACTCGACATAACACAAAAAAATTCACCAAAGGATCAAAATGAAGACAATCACCACCCATGTAGACACGAAAGGTGGTCCACAAAGATCACCGTGAAGCTAGTCATGTGAAGCTTGGCCTTGCATTTTTCAATACACTACTAGGAATATCTGAAGTTGATTGGTTCTCCACCGAGGTTGGGTCCCAATTATAGAATACTACTAGTTCACCTCGTGATTGCTCTCATCTTATACGATCATGTTGTGTGTGGGGGCGGGGGGGGGGGGTGGAGATCACACAAGCAATCATGATGTTTCCCAAGGCCTTCTTGTTCTAAGAGTGAGAAGGTCGACACACAATTGTGAACCAAGCCTGCAACACTCCAAATGTTCGCTCGATGTCCTTGTTGCACCTTGGTAAACTGGACGGACTCTCTTCTTACCTTGAGGTTTTGGCATTGTATTCACAAAGGTGGACCAAGCAGGGTATATATATACATCACCAAGATAGCAAATCAACAACCCATATTATAGTTGTGACCATTGACCTTGAAATTCCATGTCGGTGTTTCCCAATTTGGTAGCATTAATAAAGAGGAGATCTTTGCAAGACATCATTGTCATCGTGAGAGCCACACAACCCAAATAGTAATGCCAAATGCAAGTCTGAGGCAATAACTTCACAAATGTAGTTTAATCATGGCAATGGCTAGTCAACTAGCCAGGCCAAGCATCCCGACCAAAATCTTGATTCTCCTAGTGCAAAAACCCTTGCATATTCTTTTATCACTAGGTGTTATGGGTACTCTCTGAAGACTTTCATTGTATTCTCTTTGAATTTACACACACACTTGAGGGTGGTATCCTCCCTAGTGCACACGTAAACATATAGGATGTATTGACACCGCATGTATTGTCTCGCCTTCTTCAGAGCATTGAGCTCAAGTTCCATAGCTGCATTCATCCAAAACTAAAAGTACCTAAAGTTGTCTACCATAGTCTTAGCACAGTGTGCTCAAAGAGCTTCGATGACATCTAAAAATGTCGCCGAGAAGAACGGTCGTGGCAACACCATGTTCCAAGCAATTCTCCTCCTTACTAAACTTACCCACTTTCTCTTGTTGTGGAGACACCCTCTCACATTTGTAAGAAAGTATTCCATCTGTTCTGTAATAGTCTACATTCTAACTCTAAAATTTGTTCTGAAATTTTCTACATTCTAGATTTTAGTCAACAGTAACACTAAAAAAACAAAATAGTTTTTCCCTTTTTATTGGATGTTGTTATTTTCAATGTAACTTGGATTGGTTATTCACATATCAAAGTAGCACTAATAAATGCAACACTAAATTGTCTCAATATTTTTCTAAAATGTAGACTAAGACTAGTGATAGTGGAGAGTAACATTGGGTAATAACATGTTACTAGTCTTTGTTAGTACCTTTATAAACTACTCCCTCCTTCTCAAGGCATAGGGCGTAAAATTCTTTGCACGCCGATTAAGGAGGTTTCCAGCCAGGCAACTCTTTCCTAACTTGCCCCTAATTAATCGCTAGTTAGTTGAGTATTTTTCTCACCTAGCATTGACTGCCTCCTCCTTTGATGGGGTTTCCTTTTCTCTCTCCACGCATGCAACATGCACAACCAATCAAAAGGCTGTAGTAATTGCTCCTCTCCTCGTTTAATACTCTTCCACGCATGCAGGGACATGAAAAAGCGACGTTTGGTATTAACTGCTAGCGATTTTTACGGTGGAGCACTGAACAAGCGGGGGGTAATTTTGGAAGATTGGCGTGTTAATTGCATCTGAACGTGCTCACGCCTTATGCTTTGATGAAAATTCGAAAAAAAATATACGCCCTATGCCTTGAGTAGGAGGGAGTAGTCACAATGAGAAATATCATAGACTAATATCATGCATATGATACTAGTTTATGATACCACCACTATAATGCATAGTATCATAATGTATCGTAGTTTCATCATATTTAATATTTTATAGAATCTCAATGCAAGTTCGTGTACATGATGCATTTGCCATTAAGTTTTCTAGTTTTACGTGCTATGATACCGTACCACTCTCACCTCTCTCCTAATTAATTATTGTGCCACATTAATTTTTTGCTAGCATGGCATGCATAATACTCCCATAGTGGGTAGTATCATAGGTGTAGTAACATAAAATGTCGCATTTATTATTATTTAGAGTCATTTTTCTTGAACCGTGTGATTTGATGGTAACATAGCTAGTTACCACTATCCTCGTAGTAACATAGGTGGTGACATCACATATTTTAAGGCATTTTAGTGACATGGCATGACAATAAATGAAGAATGGGAGTGAGGTGGTAACTAGCTATGTTACCATAACATCACACAACCCAAAGCAATATGAGTCTACAACATAATTAATGGCACATTGCATAAAACTACGTCTAAGTTACTACCCATTAGAGCAAGTACAATAAGTCTTAGTCAGCTGGTTACAAGGATTAAAATAATATATTTGTGTCTAGTTGGAGGAGAGAGAAGAGGAGAGAATGTAAGTGGCTCTTATGCAAGAGCTAGCTCTAGCACGTGCTATTAGGAAAGTTGTGTGAATGAAAGGTGAGTCCTCCATTGATAATTCTTATAGCCAACTATTGTACTTGTTGGCTACATGTTGGCTATGGATGACATAGCATCTTGTTTATAGCTAACAACCCGCTATATTATTGGAGTTGCTCTTATGGAGGTAGTATCTTAAACTAGTAACATGACATATGTCTAAGTTACTCGTCGCTATGAGCAGCCTTGCACTACTAGGAAAAGGCCTAGCCGTAAGACTGCCAGCAGTGGCGCACCATGACTGCCGTGCGCCACTACTACTTAGCAGTGGCGCACCACAAAACGGTGGGCCACTGTTACAAAAGTAGTAGTGGCGCACCTTGATTGTGGTGCGCCATAAGTAAGTGGTGACAGGAGGCCAGCTCCTCCCCCAACCTAGTAGTGGCGCACGTCTCCGGGGTGCGCCACTGCTACATTCCTTACCTATGGCGCACGTTGGAGAGGTGCGCCACTGCTAGGAGGTGTCCAGAGCCCGTTTAGAGATGATAGGCTTAGCAATGGCGCACTTCGGTGGTGCGCCACTGCTACATAGGTTACCTATGGCGCATGTCATTAGGTGCGCCATCGCTAGGGGTGGCCGAGCCCCTTTAGAGATGAGAGGCTTAGCGGTGGCGCACCACCTAGCAGGTGCGCCATTGCTATGTCACCCTAGCGAGTGGCGCACGACTATGTGGTGCGCCACCGCTAACCTCGGGACCATTTCCCGCTTTTAACCCTCCACTCACATGTGCCACCCACTTTCCCCAAACACTCTTCCACCACCACCTCCCACCAAATCTGGATCTGGTCGTGTTGCCCCTCCTTCCCACCTCATTTTCACCTCTTCATTCACCAAAATTAAGTTGGTAAACTTAATTTTCTTCATAGGTAAGTAATGGTGAAGCTTTCTTAGCCCAATACCCTACTCAATCTCAACTTTTTACCGCGCATTCAACACTCTAGGTCTCGCCGTATCGGTAACTTTGTTGGTTTTATGCTTTGTGTGTGACCGGTTCCGATCGTCTTGCACACACGTCGCGTACACGTGTGTGTGCACATATGTACGTTATGTGCGAAGCTCGATCATGCATGTGTTGTGCGCATGCGCGAAAAGCGTCACGTGCATGTGTGTTGTATGCGAAGCCTCCGGATCCACATGTGTTGTATATGCGAAGCCTCCACACATGTGTTGCATGTGTTTTTATTTGCAGGGATTTGAAATGCGATGGAGTTGCCAATATTTTGCCGAAACGTTGATTCATTTCCGTTTCGGCGAATGTTGGGCATACTACGCATATACATGTCCTATTTTTAGGGAAGGTCATGCCAAAATTTTCTTTTGGTATGCTAAGATATCCATTTTCTCTATATCCGCAGGCGACCATGGTCCGCATGATGAGCGAAGGCGTTGTGGCTAGGTTTTTGAAAGCCGCGACAGCCGAGATGATTAGAAATAACCAAAAGGAGATAAGATGTCCGTGTCGAAGATGCAAGCTGACGAGCCTTATGGACCCTAAAGCCGATATGGTGCGGGACCACCTTCTCATGCGTGGTTTCATGGATGGCTATCGGTGGGAAGGCGACGAAGATGATTATGAATTTGTCCATGGGATTTCAACAAGAAATAAGGAAGGAGGTGATCAGGATGTAGAAGATCTCGGGCATGATCAGGATGTAGAAGATCCCGGAGATGATCATGATCACAATGTAGGAGATCCTGGACTCGATGATGAGGAAGATCAAGATGGAGGTCATCATGACGATCATGAAGATGAAGACGATGGACCATCGTCGATGGACTGGGTGCAGGACCCTTATCTTCAAGAGCTGCTTCTCAGCGTACGAGTAACGCAAGAGCTACCGCCCGAGAGAAAGCCAAGATGGATCAACTCGGAGGTAGACGCGGTTACTCCATTGTATGAAGGATGTAGGCCGGAGGATACCCGCTCTGAAAGTAACGCTCATGGCTCTGGAGATGAAGGTAAAGCACAAAATGACCGACACATCCTTCAACGACAACATGTCATTTTGGCAGGAACGTCTTCCCAAAGGTAACACGTGTCCGACTAGTATCGAGGAGGCCAAGAAAATCGTGTGTCCTCTGGATTTACCGCATGTGAAATACCATGTGTGCTTGAACGATTGCATCATTTATCGGAACGAGCACGCGGAGTGTACCATATGTTCGGAGTGCGGCGTCAGTCGGTACAAGAAGGGGAAGAAAGCTCCTCGGAAGGTGGTGTGTGATGTCTACGGGAGCTTCTATTCTTGTAGACAGTGTTGGGCCTCCAAGAGCAGAGGTTTGTAGAACAGCAGCAAGTTTCCCTTAAGTGGATACCCAAGGTTTATCGAACTCAGGGAGGAAGAGGTCAAAGATATCCCTCTTATGCAACCCTGCAACCACAAAGCAAGAAGTCTCTTGTGTCCCCAACACACCTAATAGGTGCACTAGTTCGACGAAGAGATAGTGAAATACAGGTGGTATAAATAAGTATGAGCAGTAGCAACGATGCCAGAAAAGTGCTTGCTGGCGTGTAGTTGATGGTGGTAATATTGCAGCAGTAGTAACACAGTAAAACAGTAAACAAGCAGTAGTAACTCAGCAGTATTTAGGAACAAGGCCTAGGGATTACACTTTCACTAGTGGACACTCTCAACATTGATCACATAACAGAATAGATAAATGCATACTCTACACTTTTGTTGGATGATGAACACATTGCGTAGGATTACACGAACCCTCAATGCCGGAGTTAACAAGCTCCACAATAATGCTCATGTTTAAGTAACCTTATAGTGTAAGATAGATCAATAGACTAAACCAAGTACTAGCATAGCATGCACACTCGTCACCTTCATGCATATGTAGGAGGAATAGATCACATCAATATTATCATAGCAATAGTTAACTTCATAATCTACAAGAGATCATAATCATAGCATAAACCAAGTACTAACACGGTGCACGCACTGTCACCTTTGCACACATGCAGGAGGAATAAAACTACTTTAATAACACATCACTAGAGTAGCACATAGATAAATTGTGATACAAAACTCATATGAATCTCAATGAGATCATTGTATTGAAGTACATGGAGAGATTAACCACATAGCTACCGGTACAGCCCCGAGCCTCGATGGAGAACTACTCCCTCCTCATGGGAGCAGCAGCGGTGATGAAGATGGCGGTGGAGATGGCAGCGGTGTCGATGGAGAAGCCTTCCGGGGGCACTTCCCCGCTCCGGCAGGGTGCCGGAACAGAGATCCTGTCCCCCAGATCTTGGCTTCGCGATGGCGGCGGCTCTGGAAGGTTTCTGTGGTTTTCGTCAATTCGTCTCGGGTTTTCTGATCCAGGGGCTTTTTATAGGCGGAGAGGCGGCGCAGGAAGGTCGAAGGGCTGGCCAAACCCTAGGGGGGCGCGGGCCCCCCCTAGGCCGCGCCAGGGCATGGTGTGGTGGACCTGTGCCCCCCTCCGGTCCCTCTCGTGTGTTCCGGATGCTTCCGGGGATTCTAAGATCTTTGGCGTTGATTTCGTCCGATTCCGAGAATATTTCGTTACTAGGATTTCGAAACCAAAAACAGCGAGAAAACGAGAACCGGCACTTCGGCATCTTGTTAATAGGTTAGTTCCGAGAAAATGCACGAATATGACATAAAGTGTGCATAAAACATGTAGATAACATCAATAATGTGGCATGGAACACAAGAAATTATCGATACGTCGGAGACGTATCAGCATCCCCAAGCTTAGTTACTGCTCGTCCCGAGCAGGTAAAACGATAACACAGATAATTTCTGGAGTGACATGCCATCATAATCTTGATCATACTATTTGTAAAGCATATGTGGTGAATGCAGCGATCAAAACAATGTGTATGACATGAGTAAACAACTGAATCATAAAGCAAAGACTTTTCATGAATAGCACTTCAAGACAAGCATCAATAAGTCTTGCATAAGAGTTAACTCATAAAGCAATAATTCAAAGTAAAGGTATTGAAGCAACACAAAAGAAGATTAAGTTTCAGCGGTTGCTTTCAACTTGTAACATGTATATCTCATGGATAATTGTCAATGCAAAGCAATATAACAAATGCAATATGCGAATATGTAAGAATCAATGCACAGTTTCACACAAGTGTTTGCTTCTTGAGATGGAGAGAAATAGGTGAACTGACTCAACAATGAAAGTAAAAGAATGGTCCTCCATAGAGGAAAAGCATCGATTGCTATATTTGTGCTAGAGCTTTGATTTTGAAAACATGAAACAATTTTGTCAACGGTAGTAATAAAGCATATGCATCATGTAAATTATATCTTATAAGTTGCAAGCCTCATGCATAGTGTACCAATAGTGTTCGCACCTTGTCCTAATTAGCTTGGGTTAACACCGATCATCATTGCATAACATATGTTTCAACCAAGTGTCACAAAGGGGTACCTCTATGCCGCCTCGTACAAGGGTCTAAGGAGAAAGTTCGCATTGGATTTCTCGCTTTGATCATTCTTCAACTTAGACACCCATACCGGGACAACATAGACAACGTGATAATGGACTCCTCTTTTAATGCTTAAGCATTCAACAACAGTTAATATTCTCATAAGAGATTGAGGTTCTATGTCCAAACTGAAACTTCCACCATGATTCATGGCTTTAGTTAGCGGCCCAATGTTCTTCTCTAACAGTATGCATACTCAAACCATTTGATTGTGAAAACCGCCCTTACTTCAGACAAGACGAACATGCATAGCAACTCACATGATATTCAACAAAGAGTTAATTGCGTCCCCAGGAGCATGGTTATCGCAAAACAAGCAACTTAATAAGAGATAAAGTGCATAAGTACATATTCAATACCACAATAGTTTTTAAGGCTATTTTGTCCCATGAGCTATATATTGCAAAGGTGAATGATGGAATTTTAAAGGTAGCACTCAAGCAATTTACTTTGGAATGGCGGGAAAATACCATGTAGTATAGGTAGGTATGGTGGACACAAATGGCATAGTGGTTGGCTCAAGTATTTTGGATGCATGAGAAGTATTCCCTCTCGATACAAGGTTTAGGCTAGCAAGGCTTATTTGAAACAAACACAAGGATGAACCGGTGCAGCAAAACTCACATAAAAGACATATTGAAAACATTATAAGACTCTACACCGTCTTCCTTGTTGTTCAAACTCAATACTAGAAATTATCTAGACCTTTGAGAAACCAAATATGCAAACCAAATTTTAGCATGCTCTATGTATTTCTTCATTAATGGGTGCAAAGCATATGATGCAAGAGCTTAAACATGAGCACAACAATTGCCAAGTATCACATTACCCAAGACATTTTTAGCAATTACTACATGTATCATTTTCCAATTCCAACCATATAACAATTTAACGAAGAGGAAACTTCGCCATGAATACTATGAGTAGAAACCAAGGACATATTTGTCCATATGCTACAGCGGAGTGTGTATCTCTCCCATAAAGTGAATGCTAGGATCCATTTTATTCAAACAAAACAAAAACAAAAACAAACCGACGCTCCAAGAAAAAGCACATAAGATGTGGCCGAATAAAAATGTAGTTTCGAGGGAGGAACTCGATAATTTGTTGATGAAGAAGGGGATGCCTTGGGCATCCCCAAGCTTAGACGCTTGAGTCTTCTTGATATATGCAGGGGTGAACCACGGGGTGCATCCCCAAGCTTAGAGCTTTCACTCTCCTTGATCATGTTGCATCATACTCCTCTCTTGACCCTTGAAAACTTCCTCCACACCAAACTCGAAACAACTCATTAGAGGGTTAGTGCACAATATAAATTGACATATTCAGAGGTGACACAATCATTCTTAACACTTCTGGACATTGCATAATGCTACTGGACATTAGTGGATCAAAGAAATTCATCCAACATAGCGAAAGAGGCAATGCGAAATAAAAGGCAGAATCTGTCAAAACAGAACAGTTCGTATTAACGAATTTTAAAATGGCACCAGACTTGCTCAAATGAAAATGCTCAAATTGAATGAAAGTTGCGTACATATCTGAGGATCATGCACGTAAATTGGCTTAATTTTCTGAGCTACCTACAGGGAGGTGGACCCAGATTCGTGACAGCAAAGAAATCTGGAACTGCGCAGTAATCCAAATCTAGTACTTACTTTTCTATCAACGGCTTAACTTGGCACAACAAAACTCAAAACTAAGATAAGGAGAGGTTGCTACAGTAGTAAACAACTTCCAAGACACAAATATAAAACAAAGTACTGTAGCAAAATAACACATGGGTTATCTCCCAAGAAGTTCTTTCTTTTTAGCCATTAAGATGGGCTCAGCAGTTTTAATGATGCACTCGCAAGAAATAGTATTTGAAGCAAAAGAGAGCATCAAGAGGCAAATTCAAAACACATTTAAGTCTAACATGCTTCCTATGCATAGGAGTTTTGTAAATAAACAAGTTCATGAAGAGCAAAGTAACAAGCATAGGAAGATAAAACAAGTGTAGCTTCAAAAATTTCAGCACATAGAGAGGCATTTTAGTAACATGAAAATTTCTACAACCATATTTTCCTCTCTCATAATAACTTTCAGTAGCAACATGAGCAAACTCAACAATATAACTATCACATAAAGCATTCTTATCATGAGTCTCATGCATAAAATTATTACTCTCCACATAAGCATAATCAATTTTATTAGTTGTAGTGGGAGCAAATTCAACAAAGTAGCTATCATTATTATTCTCATCAAGTATAGGAGGCATAGTATAATCACAACAAAATTTACTCTCCATAGTAGGTGGCACCAAAAGACCACTATTATAATCATCACAAATAGGAGGCAAAGTATCATCAAAGAAAATTTTCTCCTCAATGCTTGGGGGACTAAAAATATCATGAAAACCAGCTTCCCCAAGCTTAGAACTTTCTATATCATTATCAACAATGGTGTTCAAAGCGTTCATACTAATATTACTACCAGCATGCAAATAAGATTCCATAGGTTTTTTAATTTTCGCATCAAACAATCCATGTTTTAAATGAGGAAACAGAATAAGAAGCTCACTCTTGTACATTATGCCCAACTAGTGTAAACAAGAAACAACAAGATGCAATTGCAGGATCTAAAGGAAATAGCTTTGAGCACACACACAACGGCGCCGGAAAAATACTTTACCTGAGACCGTAGTATGAGTGCCTTTTACCTTTCCTCCCCGGCAACGGCGCCGGAAAAGTGCTTGATGTCTACGGGAGCTTCTATTCTTGTAGACAGTGTTGGGCCTCCAAGAGCAGAGGTTTGTAGAACAGCGAGCAAGTTTCCCTTAAGTGGATACCCAAGGTTTATCGAACTCGGGGAGGAAGAGGTCAAAGATATCCCTCTTATGCAACCCTGCAACCACAAAGCAAGAAGTCTCTTGTGTCCCCAACACACCTAATAGGTGCACTAGTTCGGCGAAGAGATAGTGAAATACAGGTGGTATAAATAAGTATGAGCAGTAGCAACGATGCCAGAAAAGTGCTTGCTGGCGTGTAGTTGATGGTGGTAATATTGCAGCAGTAGTAACACAGTAAAACAAGTAAACAAGCAGTAGTAACTCAGCAGTATTTAGGAACAAGGCCTAGGGATTACACTTTCACTAGTGGACACTCTCAACATTGATCACATAACAGAATAGATAAATGCATACTCTACACTTTTGTTGGATGATGAACACATTGCGTAGGATTACACGAACCCTCAATGCCGGAGTTAACAAGCTCCACAATAATGCTCATGTTTAAGTAACCTTATAGTGTAAGATAGATCAATAGACTAAACCAAGTACTAGCATAGCATGCACACTGTCACCTTCATGCATATGTAGGAGGAATAGATCACATCAATATTATCATAGCAATAGTTAACTTCATAATCTACAAGAGATCATAATCATAGCATAAACCAAGTACTAACACGGTGCACGCACTTGTCACCTTTGCACACATGCAGGAGGAATAAAACTACTTTAATAACACATCACTAGAGTAGCACATAGATAAATTGTGATACAAAACTCATATGAATCTCAATGAGATCATTGTATTGAAGTACATGGAGAGATTAACCACATAGCTACCGGTACAGCCCCGAGCCTCGATGGAGAACTACTCCCTCCTCATGGGAGCAGCAGCGGTGATGAAGATGGCGGTGGAGATGGCAGCGGTGTCGATGGAGAAGCCTTCCGGGGGCACTTCCCCGCTCCGGCAGGGTGCCGGAACAGAGATCCTGTCCCCCAGATCTTGGCTTCGCGATGGCGGCGGCTCGGAAGGTTTCGTGGGTTTCGTCAATTGGTATCGGGTTTTCCGATCCAGGGGCTTTTTATAGGCGGAGAGGCGGCGCAGGAAGGTCGAAGGGCTGGCCAAACCCTAGGGGGGCGCGGGCCCCCCCTAGGCCGCGCCAGGGCATGGTGTGGTGGGCCTGTGCCCCCCTCTGGTCCCTCTCGTGTGTTCTGGATGCTTCCGGGGATTCTAAGATCTTTGGCGTTGATTTCGTCCGATTCCGAGAATATTTCGTTACTAGGATTTCTGAAACCAAAAACAGCAGAAAACAGGAACTGGCACTTCGGCATCTTGTTAATAGGTTAGTTCCAGAAAATGCACGAATATGACATAAAGTGTGCATAAAACATGTAGATAACATCAATAATGTGGCATGGAACACAAGAAATTATCGATACGTCGGAGACGTATCAGTGTGGTACTTTCCGATCACTCCTCGTCTGCAGCGGTATTTCGCGGATCCTAAGCAAGCAAAGCTAATGCGCTGGCACGTGGAGATGAGGAAGGGAGAAGATGACGCAGATGATCCGAAGAAAAAGAAAAAGGACAGGATGTTGAGACACCCTTCGGATGCTAGCCAGTGGAATGCGTTGAACCTCGAGTACCCAGAATTTGGGGACGATCCTAGGAACATAAGGCTGGGCGCGAGCACCGATGGAGTCAATCCATTTGGCAGCCAGAGCAGCACGCATAGCACCTGGCCCGTGTTTGTGTGGATGTACAACCTCCCCCCCTGGTTGTGCATGAAGAGGAAGTACATTCAAATGAGTATGCTAATTGAAGGGCCGAAACAACCAGGGAACGACATCAATCTGTATATGGGGCTTACGAAAGAGGAGCTAGCCACGCTATGGGACGCGCCTGCCAACACGTGGGACGCCGCCGCGGAAGAATATTTCCCTATGAGAGCCGCGTTGCTCACGACGGTGCACGACTTTCTCGGTTACGGATATGTCGCGGGGCAGGTGGTCCACGGATTCAACGCATGCGTCGGGTGCATGGACGACACAACGTACCGCCGGCTAGATAGAGATCCCGGGTCCTCGAAAACGGTGTTCATGGGACATCGAAGGTGGCTTCGCGAGGACGACGCATGGAGGAAACGCAAGGATCTGTTCGATGGTCAAGACGAACCCCGAAGACGGCCACGTACGAGAAGCGGCGAGCAAATAGACGAGCTATTGAAAAATTGGAAAGAGTGCCCACCGCCGGGAAAGAAGCGAAAGGCGCCGGAGCCGGCTGCTTAAGGTATGGAAGACGAGGTCTGTTTTCTGGGACTTGCCGAACTGGAAGATCCTCCGTGTGCCTCACAGCCTTGATGTCATGCACATCACGAAGAACGTGTGCGAGAGTCTGCTTGGTACCCTCCTTAACATGCCAGAGAAGACCAAAGATGGGCCGAAAGCAAGGTACAACTTGCAATCAATTGGGATCAGGGAGGAGCTTCACGCGGGACGCCCTAATGATGATGATAATGATGATGAGGCGGAGGACACGCAAAGTCGTCGCAAGGGCAAAAATGCCAAAAAGATTGAATATTACTGCCCCCCCCCCCGCGTGCTTCACTCTAAGTCAGAAGGAGATCGAGCAGTTTTTCGACTGTCTCCTAGGAGTAAAACTTCCTTACGGTTACGCGGGGAAGATAAGCAGGTACCTAGACAAAGCGAAGCAGAGGTTCAGCGGGATGAAGTCTCACGACTGTCACGTGCTCATGACGCAGATACTTCCGGTTGCAATCTGTGGGATCATGGACGCGCACGTCCGTGAAACGCTTTTTGGCCTATGCAACTTTTTCGACGTCATCTCTCGGAAGTCTCGTTGGCGTGAGGCAACTTAGAAGGCTACGAGGAAGAGATCGTGGTGATACTCGTGCGAGCTTGAGATGTACTTCCCGCCCGCATTCTTCGACATTATGGTGCATCTGCTGGTACATATCGTGGAGGATATCATCCAAGCTGGGGCCGACGTTCCTGCACGGCATGATGCCGTTCGAAAGGATGAATGGTGTCATCAAAGGGTACGTTCGCAACGGGGCACGTCCGGATGGAAGCATAGCCAAGGGCTTTCGACCGAAGAGTGCATCTCCTTACGCACGAGTTATCTAGAAATCGAGAACCCCGTTGGCCTGCCCGTAAACAGGCATCTCGGGAAGCTCGCTGGATGGGGTCACCGCGACGGTAGCCGTGAAATGCATGTCGACTTCAAGGGTCGAATCGCCGACTTTGAAAGAGCAAACCTAGTCGCGCTACAACACATAGACGTGGTCGATCCTTGGGTGGTAGAGCACAAAACCTTCATCGCAAAGACGTACAGTGATCAGGGCCAACGGAGGACGGACGGAGATATAATCAAAGAGCACAACTCAACCTTCACGCGGTGGTTCAAGGACAAGATGCTGACGTACCCTATAGACGAGGATTCTTCGCGGAAGAAAAACTCATATTCGCCTTGTCACAGGGCGCCGAACACAACCTGATGACATTTCAGGCGTACGATATCAACGGCTACACATTCTACACCGAGGAAAAGGACATGAAGAGCGATTATCAGAACTCCGGGGTAACAATGGAGTCCTACACCGGTGACGTCAAGCAGAGATACTACGGAAAGATCGAGGAGATCTGGGAGCTGAGCTACGCCGGAGAGAATGTGCCGATGTTCCGTGTCAGGTGGGCCAAGAACGTCATAAAAGAAGACTGGCATTTCACCACCATGGTTATACCCGAAGCCAAATACAAGACAGCGGGCGCAAAGGTCACCGCGAAATATGAGCCATGGGTACTAGCTTCCCAAGTGGACCAATGCTTCTTCATTACCGACCCGCAAAAGCCCAGCCGTGTTGTCGTGAGGAGAGGCAAACGGAGCATCATCGGAATGGATGGAGCCGCCAACGAGCTAGACTTTGACCAGTACGGCGATCCGAAGATGGAAGATGACGACGACGATGATGAAGAACCATACACAACAAGAAGGAGCGAGGACCACCCTACCTAAAGGCCGTCCATTCAAGAGAAGAAGTCAAGGAGTTCCGGGGCTAAATTATTCAACCGCGAGAAAGAAGGGCAAGAAGATTGTGAAAAGATAATTATGTATCATTTTCTTGTATGAATAATGGATGTCATATTGTTAATCTACACATTGTACCGATCAAAATAGACATATAATTTATATTTTCTAGATTCTACATAATTATAATTATTTTAAATATTCTACATAATTATAATTATTTATGCCTTTTATTTTGGTGTATTATGCTATTTTGGATGTTTATTATAGTGTTAAATCAATTTAAAAAGAAAAGGAAAAAAATTGGGGCTGCCGGGGTTCGAACCCGGCCGGCCGGAGGTAAACCGAACAGAGAGGGGGAGCAAGCCCACTGCGGTACAATTCGGATCTTGTCAAGCCGTAGGTGCCGCGAGCCTTTTGACCTAAACCTAAAGAGGCGGTGGCGCACCCCGAGAGGTGCGCTATTGCTAAGCCTCGTAGTGGCGCACCCCTAGAGGTGCGCTATTGCTAAGGGAGTCGGGGACTTAGCCAAATCCCGACCATCTTCTTCTCCCCATCCCCATTCACCATTCCCCAATCCCCGCCGGCGCCCCCTCTCGATCTCGATCTCGCCCCCATTCACCGACGCCTCTCTCCACCGGACCCTCTCCCCCTCGAATCCCCGCCGGCGACCACCTCTCCCACCGCCGGCGCCCCATCCTCTGCCTCGTCGCTCCCCAAGCTGTACACCGTGGAGAGCGCACGCCGCCTGCGACCTCGTCCTCGATCTCACCGCCGAGGAGCCGCACGTCCTCGACCTCTGACGCCGCCTGCGACCTCGTCCTCGACCTCACCGCGGAGGAGCCTTCGACCGCTGACGCCACACGCCTTCACCGTTGCGCATCCTTCCCAGGTAGCCGCCGTGCTCCTCCCCTCCTCCTCCTCTGCTAGGTTGACTGCTAGGTGCTACTCCTGCTGCTTGGTGCTCCCCCTCGAGCCGGCAATGCTGCTGCTGCTCGGTGCTCCCCCTTGAGCCGGCGATGATGCTGCTGCTCGGTGCTCCCCCTTGAGCCGGCACTGGCTGCTTGCTGCTTGGTGCTGCTTGCTCGCTAGATAGGTTGATGCTTCGTTGTTAGGTGCTTCTTCGTTGTTAGGCTGCTGTTAGGTGTCTGCTTCTTGTTAGAGCTGCTGTGATTTTAAGCTACTCGACTACAAAAGAATTAGTAGTTACTAAATGGCGAGAGAAACTAAAATTAGATACAACATACTACTCGCTGATTTAAGCGCAAAAGAATTAGTAATGAAGAAGAAGCATGGCACTATGAGCATCGGCACTCCTACTGCTGTTAATTTACGTCATGATGATGCTGTAGAAATGTGGTTTCCATACTCTGTAATTGCTCAAGTACTCTGCTGTTCATCAAATCAAGGTTAAAATAAGTTAATCATGATGGAAATGTTCTCTTTAAATGACTTGAGCACTGGCATTCATTGATGCAACATAGCTTGGCCTAATCATTTTGTGATTCTGTTTACGGGCAGTTCATGCTAACATGGATAACATAGGGGTTGTCAAGATGCTTAATTGATAGTCTAGTGAAGCAAAAGAAAATTGCTAAGTAACTAGTCCAGTGCACCTTATGCAAACCAAATGAGGAATTTTGATTTCACAAAAGGTGGTTCTCCGTAGTTCATTGGAGTTCTTTGTTGCAAATGCGGTTAGTTAGTGTAATGCACATCTATTTTGCTATGGTGTAACATGCTAGGTGTGCTTTTGATAATACGAATTACTGCCCCGCTAACTGAACCCGAAAGTAATTTACTATCAATTCATTTGATGAAAGATACTGCGATGCTAAGCTGAAGCAAAATAATATTGTAGAAGCAATTACGTGACCAAGAAAAATTTATAAAAATCCATTTGAAACATATCCAGAGTACAACTCACTATTGAAACATATGCCTAGGTTACTGAATCTTTGTGAATTTATATCTAGGATGTGTTTTTCCATGCCTAGGTTACTGATTCATTGTCGAGTGGGCCAAGTACTATTTATTTCTAATATTTGTATCTGTTTACTTCTATTTATTTACGACTTACGGTAACCTTCATAGCTTCTTTGTGTAGGTGCTCCGGTGGCTGCAACCTCGTCGGCGCCCTTCATCGACTTGGAGCCGGACCTGCTCGAGCGTCGTCGTCTTCTTCCCGGAGCATCGTCGTCTTCTTCGAGGCGGACCTTCTCATTTGTTATTGCTGCCGTTGGTAATTGCTTCACGCCTTCTACTTGTGCTGCTATAGCTTGCTACTGCTAGCTTGGTGCTAGCTGCTGCTAGCTTGCTGCTACTAGTTTGCTGCTGCTAGCTAGATTGCTGCTGCTACTAGGTGATGTTGGATGGTGCTACTGGCTGCTCAGCTAGTGTATATGTGCTATGGTGCTCAATTGGTGTACAATGTGCTATGGTGCTCAGCTGGATTTTTTGGTGTATATGTGCCATGGAGCTCAGCTGGTGGTTTGTTTTGCTAGTGTATATGGTGTCATATTCTTGTGCAGGGATCGACGAGTTGCCCATTATCGCCGAAATGTTGATTCATTTCCGTTTCGGCGAAAATGGGGCACTCATATGTCCATAAATTAGCATAGGTCATGCCCAATTTTTCCGTGAAATCTTGCGCTAACTTTATGCATTTTTTCCTACTTAGTTCGAACATGGCCAACAACGAAGAGGCCGGCGGCAGCGGCAGCAAGCCATTCTGGATGCTAACCGATGAAATGGAGGTGATGGAGTCACAACCTCGCCGCGACGACGGCGAGGATGATGGCACCGATCCAGAGTACCGAGCGGACGATGCCGCCGAGGATGACACCACTGATGGTGCCGGCGAGGATGACACCACGGATGGTGCCGGCGAGGATGACACCGGCGCACCGAAGAAGCTACGGAGGGAGTGTCGCCCGAATGTGCTCAGCACCGTGAAGCAGGCATTCACCGAAGTGAACGCCAGTGGGCTTCCAACGGCGCCCCCTGATTTAGTCAAAGGGTACGCTGCCCAACTCGGGTGCATCCTCCGGAGCACGGTCTCGATCAACACCGAGAACCTCAGGCATCCTGACCGAGCGAATTTGCGCACCCTCCTCTTCAAGAAGCTGCACGAACGATACGAGTTCCCGGTGGACCGCTCAGAAAAGCGTCTCATGCGGAACAAAGTGCACAATGCCGCCCTCACGAAGATGAGCACCGCCCTCGCTAGTTGGAGGAACCGAGTGAAGAAAATGATTAATAGTGGTGAGAGTTACGAGAAGATCAAGGAGTCAAATCCCTCGATCACCGAGCAAGACTACGCTGATTTCAAGATCAAGTGCGAGAGCGAGTCAACGTCGGATTCTAGTCAGTGGGGGAAGGACATGCGAAAACTGAACTTAGGCACCCACAAACTTGGTCCTGGTGGTTTTAGGGTGGCGCAACCGAAATGGGACGCCGCGGATGAGGAGCGTGTGAAGAACGGCCTCGAGCCCCTCTTCTCGCAATACAAAAACAAGCAAACCAGGAACTTTCTCCTGGCCCGGTACCGTATTGACCCGGAAACAAAGGAGCTCACCACCACTCCGGAGGTGAAGCAGTTTGAGGCTCTTCTGGTAAGGAATGCACCCGCTTAATTAGCTCCTTTATGGTTGCATTCTTATTGATGAATCCAAATTTCTAAATGGTTCATGCATGTTCCTCCCGTAGGCTAAGGAGGTTGCTGCGGAAAGTGAAAAGGAAGCTAGTAGCGGCGCGGGGTCCACGAGCTCCTCGCGAGTGTGCCCCTTGGGACAACCCTTTAAATAGGGCGTTGAATGCCCACAAGAAGAGGGATCCATTGAGTAAGCCGACGTCGGCTGGTCGTGTGGTCGGCGAAGGATGCTCTATGAAATGGTCAGAATACTATAAGTCGGGGAAAAAGGAGAAAAAGGCCACCATCGATGAGAAGGAGGTCGCACAGCTCAAGGCACAAGTTGCGCAGATCCAGACATTGGTCGAGGAGAAAGTGCGGCAACAAGTGCAACACATCGTGGAGACCCAACAGAGGACGCAACGACAGCAAGTGGAGGACCAAGTGGGCACGACGCTTAGCTCCCTCATCCCTACCTTGGTTGCCGGTCTGGACGCGTGGTATAGGGGAGGACAAAAGGGGGAACCCCCGGTTCCCAGTTTCGCGGGCAACAACTCCCACAACGTGGAGCCATCGGTGAGTCCGCAGGCGGCAACAATGGTGTCTCCGGCGGTGCCAACCTTGGTGGCTCCCGCGGTGCCAACCGTGGTGGCTCCCGCGGCGCCAACCTTGGTGTCTCCTGCGGCGCCATTACTTCAGCTCAATGCACCCGTTGCTGCGGATAATACGCCGCCCGGCACCGCGCCAACAAGCGGCCACTCCATCAGTTGCACGCCCGCCGCCGGCGGTGCCTCGACCTTAGCCGAGCTGGACGCCATCACGGTAACCAACCCTTGACCAATGACTTCCATATCCTTCCATATCCTTGCCTTTGACTAGCTAGCCATCCCTAACGCCCTACATGTTTTCCGCAGAGCTCCGCCGTCGACGTCCCATGCACTCTCCTGCAGTTTATGAACGGCGAGTTGATCGATGTTGCCAAGGCCAAAATCGTTCAACCGAGCAACCGTCAGTTACACGGTAGACCCATGCAACCCGAAGTGTATAGGATTCAACTGGTTCGGGTGCTTAGCGGCTACGACGACGTGCTACCTCCCTTTCAACCCCATGGTGCCGACGAAGATGAGGTCCTTACCCTCCAGCATTGCTTCAATTGGTCCATGGTTTGGCCAAAGAGCCAGATTCGTTTGGGGGCGAGGGACACCACCCCACAGACAGCACCCCCAGCCGTGCCGGCGCCAAGCCATGGCAAGACCACCCCAACGGTGCTGCCATCAGCTGATGTGGACATGCAGATGGCACAGGATCCGAACGATGGTCCGGACGAGGACAATACGTTCGCCAACCTTTACTGCAACTTCGATTTTGGGGTGGTGGACTACGATCTCGGTAGCCAACCCTCTCAAGCTGCCGCCGAGGGGAAAACCTATTGCAACAAGCGGCACCTATTCTGTTCTCATGAGACGCCTCCAGCTGCCGACTTCACCGAGACTCAGCCGATAGCCGAGGTGAGAAGTGTTATCAGTCCTAACACACTGAAGAAGGCTTGCGAAGAGGAGAATGCAGTCCCACTAAAAACGAAGCTGAAGGGACGGAAAAGAAAGAAGAAGGACGACAAGTCTGCCAGCCAGCCAGCACCTATCCGTGCTCAGGACGGGCCACCAGTGCCCAAGAATGTAGAGGCGAGGGTGCATGTGTCGGGTGAGCGGATGCTAATTCAAAGATTGTACGATGCTGCACCCGGTCCTATGCGATCTCTGGTTGACGGTATTATGTTTATGGAGGAGCGGCGTCTCAGGGAGAAAGATCATGGATACCCAGTGTATGTTGCCAAGGTGCCCTCGGGCCATGGCTTTGTCGATAGTGGCTTCGCGGAGAAGATCTTCCTGCGGTATGATGACATCTCCGCCATGCTGAACAGTTATCCGCTACACTACACCTTCATTCGCCTATACTCGCTCAGCAAGGCGATGCGGATCATTAGACACAACATCCCGGACATCGCGATAGCCGACCCCTTCTACATGCGTGCCGTCCACTTGGCCACCGCCGGAGACCGGGCAGTCGCGAGTGGATACCTCAAAGACTTCTTTCTAGCGAACCAGAAGAAGTGTAACATCCTCCTGCCTGTATTTCCCGAGTAAGTCACCCCCTCACCGTACCGGTCTTAACTCGTGATTTTTTTAGATTTCAATCGCCATGTTCTTAAACATTATGTGTTCTACGCAGAGACAAAACCTGCACACTCATCTCCATAACCCCGAAACATTCCGTGGCCACATACCTCGATGCGGACGGTAAGTCAACCACGGACTACACGAATGTCAAGGGCGTACTTGATGATGCTCTCAATGCCTACGTCAAAGTGAAAGGCAACATGCAGAGGCCAAATGTTAGGTACGGGAAGCATGTGTTCAAGCACCAAACAAAGTTTCCCTGCGTCAAGAAGCCGCCTTCTAGTAACAAGGATGCCTACTACGCCCTCTATCACATGGATAAGTTCATACGGGACCAGCAGCAGCTTACGCTACTCGAGCATCTCGGAGACCGGGCCAACAAATTG
The DNA here is from genome assembly GCF_022539505.1 of Lolium rigidum. NCBI lineage: Eukaryota > Viridiplantae > Streptophyta > Magnoliopsida > Poales > Poaceae > Lolium > Lolium rigidum. The sequence goes on along the minus strand of NC_061508.1, from coordinate 317,929,754 downwards.
TCGCGGGTCCACGACGACGGCATCAAGCAAGACTTCTTCCGCATCCAAGTAGAGTTTTGTGAAATCATCCATCAAGATGTCGTTAGAAGCGCGGGGAGTTCTACGCCGGCTATCAGCCCGTCAAACGGTGACATAGACACAATGCTCCAAATGCGGGGTGACGACTACCGCTCATGGATGTGCTTGAAGAAAGGCGGCGGTTTTATCCACGCTCCGAGAAAGTCTTGATGTGCGAGCCTAGTTATGTAGTTGTGAACTAAAGACGAGCTTCGTTGTAATAAACTTTATCCAGCACTTTACTTGCTATTAATTACTAGTTCGGCTATGTTTGTGAACTTATATATATGGCTCTGTCGTTTTCCGCACTTGATTTGGTCGTTAATTTTGTTTGCATATGCCGATGATTAGAATGGTTGGTCACTTGTACACTTGGGGGAGGCGCTAGCGAGCCTGGTGCGATGGCACAAATATCAATCTCTTGTGCATCCTACTTGGCCTCGCTAACGCCTTCCCTAAATGTTAATATTTGTTTGGACCGACAAAGTATGAGGCATTCCATTTAGTTCATACTAGCTACTTATCTTCTTATTTGAGTTGGCACCTCTTAATTGCATTGGCCGATGATTAGAATGGTTGGTCACTTGTACACTCCGTGGTGACGTAAGTGAGCCTGGTGTGATGGCACAAATATCCATGTCTTGTGCATCCTACCTGGACTCACTTACGCCATCACGGAATGTTAATATTTGTTTTGACCGACAAAGTATGAGGCCCTTGTCATTCTTCCATTTGCTTTCGTATTTCAAAATGCCGATGATTAGAATGTTTGGTCACTTGTACACTCGGGGAGGGGCTAGTGAACTCTGGTGCGATGACACAAGTATCAATCTCTTGTGCATCCTACTTGGTTTCACTAACCCCTTCTCCGAATGTTAATATTTGTTCGACCAATAATGTATGAGGCATATGCTATTTAGTTGATACCACTTGGCTCTTTCTTCCATTTTAGTGCCGATGATTAGAATGTTCGGTCAATCTGTACACTCCGGGGTGTCGCTAGTGAGCCTGGTGTGATGGCACAAATATCAATCTCTTGTGCATCCTACCTGGCCTCACTAACGCCATCCCGGGATGTTCATATTTGTTTCGACCAACAATGTATGAGGCATTCCATTTAGTTCATACTAGCTACTTGTTTCTTATTTGAGTTGGCACTTCTTAATTGCATTGGTCGATGATTAAATTTTGTGGTCACTACACTTGGGGGAGGCGTTAGTGAGCCTGGTGCGATGATACAAATATCAATCTCTTGTGCATCCTACTTGGTCTCACTAACTCCTTCCCTAAATGTTAATATTTGTTTGGACCAACAATGTATGAGGCCCTTGTCATTCCATTTGCTTTGGTATCTCAAAATGCCGATGATTAGAATGTTTGGTCACCTATACACTTGGGGAGGGGTCGGTGAACCTGGTGCAATGACACAAGTATCAATCTCTTGTGCATCCTACTTGGTTTCACTCGACCCCTTCCCTAAATGTTAATATTTGTTCCGACCAACAATGTATGAGGCATGCCTTTTAGTTCATACTACTTGGATCATTTTTGAGTTTGCTCTTATTCGTTGCAAACATCTATGAGCGTGCACTAATGTTTCTTTGGCTTGTTCATATATGTGCAGATATGACGTGGTATGTCGTGTACAAGGGCAAGGTCCCCGGAGTCTACAACGACTGGGAGGAGTGTCGGAGACAGGTTCACCGTTTTAGCGGTAACAGCTACAAAGGGTACACCACTAGAGCGGAGGCCGAAGATAGATACGCACGCTATTTGGCGGGAGAGAGGAGGGAGCGGAGGAGGAACCGGATGAAGACCACTATCATCGGGATGGTGCTAGTAGTGACTCTAGCTCTCTTCTATGTGATTGTACTTTAGATGATCAATCTTGTGTAACCACTAGCTCATTTGCGACTTTGTAACCCCGTAACTTGCATTGTAACCTCGTAACTTCTCTAATGTGAAATCTTGTGAATCATGTGGGGCTAATGTGAAGAACTATGTATGGATAAGTTGTGCTGTTGTTTATATGTGTTATATATCCTGTATTGTGCTATTGTACTGTGATATACAACCTGTATAAATACCTGCCAGGATACAAAAAAAAAATCGAAATCGTAGCAGTGGCGCACTAGTGGCCCATCAGTGGCGCACGTCCACTAAGTAGCAGTGGCGCACTGCGCTGGATCCAGTGGCGCACTGCCCTGTGATCCCCTCCGAGACTAGTAGTGGCGCACCAGGAACCTCAGCAGTGGCGTACGTCCTGGAGACAGCAGTGGCGCACGTCCACACGCAGCAGTGGCGCACCACCTCGCTGAAACAGTGGCGCACGCAAAACGGTATCAGTGGCGCACCTCGTCTAGACAGTGGTGGCGCACCGCCACTGACCAACAGTGGCGCACCACTTTGGAGTAATAGTGGCGCACTGCTGGACATGTCAATGGCGCACCACGCAGTGCGCCACTGGTATCCAGAGCTAGTAGTGGCGCACCCCTAGTGCGCCACTACTAGGAGTTAGCAGTGGCGTGATAGCAGTGGCGCACCACTAGTGCGCCACTGAAGGCTATATGTGGTGCGCCACTGATTGCCTTTTTCCTAGTAGTGTTAGACTACCCACAAAGGGAGTATCATAGGTAGTATCATGCATTTCATGCATGCAAAATGCTGATGTGGCAGTGCAATTAAGGATGAGAGAGAGAGGATACTAGTATCATAGGTAGATACCGTATCATAACACATACTACTAGAAAATTTTAATGTCAAGTGAATCTTGTACATATATTTGCATTGAGATTCTACAAATCAATTACTCCCTCCGATCCATATTAGTTGATGCTAAAATAGATCTATCTAGAACTAAAATATGTCTAGATACATCTATATTAGCATCAAATAATATGAATCAGAGAGAGTAATATAAAAAGACTATGATACTAGTATATGATACCATGCATTGTGGAGATAGTAACATGTAGTAGTCTCATACGCATGATACTTCTATATGATACTATGCATTGTGACTAGTCTTAATAACATGTCATTTTATTAAAATGCTTACTTAGTGTTGCATGTTGTTGATGTTAATGTTACCTATGTTAGTAGGAGTAGTCTAAACCGAAACGGAGGGAGTTGCCACTTGCTCGTCATCAATCAAAGAAGTTAAAGAGGATAATCATCCAACTAAAACAAATAAAAAAAGTCATTCAATTTTGGGATGGTTTATATAGTCCCAAAACCGCAAATTTTAACTGGTGATACACGTGGCTTGTAACCCATTTGGCAGCTGTGGGTTCGGCCAGGCGAAAGGAAACCAACCCGACCCAACTCGACCGAGCGAGACCGCAACCCTTCGCGCTCATCCCCTCACATACGGAGGCGCCGCCACGAAAGCAGCCGCCTTCGTCGGTTCACCCCCTCTACCCGGCGAACTCCCCCGCCATCCCCAGAGCGCCGATGGTCGTTACCACCAAGCGGCGGCGATTATTTCCACCTCGCACATCCCACTCCTCCCGCACAAAGGCAGCCAAAGCTCCGGTGTCCCACGCTCAAGTGTATTTCGTTGCCGCTTGAGTCCCCCGCGTTGCCGTCGCCGTTTCCCGCAAACTGTGCGCCATGGCCAGCTCCGTTGTTGTCGCCACCTCCGTTGCCGTCGTCGTTTCCCGCAAACTGTGCGCCACGACGAGCTCGGCACTGCTTGACTTGCCCATGTACAGCAGGCCACTGCGTGCTCCCTCCGCGTTCCACCTCTGGGCTGATTGTAGCCCGGTGTGGCCGAGAGTACGACCTCCTCGTCTGTTCCCCCAATCCACGGACCTCAAGTCGATCATGTGCTCATCATCCCTATCCTCATTCGCTCAAAAAACAGAAAAATTTAAGAATCAAGCCATGGTGTCTCATCCTCAAGGAACAGCACGAAACAAACATGAAGATTTACTTTCATCGCTGTCCACCTCAAAGAAAAAATCTCCTTGAAGATCCCTAGCTGATACGTCTCCGACGTATCGATAATTTCTTATGTTCCATGACACATTATTGATGATATCTACATGTTTTATGCATACTTTATGTCATATTTATGCGTTTTCCGGAACTAACCTATTGACGAGATGCCGAAGGGTCAGTTGCTTGTTTTCTGCTGTTTTTGGTTCCAGAAATCCTAGTAAGGAAATATTCTCGGAATCGGACGAAATCAACGCCCAGCATCCTATTTTTCCACGAAGCTTCCAGAACACCCGAGAGTCGCCAGAGGGGGCCACTGGGCCCCCAGATGACAGGCCGGCGCGGCCCTAGGGGGGGCGCACCCCCCTAGTGTGTCACCGCCTCGTCGCCTCCCCGACTCCGCCTCTTCGCCTATATAAAGGTCCCTGACCTAAAAACCTGGACACGTTCGACGAAACCAGAGAAAACCTTCCAGAGCCGCCGCCATCGCGAAGCCAAGATCTGGGGGACAGGAGTCTCTGTTCCGGCACGCCGCCGGGACGGGGAAGTGCCCCGGAAGGCTTCTCCATCAACACCACCGCCATCTTCATCAACGCTGCTGTCTCCCATGAGGAGGGAGTAGTTCTCCATCGAGGCTCGGGGCTGTACCGGTAGCTATGTGGTTAATCTCTCTCCTATGTGCTTCAATACAATAATCTCATGAGCTGCCCTACATGATTGAGATTCATATGATGATGCTTGTAATCTAGATGTCATTATGCTAGTCAAGTGGATTTTACTTATGTGATCTCCGGAGACTCCTTGTCCCACGTGTGTAAAGGTGACGAGTGTGTGCACCGTGTGGGTCTCTTAGGCTATATTTCACAGAATACTTATTCGCTGTTATGAATGGCATATTGAAGTGCTTATTTATATCTCTTTATGATTGCAATGTGTTTTGTATCACAATTTATCTGTGTGCTACTCTAGTGATGTTATTAAAGTAGTTTATTCCTCCTGCACGGTGTAATGGTGACAGTGTGTGCATCGTGTAGTACTTGGCGTAGGCTATGATTGTGATCTCTTGTAGATTATGAAGTTAACTATTGCTATGATAGTATTGATGTGATCTATTCCTCCTTTCGTAGTGTGAAGGTGACAGTGTGCATGCTATGTTAGTACTTGGTTTGGTTATGTTGATCTGTCATGCACTCTAAGGTTATTTAAATATGAACATTGAATATTGTAGATCTTGTTAACTCCGGCATTGAGGGTTCGTGTAATCCTACACAGTTAGTGGTGTTCATCATCCAACAAGAGGGTGTAGAGTCTAGCATCTATTTATTTATTCTGTTATGTGATCAATGTTGAGGGTGTCCACTAGTGAAAGTATGATCCCTAGGCCTTGTTCCTAAATACTGCTATCGCTGCTTGTTTACTGTTTTACTGCATCTTTACTTCCTGCAATATTACTACCATCAACTGCACGCCAGCAAGCACTTTTATGGCGCCGATACTACTACTCATATTCATTCATACCACTTGTATTTCACTATCTCTTCGCCGAACTAGTGCACCTATTAGGTGTGTTGGGGACACAAGAGACTTCTTGCTTTGTGGTTGCAGGGTTGCATGAGAGGGATATCTTTGACCTCTTCCTCCCTGAGTTCGATAAACCTTGGGTGATCCACTTAAGGGAAACTTGCTGCTGTTGTACAAACCTCTGCTCTTGGAGGCCCAACACTGTCTACAAGAATAGAAGCACCCGTAGACATCACTAGCCTCCCCATCGAAATCATCAAGCGCATCCCAGTCGATGGGCTCGTTAAGGTCTATGTGCGCCATGATTGGAAAAATTAGCAGAGCAAGGATTGGAGGAAGGAGACATTGAGCACAACAACCATGGCGCCAAGCTTTTATAGGACGTTCAATAATTCGATATGGATTTCTATCCATGGCGCCAAGCCCCCCATCTTCTTAGGAAATCTTGATCTCCACCGTGCAAATTGGGGCAGATCCGTGGCACAAAGTTGCGCCCAATCGATGTTCATGTTGATTCCTCTCCGATTGGGCAGCTAATTTTGCCATGGATCAACCTCTCCATTGATGGCGTCCGCTACGGGAGAGAGAGGGCGCACGATCGAGAGAAAAAGACGGCGTGAGGGAGAAACCGAAGAGAGGCTAGGATGTTTACTAGAAATAATTAAGGAGTTAGTTTGGGTGCATGTAGTGTCACGCCCCGAAACCGGGCCTAGTCGTGACAACGCCACATATTTATAACCTTGCGATTATAAATATGTAAGGCTCAAAAGATAAAATATTTACAAGCCAAAACAACAATTTATTCACTATCTTTTCTGTTATTTCTATTACACAAGACATGATACAATATTAATTTCCCCTTCCCGTAGTACTACGCCTAGCTTCGCCGTCATCTCCAAACATGCTAACTTCTGTAAAAAAAGTTGGAGATGGAAAGGGTGAGTATATAATTATACTCAGCAAGTAGTACAATAAAAGATCAAGGGATGATCAAAGGATTAGTCGGAATCAAAAGGATATCAATGAAATATTTAGCGGAACTGAAATCATGAAATAAGTGTCAAAACAACTAAAGATAAATTTAACAGAGATTGACACGGAAATGATTGGCATCACACATGACAGCAAGCTTCCCAACCCGGGAGTCACAGGGGTTAATATTAACACTTTTACACTCTGCGAGAGGGTACTCCGACATCGACAGTCTTGACTAGGTTGCGCTAGTCAAGTAGTGCTCTTTACCCGCTAAGACCCGGACACTCTGACCTACTGATGTCGGTCGCTCCTACGGATCCATCACCGACACGTTCCCGAACAGAGGCCATCCCCAGCGGAGAACACAGACAGTCCCATACCTGAACAGTGAACGGTACAATACGTTTGCCGTCGTGATACCAATACGACAAGATCAGGATATTCGCAGGTAAGTGATACAATCACTGTCATGAGGTTAACAACCTCACGGCTCCACATGAGCTCCCGCAGATTAGACGATTCCAACAAGCCGGAGATGACTACCCGTCTCTCTCCGTCAACACAACGATCAAACATGACCAAGGATCGAGGTGCAACAATATAATCAACGGATCAAAGGAAGTGGATCATGGCAGAGTAACTACTTACATGAGCAAGTGATCAAAGGAAGTAACAACGATGTAAAATAATAGCAGATGAACTATTGGCAGATCAAAGGAATAGGAGAACATCTACTTGCCTTGGTTAAGAAATTCATATCGATGATAGTCAGCTCGATCAATAAACCGAATGATCTTAATATATACGGTCAGCCCTCCCTAGGCATCGAGGCAGCGTCTCCCTGATAGCTAATCATCATCTTCTCTACATACCAACAGCAGCACCTCTCTCACCAGCGTGACCTCTCTCTCTCTCTCTCTCTCTCTCTCTCTCTCTCTCTCTCTATTTCCTTCTCTCTGTCTAATTTTCTCATGGTTTGGTCGATGGGATGCAGTGTGCGTGTAGTACAGCAGTGTCGAGTATTTATAGGGCTGAGCGTCAGCGCTGTCTAAACTATCCTGCCGCTTAAGCTCACCAAAATATCTGAGCCGCGCAACACCGCTTGCCGACCTGCCGTCTTTGCTCCTTGACCCTTCGATGAAAGACTGGAGTAAACCACGTACGTAACTAACTGACCTGGCCATCATGCATGTACCTATGGAGAGAACTTGGATCTTCTAGTCTCTGTGGTGCGGCCAGCACAATTAGGACATGCCACGTTTTCATTTCTATTGAATTCCTTCAGACCAAAACTTGTATTATTTCTTCCTTACCTTCTAAAACACGCTACTACTTCTGGTTACTCTAACGATGGATGCACTAGCTCTACTACTCGTGCACATGTAGAAGCAAAACATGTCCTATCTTCACTTTGATTAACCCCTCTAGTTTCCATCGCATGCATGGGTTAGAATCAAATTTAAATACTAACTATTAGAAAAAACCAAATATTATTATCAGACACAAATTATTATTTAGTCAAATTAATTAATAACTTAAAAATTAGGGTTCTCACATCCTCCCCACCTTATTAGAATTTCGTCCCCGAAATTCCACACCAAAACAAACTTATATCTTCTATAACCAAGATGCAATATTTTATCTAAGAAAAGCATTAGTGAAACAAAAGATTTAGCCATGCAACATGAAAAGAAAGTTAGACAACCATACAGTAAATATAAAGCAACCGCTTCTAGCTTACGTGCCTAAACTACCCCAATAATTGAACCCACATTAGTTTTCAAAATTGTAATTGTTTTTTTAGCCTAAGCTCTGATACCATTAAATTGTCACGCCCCGAAACCGGGCCTAGTCGTGACAACGCCACATATTTATAACCTTGCGATTATAAATATGTAAGGCTCAAAAGATAAAATATTTACAAGCCAAAACAACAATTTATTCACTATCTTTTCTGTTATTTCTATTACACAAGACATGATACAATATTAATTTCCCCTTCCCGTAGTACTACGCCTAGCTTCGCCGTCATCTCCAAACATGCTAACTTCTGTAAAAAAAGTTGGAGATGGAAAGGGTGAGTATATAATTATACTCAGCAAGTAGTACAATAAAAGATCAAGGGATGATCAAAGGATTAGTCGGAATCAAAAGGATATCAATGAAATATTTAGCGGAACTGAAATCATGAAATAAGTGTCAAAACAACTAAAGATAAATTTAACAGAGATTGACACGGAAATGATTGGCATCACACATGACAGCAAGCTTCCCAACCCGGGAGTCACAGGGGTTAATATTAACACTTTTACACTCTGCAGAGGGGTACTCCGACATCGACAGTCTTGACTAGGTTGCGCTAGTCAAGCAGTGCTCTTTTACCCGCTAAGACCCGGACACTCTGACCTACTGATGTCGGTCGCTCCTACGGATCCATCACCGACACGTTCCCGAACAGAGGCCATCCCCAGCGGAGAACACAGACAGTCCCATACCTGAACTGTGAACGGTACAGTACGTTTGCCGTCGTGATACCAATACGACAAGATCAGGATATTCGCAGGTAAGTGATACAATCACTGTCATGAGGTTAACAACCTCACGGCTCCACATGAGCTCCCGCAGATTAGACGATTCCAACAAGCCGGAGATGACTACCCGTCTCTCTCCGTCAACACAACGATCAAACATGACCAAGGATCGAGGTGCAACAATATAATCAACGGATCAAAGGAAGTGGATCATGGCAGAGTAACTACTTACATGAGCAAGTGATCAAAGGAAGTAACAACGATGTAAAATAATAGCAGATGAACTATTGGCAGATCAAAGGAATAGGAGAACATCTACTTGCCTTGGTTAAGAAATTCATATCGATGATAGTCAGCTCGATCAATAAACCGGATGATCTTAATATATACGGTCAGCCCTCCCTAGGCATCGAGGCAGCGTCTCCCTGATAGCTAATCATCATCTTCTCTACATACCAACAGCAGCACCTCTCTCACCAGCGTGACCTCTCTCTCTCTCTCTCTCTCTCTCTCTCTCTCTCTATTTCCTTCTCTCTGTCTAATTTTCTCATGGTTTGGTCGATGGGATGCAGTGTGCGTGTAGTACAGCAGTGTCGAGTATTTATAGGGCTGAGCGTCAGCGCTGTCTAAACTATCCTGCCGCTTAAGCTCACCAAAATATCTGAGCCGCGCAACACCGCTTGCCGACCTGCCGTCTTTGCTCCTTGACCCTTCGATGAAAGACTGGAGTAAACCACGTACGTAACTAACTGACCTGGCCATCATGCATGTACCTATGGAGAGAACTTGGATCTTCTAGTCTCTGTGGTGCGGCCAGCACAATTAGGACATGCCACGTTTTCATTTCTATTGAATTCCTTCAGACCAAAACTTGTATTATTTCTTCCTTACCTTCTAAAACACGCTACTACTTCTGGTTACTCTAACGATGGATGCACTAGCTCTACTACTCGTGCACATGTAGAAGCAAAACATGTCCTATCTTCACTTTGATTAACCCCTCTAGTTTCCATCGCATGCATGGGTTAGAATCAAATTTAAATACTAACTATTAGAAAAAACCAAATATTATTATCAGACACAAATTATTATTTAGTCAAATTAATTAATAACTTAAAAATTAGGGTTCTCACATGTAGGGGCACCAAAAAGGGGCCACCGAGATCAAGAAATTTTAATTGGAACATTATTCCAACTCCCCCTTGTGACCTCTCCGACCTTGATGCTCCTTTCTTGGAGGAAGAAGTGAAGGCCGCGGTGGATGACACCGCTTGCGACAAAGCGTCGGGGCCGGATGGCTTCACGGGAGCCTTCTTTAAGGCTTGTTGGAACACCATCAAAGATGATATCATGGCGGTTATCAACCAATTCTCCAATCTGCATTCAAGTAACCTACATTGGTTAAACTCCGCGAATATTGCTCTCATTCCCAAGAAAGATGGTGCCGAGGATGTCACCAACTTTAGACCCATTAGCCTCATTCATGCCATCTCGAAGCTCATCTCAAAAATGATGGCAGCACGTCTTGGTCCGCACATGAATAGCCTTGTTTCCAACGCCCATAGCGCCTTCATCAAAAAGAGAAGCATCCATGATAATTTCCTCTATGTGAAGAATCTAGCACGAAAGTTACACAAGACCAAGACACCGACGCTTCTTTTCAAACTTGATATAAAGAAAGCCTTTGACTCGGTTAGATGGGACTACCTCATGGACGTTTTGCAACACTTGGGCTTCCCTAGCAAGTTTTGGGATTGGATTTCGGCGCTCCTAAAAACTTCCACATCAAGAGTGCTACTCAATGGTGTCGCCGGAGACCCAATCAAGCACGGAAGGGGACTTAGGCAAGGAGACCCGCTCTCGCCGCTCCTCTTTGTGTTGGCCATTGACCCCCTACACCATATCCTTTGCAAGGCAACCAACCAAGGTCACCTCCACAAGCTCTGGGGGCGTGCCCCCACGGTGAGGACCTCCCTCTACGCCGGTGATGCCGCCATTTTTTGTCAAGCCTATCAAATCTGACATCATTTTCTTGGCCAAGACGCTTGATCACTTTGGGGAGGTTACCGGTCTCGTTACAAATTGTGCAAAAAGCCAAGTGGCGCCCATTAGATGTGATAACATTGACCTTGTTGACATCCTTCAAGATTTCCCGGCCACCCAAGTCTCTTTCCCAATGAGATACCTTGGGCTATCTTTGTCGGTGACCCGCCTCAAAAGATTTCACTTCCAACCTCTTGAAGACAAGGTGGCATCAAAGCTTAGACCTTGGATTGGTAAGCATGTTACAATGGCCGGAAGGTCACGCTTGTGAAAGCGGTCCTCACAAGCATCGTCATTTATTTCATCACCGTGCTTGATGTCCCTAAGGAGGTCCTCATGAAGATTGACGGCTTGAGAAGGGCCTATTTGTGGGCGGCTTGTGACAAAGTCACCGGTGGAAAATGCAAAGTTAATTGGGATTTGGTTTGCAAGCCTAAATAAAATGGTGGCCTTGGAATCTCAAATTTAAAGAAGTTTGCCTCGGCGCTTAGGCTAAGGTGGCTTTGGCAAGAATGGAAGGACAAGGCTAAGCCATGGGTAGGCCTTGGCAACCCTTGCTCATCGAAGGACCATGATCTTTTTGCGGCGGCGACTAGTGTGACCATTGGGGATGGAAAAAAGGCTCTTTTTTGGGAGGCTAGTTGGCTTAGGGGCATGAGACCAAAAGACATTGCCCCTTTAATCTTTGAGCTCTCGAAGAAGAAGAAATGTGTGGTGCACAAGGCCTTAGAGAATAACTTTTGGGTCTCTCAAATTAATACTCAAGGGGGGCTCTCCTTAGAGCATATTGACCAATTCTACAAGCTTTGGGAAATGCTTAGCGACATCACCCTTGCTCCTCAAAGACCGGATGAGATCAAATGGAAGCTTACAAATGATGATTGCTATTCGACTAAGTCCGCTTACAAAATGCAATTCTTGGGGCAAACAACTTCTTTGATGCCTTCTTTGGTTTGGAAGCCGTGGGCCATCCCGAAGTGCAAGTTCTTTGCTTGGTTGGCTCTACAAAATAGAGTGTGGACGGCGGATACATTAGCTCGTAGAGGATGGCCAAACTTTGGGCTTTGTAAACTTTGCAATCAAAGAGTCAACCTCCCATCTTCTCTTCAAATGCCGCTTTCCTAGGAGAGTTTGGAAGAAGTTGAAGCTTTGGCTTGGCCTTCAACACATCGACACGACAACTTGGCACCAATACCGATCCGTCAAAGAATGGTGGAAGGAGGTTATTCATAGAAGAGGGCCTCAAAGGAAGGCGTTGTGTTCATTGGCGATGCTAGTCTCCGAAACCATTCAATCACCATTGACATGCTTGTCAACAAGATTAAGGATGAAGCTCATTTGTGGTGTTGTGCGGGTGCTAAGGCCTTTGTAGTGTAATTCACAGCGAGCAATCTTTTTTGTGCGTTTGCCTTGGTTTTGCTAACCAAGGTTGTGTCTGTAAAACTTTCCTAAAAACCTTCTCCTTAATTAATTGAAATGGCAAATCTTTTGCCCGTTTCAAAAAAAGGGGCACGAAAAGAAACCTCCCTAATTTTTCTCTCCTGGCTATTGTTGCCTCAACTATCCTTAATAACCGTGCAAAAAATTACAGCCTTAAGCCCTGGTAAGGAGAGGGAGTACCTGGCTAAGTGTTCATACTGATATATACTGTATTATATTCAATAAAGTAGGGAAAATATATTTAAAGTTATAAACTGAAGAATGGGGGCAGCACAAACCGTAGAGATAAACATTTTAGAATTTATAGTGCAAATATACAACCATGTACGAATTGATATCATTTTGTTAATTAGAAGGAATTACGCCTTGGAGTAGATATCATATAGCATCACAAAGCAAAGCATACACATACGCATTAAAATATCACTGTAGTACATAAAAGTTGAAATGCAACAAGATTTCAGCACTCCTGCTAACTAATTAAGCATATTATCACTTGTCCTCTCACCGGACTACTAGTCACTACGGGACACCTTCTCCAATATCTCCTTCATGAGCAGAGGACAGCTTGTCACCAAATGCTTGAAACCATCGGTCTCCATGACAGCTCGTAGCACCTTCCGTGAAGCCATAAACTCAAGGCAAGCTTCTTTGACATCCTTACAGTGATGTTGCTCTGCTAACACCAACGTGGTCGCAACCGTTTCTACATCTATGCTCTCACAGAGTTTGCCTTCACAGATCACCCTCAGCTTCTCCACTCCATATCGATCTGCGGCAACTAACAAGTGCTGCAAACTTGCAGATTTGCCTTCTTTGAAACGCTCATCGTCTAGCATGGAATCTGTGTAAATGAAGTGGAGAAGCGCCTCGAAGATTTGTGGCTCAATGTCGTCAATCTTGATACAGTGTGTGGCCTTCTCCTTCATCGGGCCAAAAAGCTCCGCCTTGAAGACTGGAGACCGCGCGGCCAACAAGCATCTGTGGGCACGGAACACCTGGCCACACACGCTGAATGTCACATCTGCTCCTTCTGTATCCTTCAACATCTGCAGAAGATGGTCTACTAGATTCGGCTGTGTAACCGCGTCAGTGCGATGTTCTTTCGTCACAGTGAGGACGCACCGTATGACAAAGTTCCCACCTTTGGCATGCGACAACGATTTCAGCTTCGATTTCTCGATGAAATTAGAATAACCCCAGTCGTAGGTTGGCGAAGAAATAATACACTCTATGGCACCGCGGTCGGTTACCTTTACTTTGCCCTCTTTCTCCAGCATGTTCAGGGTGAACTTTGTTCTCACATCCTTCACCTGGCTGACGCAATATAAGAAGGCCGATGAATTGCCGTTAGAGCCGCCCACTCCGTCTCCATCTGGGTAGAACCTGATAGACCAATCGTAGCCAGCAACGCTGAATGTGCTGGAGCTAACGAACTTGTTGACGCCCATGCCGTCGAGCTGAAGGTAATTGGTTACCTCGAAATCGTGCCTCGCGATGAAGCTCTCCGTGATGCATCTCGACGACGTCTTGGGTAGGCTATGGCCACGGTTAGCTTCAGAAGTGGAGTTGTTGGCCATGTCAAAGAGAGGCCGGTGCAGGCTTTCAGATAGAGACTTCGTATGCATATGCGCCTACTTATGGGCCCTTTTACGGTAGAGACCGGATAATATTAACCGTCTAGTATGGTAGATTCAATGGTTCAGTTTGATTAGGTATTGGATCTCTTTACGTTCATAGAGAGAGAAAATACTAAACTAGTTTCTTGTTTATCTCTAACAAACGGTGGTGGAGGAAAATTTAAATAGAGTGCCCAAATCTTGACCCAGAACTTAAAAATTCGTTAATATGTATATATACAAAATAACTAGAATGATAATAATTTTATCACGTATTAAAACAATGTATTGCTTGTTATTAGACTAATTTTTTGGACGGATAGGTTCCCTGGTAAATCCTCGGTTGATTGATGATTAGCAAAACAAAATTTATAATAGTTCAAAACTCCATTGCAATGAAGATGCGGTTCTATCTAAATGGCAGTGGTAAGTTTCGCCATTTTTAGACCAGATGGTTCTTGATTTGGGCCACCTATTCTTTCCTAGTTATTGTATTTGAAATCATTTATCTAGACGTCCATATGGCTTGTTATACACTATCTATACATCTATTATATCCATCTGGCGATTGTGCCTTCACCGCCTCCTACTGAGCCATTGTTTCCGATGCCAGGTCGACATGGTTGCATGTCTCGAGCTTTGACCATGCAATGCCGATAGACAAGGGCGCTGCCATCGCTCTCAAGTTGTTGCCTGATTCTTCGAGGGCAAGCACGAGCTCTGGGTTGTAATCGGGGTTGTCAACGGCGCGCAATAACACATGGCCCCCGACGTCCTCGAACCAAGGCTCCTCGTTGCCCTTCTTCGTCGGGAGCCCCTGCCCCTTCCTCGGGCGGCAGAAGGTGATCCGACCGCAAGGTGGCGATGGTTGTCGTGCTGGCTCGTGAAAGACAATGTCGATGGTGCCACCTGCTTCCTCAGCGGGAAGACTGACTCCTCCTCTAGCTCTCTTTGGGACGACGAAGGGAGGGGTGCACAGAGGCGGGGACAAAAAAAGAGATACACCGAAGACGATGATGTCTACGCACCCTTCTATTTTTGTAGACAGTGTTGGGCCTTCAAGTGCAGAGGTTTGTAGAACAGCAGCAAGTTTTCCTTAAGTGGATCACCCAAGGTTTATCGAACTCAGGGAGGTAGAGGTCAAAGATATCCCTCGCAAGCAACCTTGCAATTACGATACAAGAAGTCTCTTGTGTCCCCAACACACCCAATACAAATGTCAGGTGTATAGGTGCACTAGTTCAGTAAAGAGATAGTGAAATACAAGTAATATGGAGATTGTAAGTACTAATTGCAATTTGAAATAAAAATGGCAGCAAGCAAACATGTAGCAGAACTGGTTGTAAATGGTATTTCAATGCTTGCAAACAAGGCCTAGAGATCATACTTTCACTAGTGGACGCTCTCAACAATGATGCCATAATTGAATACATACTCTGGATCACTCTCCGGTTTGATAATAAACACAAATTCACCGTGTAGGGTTGCATAAGCATTCCTTAAAGTTCGCATTCCCAATCTATGGACACCCCACGCTGTCACTTTGAGCATACAAAGATGGTACTAACTAGACACCAAAACTCATACGTATTTCTGTAAATTAAGCTTAAGAAACAAACACGGTGTGCACACTATCACCTTCACACCGCCGGACAAGGTGTCCTCAGAGATCACATAATAAAACCACTTGAGTAGCACAATAGTTGAATAATAACATCAACTTATTCAACTAAATTACAAAGCTCATGATCGCATAAAGATCATACATGGCGAGATAGATAGATCACATAGCTACCGGTAAAGCCCTCAGCCTCAGGGTACAACTACTCACTCCTCATCATGGGAGTCAGCAATGGCGATGAAGATGGCGGTGGAGTCGATGGAGATGGCTCCGAGGGCAATTCCCCGTTCCAGCAGGGTGCCGGAACAGAGTCTTCTGTCCCCCAAAACTTGTCTTCGACGATGGCGGAGTTATGGAACTTTTCGTGGACGGAGGCTGGTTGATTTAGGGTTTTCGCGTCGGAGGCAATTTATAGGCGGAAAGGCGAGGTCGGTGGGTGCCAGGTGGCCCCACACCACCCCTTGGCGTGGCCAGGGCCTGGGCCGTGCAGAAGCATGGTCTAGACGGCTCCTGCCCCCCTCCGTCTCTCCTCTGGACTTCGTCTCCGTTTCGGTAAAATAGCAACTTCGGTTTTTGTTTCGTCCAATTCCGAGAATATTTCCTGTACAACTTTTCTGAAATATAAAGTAGCAGAAAACATGGAACATGGACTATGGCATCTTGTCAATAGGTTAGTTCCGAAAAATGCATAAAAGTGCCACGAAGTGTAAACAAAACATATATCAATTGGTGTAAAACAAACATGGAGCATCAAAAATTATAGATATGTTTGCAACGTATCAGCATCCCCAAGCTTAACTCCTGCTCGTCTTCGAGTAGGTAAATGATAATAAAAAAAAAATTGAGGTGACATGAAGCCAACACAATCTTGATCAAATTATTGTAAAGCATTATGAGCTGGGATCAAAGTACTCTAAAATAGACATGATAGATATAATTCTAACAATAGAACTTAGCAACTATGTTATAACATGAAGAGTAACTCAAACAAAGGATCATGAATAATTTTGCATTGAAAGAACTGTTTGTTTATGAGCATAGAGAAAACATAGCAAAGTGGTACTCAGTTTGTCCTTTATGAAGTAGCAAAACATAAATGTCAGGACACCTTTAAACTTCAAAGGGTGACTAGGTACAAGTAATTTAAGAACAAGCAATAGCATAATCATCAATCAATCAATAATAATTTTTAGACTATGCATATTATACTCAAAATGACAACTATGCTCTCTTAATTGGTGCATAAAGCAAGAAGTTGGAAACTCAACATAAAAGTAAAAGAAAGGCTCTTTGCAGAAGAAACAAGATTAACAAGTTTTATAAACCTTCCAAAAAGTATGGTACTCATTAGCTTTGAGTTCTTATTACCCCTATCATAAGCATCTTGCATGGTTAAAGTTAATGTAAGGGAAAATATGAGTTATATGCTTGACAAATCACAGTTGAAAATCTCGTGCCCCTTGAATACGAGTACCTAAACCTCATGCTACTCAACTTAGGTTCCAAATAAGTTTTTGTCATTCTAAGTATACATGTATTATTGAGAACGTCAACGGGGTACCTCTTGCCCCATGATATCCGATATAGGAGCAATCTCATACCTAAATGACAAAACAAACAGACAATGAGCATCTCTGCAATCCTTTTATTTACTATGGACATAGCTTTTTATTGAAGATGCATCATAGAATTCTCACTATGGTTTGCTCTAAA
Organism: Lolium rigidum; assembly: GCF_022539505.1. Lineage (NCBI taxonomy): Eukaryota > Viridiplantae > Streptophyta > Magnoliopsida > Poales > Poaceae > Lolium > Lolium rigidum. Next base: position 317,912,295 of record NC_061508.1, on the reverse strand, counting down.
TTTCCACCATGAATGATGCGTGGCTTAAGTTGGCCGCCCAGGCGTTCCTCTAACATATATACAAACTCCATGGACTTCCAAGTTTCTATTTTATTTCACACCGCTAGGCATCCATAAACAAAAGAACATGATATCAACTAAATAGTAATAAGTGCAATGTTGAAACTGTGTCCCATGAAAGCATGGTTGTGATAACTCTCAACTCGTAATTTTCAATCATATAATATTCATAAGATAGTCACAATGGCTCAAATTTATTAAGTGCAAGAAAGTAAATGTGCCATTAAGTTTGTGAGAGCTTTACTAACTAATTTTCTCATGACAAAATTTAATTTGGAAGATAAATAAAAACATGATGAATATACTTAGAATAGCAATGATGTTAATAGGTAGATATGATGGACACTTTTGGCAAACTTTAGTTTTTCATTAGTTGGATGCACGAGTAGAGCTCATACTCAATACAGGTGAAGGCTAGCAAAAGACTGGAAGCGACCAACTAAGAGAGTAATAATGGTCATAATCATGCATAGCGATAAAACATTATTAATCAAAGCATAAAGTGATATTACAAGTCAAAAACTAAATGACCATAGAGGCTTTAGTTGAATGGTTTGTAGTCATAACATGATGTAAACATGTGCCAAGTCAACCCAATAAAGCATCAAAGGAGAATACCACAATATTATGATTTTTATGATGAAAATAACACATGAATCTTTCAATAGCACATTATGCACTCTTAACTATTTGAGACAAGCCATGCTACAACAATAAATACTAAGTATATAACAAGAATAACATTCAACATAACATGCCAAAGTCTATGCTACAGTCTAGATAAACTTTCTATTGCATCACTATATGCATGAAACATTTTACTCGTCTCCAACACCAATCAACTTATTTGAAATAGCTCTCGGAGATGAAAATCAATACGGACTAGAGAGCTTATCATACATAAATAAAGAATATTAACGATATCTGAACAAAATAAGAATGGAATACCAAGAGCTAAACGCAGTACTAGCAAAATAGAACACTCGCAGAACAATAAGAACGAAAACTAGAGTGTTCTATGCAATGAAAACAGAGTGTGTCTCTCTCCAAACAAATATGCTGGGATCCAACCATATGCTACAACAAACAAAATAAGACAAAACAAAAACAAAAATAAAGACACTCCAAAAACAACACATATCATATGAAGTAATAGAAATATAGCGTATAGAAAGATGATCTGATGCTTTGTTGATGAAGAGGGGATGCCCAAGGCATCCCCAAGCTTTGACGCTTGTACCTCTTGGATATTTCTTGGGGTGGCAGGGGCATCTCCAAGCTTGAACTTTTGTCCATTCTTCATCTTATTACATCATTCTTCTCTCCCTACACTTGAAAACTTCCTTCATACAAAACTTCACACAATTCTTATTAGCAGCATTAGTATAATCAAAATAATAAATCCACTTGAGTTTAGTTTCTAACATATACCAAACATCTATTAAAGCATTAGATAATGTAGCAACTTCTACAAAAATATATTTGTCTAAAAAAAATTCAAAAAGAAAGAGATTAAGAGGCAAATGCAAATAGTGGCACAAATATGATAAACCAGAACATCAGGTAAAGATTGATTTTTTTGATAATCTTCTGTTGCTCATATCGAAAAGTGTTAAATTAATGAAAGTTATATAATAACCCGAGGCATATGCTCAAAATTTGGCAGCTCAAAATTACATTCTGGCAGGGAATAAGAATTTTGGTGGTAACATCATAGAATCTATTTCTGGACAGCAATTTCCCCAAATCTTACTTTCTTCCTATTAGAGGCTATTCTTGGCACAAAAACAAAATAAAAATGATAAGGAGAGGTTACCACAGAGGTAATAACTTACAAGACTCAACAAAAGAAAAATTACAGAAATAGAACATGGGTTATCACCCAAGAGTGTTTTTTCTTAACGCATTTCAGCTAGGCACAGTAATTTGAGAAGATGCTCACATAACAAATATGAATTAAAGTAAAAGAGAGCATAAAAAGAAAATATAGAAAAAAAAATTAAGTCTAACCCACTTTCTATGCATAGGAATCTTGTACAAAAATAAATCCACAAAGAACAAAGTGACAAGCATGGAAAGAAAAAAAAAGAGTAACTTCAAAACTTTCAGCATATAGAGAGGTGTTTTAGTACCATGAAAACTTCTACAACCATATTTTCTTCTCTCATAATAACTTTCAGTAGCATCATGAATAAACTCAACAATATAACTAGCATATAAAACATTCTTATCATAAGCCACATGCATAATATAAGTATTACTCCCCACATAAGCATAGGGATTCTTATTAATTATAGTAGGAGAAATTTTAACAAAATAGCTATCATTATTATTCTCATCACCTTAATCATCAAATATAGGAGGCATATCATAATCATAATTAACTTTTTGCACAATAGTAGGTGGACTGAAAATAACATAATCATCATTGTAATCATCATATATTGGAGGCATAGTATCATCATAGCAAATTTCCTCTTCTAAAGCTGGGGAACTAAATAGATCATTTTCATACAAACTAGCTTCCCCAAGCGTAGATTTTCCATAGTATTACAAATAATAGTGTTCAAAGAATTCATACCAATAACATTACTATTAGCATGCAAATAAAGTTTCATAGGTTTTTTAATTTTCTCTTCAAACACCTAATGTCCTAACTCAAGATAAATACTATAAATCTCTCTAATTGTTTTGTTGTTTTCTACTAAGCCTAACTAGTGAAAATTAAAACAAGAAACTAAAAGATATAATTGCAGAATCTAAAGAAAATAACTTCGAGCACTCACCAGCAACTAAAAGACTTAGTAGCTAGAGGATGTGAGTACCTTTTACCTTACCTCCCTAGCAAAGACGCCAGAAAAGAGCTTGATGTCTACGCACGCTTGTATTCTTGTAGATAGTGTTGGACCTCCAAGAGGTTTGTAGAATAGCAACAAGTTTTCCTTTTTTTGACCAACCACTGTGAGGCAACAGCCCCACAGCCAAAATTTTATTCCAAAACCAAAAGAGTCTTATGCACAAAAAAAAGCTAATAAAGAGAGAAAAGAAACCTACCTATCCCAAGCTTAAGACTCTAAGGCAGAGACCTAATCCATTCTAACAAACTGTCTCTATACTTAACTTTTATTCTATGTCTTAACAACAAAACATCATGAATAAAACCTGCCTTCCACCTTGCAAAGGTGGGTCTCTCTCCTCTGAAAATTTTCCCATTCCTCAAAATCCAAATGTTCCAACATGCCAGCATAAGTATCTCCATAAAAAATGGCTTCGCAAATTCCTTCCTAGCATGAGCTATCACCATCTGCAGATCATCATTAGGCCTCCAATCGAATTGCAGGTAATTCCAAATCCTGACACTGAAGTTACACTTAAAAAATAGGTGAATCCTATCCTCATGGACATGCAAAGGGCACAATTCACAATGGTAAACATCAGTGACATGCCAGTGCCGGCGCTTTAACAAATCCTTGGTATTTAAACGGTCCACCAAAAGGAGCCATGCAAAGACCTTAGTTTTCATCATGCATCTGGACTTCCAAATCCACTCATAAACTTTGGGCACTTTGATATGTTCATGTATATGATAGTAAAACTTAGCAGACACATAAGCACCACCCCAACAGTAAGTCCATTCATCAGCACCACCAGTGATAGGATTTTCTTGCATTATCAACACAAGCTGTTGTAATTCTGTAAAAGCTGACTGAGACAATGGAGTATAAAATAAATCTGTTATATCATCCATAGCATAAACCTCTGCTGCCATCATCTCTTCTCTCAACACAAATGAGAACAACCTGGGAAACTTATTCTTTAGGACCATAACACCACCATCAATTAGCCAATTATCTGTCCAAAATAGGAAAGTATCCCCAGTACCCAACTTCACTCTGGCCACAGCCCTGAAATTATCAACTTGTCTAAGCACATCCTTCCACCAAAAAGAGCCACACAAACTTTCAGCATGAGGTACCCTACCAGCATAGTGATTTTCCCAAATTAAGCTCACCCAAGGTAAGTCTCTTTTGTTATAGAACTTATCCAAGAATTTAATAAGCAAAGCTGCATTCTGTTTTTGGAAATTAACAATTCCTAGACCTCCTCTCATCTTTGGCTTACAAATCATTTCCCAAGCAGCTAAGGATTGCTTTGGTTCACCTTCTCTGTCTCTCCAAAGGCACTGCCTCAAAGTTCAATCCAACTGCACAGTAAGACCCACTGGCAACTGCAAAGTATAGAGGAAATGTAATGGCATAGAAGCCAGTGCAGAATTAATTAGCTGAAATCTAGCACCTTGGGAGAGAAAGCTAGAACTTGCAGACAATTTCCTTTCCAACCTACACACCAATGGAGATAACTCAGTAATTGTAGGCTTCATTGTTCCCAGAGGAAGCCCCAAATAGGTGAAAGGCATTTTCCCCATCTGACAACCAAAATCCTCTGCCAGTTGCTTCAAATCATCATTTGACACATTGATTGGCACCATTTGGGATTTATCAAAGTTAATCTTTAGTCCTGTGGAGTTTGAGAATTTATGCAACACCTCTTTCAAAGCCAACAATTGATCTTTATCAGCTGGTAAAATTAGGAGGGTATCATCAGCATATTGCACTATAGGAAAGTCCATATCATTTGTCTCAATCGGTCTACATAAACTGCCAAGCTGAACCAACTCATTCATAGCTGACTGCAATAAGTCTGAGCCAAACAAATAGAACAAAGGAGAAATAGGATCCCCTTGCCTAACACCTCTTTTGCACTCAAACTATTTGCCTGGAATCCCATTTAACAATATGGATGAAGTTCCTGTAGACAAAATAGCTTTTGCCCATCCCAACCACTGAGCATTAAATCCTTTATACTTCATCACCTGCAGAATTGCCTCATGCTCTATTGTATCAAATGCCTTGGCAAAATCCAATTTCAAAATGATGATGGGATTTTTAGACACATGGCAGAGATAGAGGTACTCAAAAGATCATGCTAGGCAATCTTGGATAGATCTATTTCTCAGAAATCCATACTGATTCTTATGCAGACACTCCAAAATTCTAGACTGTAATCTATTAGCAGCTAGCTTTGTCAAGAATTTGACACAAACATTGGTTAAAGATATTGGCCTGAAATCATTCACTGCCAGAGAAACTTGCTTCTTTGGCACCAAAGTAATATAAGAACCATTTATATTCTGCAATTTGATTGAGCCATTATGAAAATCTTCAGCAAACTTGTAAAAATCCTTTTTAATGATAGGCCAACATTTCTTCAGGAATAAACCATTAAACCCATCTGTGCTCTATCAGCTGGCATATCCTTAATCACATCATCCATCTCTTTTTCTTGGAAGGGGCAGTCAATTCCTCCAAACCATCCACTCTCTTGATTAATGAATGCAGATTGAACTCCATCTTGATACCATCTGATTTGCCCATCATATTCTTATATTCAGCCCATAGCAAGGAGGCCATAGCATGGTGATCAGACACCTCATTACCATCAGTATCATGTAACATGGCTATTGTGTTTCTCCTAAATCTTTCAGTAGCCATAGCATGAATTTTTTTAGTATTGTCTTCCCCTTGCTTAATCCAGCGAATAGTGCATCTCTTCTTCCAATAATTGCATTCAGCCAACAACAATTCCTCTAAATGTAACTTCACAATCTGCCTAAAATTAAATTCTGCCCTATACAAGGGCCTCTCTTCTTCCAAAGTATCCAGGATAAGAAGAACTTTATTACAGTGTTGTATCAAAAGTTTAAGTCTAGCCAAACTCATGTGCCATTTCTTCAGGTCCTGCCTTAACCCCTTTAATTTATCTGCAATTATTGCTGAGCTATACAGCTTAGCTGAGCCTCTTTCCCAAGACTGAGTAACACACTCTTTAAACCCAGGCAAATCCACCCAATAATTCTCAAACCTAAAAATCTTTGCCTTGGGTATAGTAGTGTCAATATTGACCACACAAGGCACATGATCAGATCCTTTTTTGCTAGAGGAAGGACCATACTATGAGGATAATCAGATATCCAATGCTGGCTAGTGAAAAACCAATCCAGCTGCTCTAATAATGGCTCTTTTTGCATATTTGACTAGGTATATCTTCTACCTTTCAGAGGCAGTTCAAGTAACCCCAAATGACCAATGATATCATTAAACAAGAACATCTCATTCACATCACCTCCTGGCTTATTTCTATTATCTTGTGACATTATGAAATTAAAATCACCAAGTAACATCCAATTGTCAGAGCAAGGAATGGACAAATTATACAGCCAAGACACAAACTGATCCCTTAGCACCCCATGACAAGGACCATACACACAAACCAAAGTCCATTTTTCATTATTATGAGCAGAAGCAAACTCAATTCTGATCCCAAATCTTTGTACCTCCACCAGCATGCCATGAAACATAGAGGAGTTCCAAATGACTAGAATGCCCCCTGAAGCTCCCACCTATGGAGAAGAAGCAAAATTATCAAACCTTTTAGGGCAAAAAGTCCTTATGAAACGCCAATCAAACATTTCACATTTTGTTTCTTGAAGACATATGATATGGCAGCCACTTTCATCAATTTTTGCTCTAACCTCTCTCTGTCTGTTTTCAGCATTCAACCCTCTTACATTCCAACAGAGAATACTCCACTTTCTTCTACTCATTCGATACATAATAAAAACTGATATAGAACAGATATAACATGCACAGATGCATAGCATCCCACATTCTTGGTGCCCATTTAATGTGACATAAGGTCTTACATAACACTGAACACCCACACAGGCCAAAGGACATCACCCTACTCACACACAAAATAGACCCACTGACATTCACCAACACCAGATGCCCAGAACCATACTCATAAACCCAAAAGACTCCAGCCAAAAGTACTTCATAATGCAATTTATACATCAGCACTCTTTCCTTTGTCAGAATCATCTGGAGTTGCTTCAAGCTTCTCCTTAGTCAACTTATTCTCATCAATGCCCAACTGTCTACCAATCCTTTGCAGCACATGGATTGGAGTTGCAGGAGCCCTGACAAACCTCTCTTCCTCTCCAGAAGTGTTATTATCGTGAGCAGAGTCAGAAGGGCCAGGTTGATCATTTGCCTGAACTACCAGAAGTTTTGCCCTCCCTCTTGGCTTCTTCTTGGGGCTGCACCTCAAGTACAGGAGTTGGTCTATATCCCTCCTTCAAACAACTCCTAGTGAATCGACGATCTTGTGAATGCACCACAGGGGTGATCAACTTCTTAGCCCTTTTATTTTTGCCCTTCACAGGAGTAGAAGCAAAAACCATAGGTAGCTCTACATTGACCTCCTTTTCATCCTCTATTGGTCCTTGCAAAATCACTGACTTCCTCCTAGGACAGCACTTAATTCTCTGCTGCACATCAAGCAAAAACCCCTTGGAAACATTCCATCCTTCCTTTTTCTCTACTGCAAAAGCAGTAGACCAAGACCTCTTCAACTGAACAAAAGGAGAAATCTGAAGAGATAGAGGAACAGAAGCAGATAACAGCTGAGGAATCATATTCTGAAGGGATTTCTATTTTCATGCCCTCGGATCCTTAGTTGTGCTCAGTTTTCCCCAGCTCCTTAGTTTTTCCTCAGTTTTCCCCAAGACCTTGTCTGAAACCCGCAGAAGGAGCTCGGACGGAAGGGATCCATTAAGTTGGCCGTTCCGTGCTGACGAGTGGGGTCGTGTCGTTTGTGGGGTCGCGTCGTGTGGGGCTGGTAGGAAAGAACCGCGTGGGACAGGACGAGACCATGTTTGTGTGGCTGTAGCGTGTGGGGCCGTAGCGTGTGGGGCCCTAGCGTGTGGAGCCGTGTGGGCCCGGCACGTGGGCACGAGTGGTTTCTGTCTCTTTTGCCCAGATTAGCAGTTTTCAATGTACCTTTTTCCTCTCTCTCGCTCGATCTCATTCATATTTGATAGCCCAAATTGGTAGCAAATCTAGAGCAGCTTCTCCTTCTGTTTTTTATCGACATTCATTTCTTTATGCCTTCGTTTTTACCCAATCAGGAAGGAAATCTAGGGCACAAATCCAGAAAAAATATAGGATAAGCTGCATACAGCAGCCAACATAGCATAGATATATTCACGATAGATCCAACGATGAGTACCGATAGAACACTACAACATAAGCTACATTTTACATGAATTTAAGCTGCTCTACGGATAGAGCAGATCACATACGAGAGAGTGCAGTAGGCATGTTCAACGCCTCCAGGTTGCGCCTGTGACTCGCTTGGAGGTTGCGGAGGTGAATCCCAAGTGCTTTGTGTTTGGCCATGAACGCATGCACGTTCACCGTCGTTCCAACTCTAGCGCCGCATCTGCCAATGGATTCAGCATGGTTCACCAGGCAGTTGAAGTCGGTGGCGCGGAGCTTCTGTTGCGAAGGGGCACTTGTAAATGCCTCGAGCAAAGGGGCCATCGTAATGGCCGGACTGCAGCCTCTCGAGGACGTGACGAGTCTTGGTGTGGAAGGACTCGTCATCGGCTGTCGACGTCGCCGCTCGCACTTCTGTCACGTAGCACCAAAGATCGTGCAAAAAACACGGAGTCAATTGCAACGATGATGGAACAGAGAGTGCACAAAGATCATGCATGATAATATGGGCTCGAAAAAAAGAGGTAGCCTCAGTTACATTGGACACACTTATATCCAGGATTTGAGTCAGCAAACCAAAGATCATGCACAACAAATTTGTACACACCAATTGTTTATCGACCAAACCTCGAATCAATTTGTGCCCAAATATTCATCATCATCGGCACAAATCTTAAACAAAAGCAAATCACAAGCACTAATAACGCAAGATCTAACACAAAAGGATTGAACTAGGAACAGACGCACCCTAATAACGCTAGATCTAACACAAATGGATTGAACTAGGAACGGACGAACCCTAATAACACTAGATCTAACACAAAAGGATTGAAATGGGATAAGAACAAGGGAGCAAAGGGTTACCTCCGGCTCGTCGTCGACGATGCTGGTGTCGTAGGGGTTCTCCGGCGTGACGTACGGCAGCCGGTTCGTACGGGTCCCAAGCGACGGGGGCTTGGACGGTGGCGGCGGCCGATGCGCCGGCGGCTGATGCGCCGGCTGCTACGTTGGAAGCAGCGACAGGGGCCTGGACGGGGGCAGCGGCCGATGCGCCGGCGGCTGATGCGCCGGCTGCTACGTTGGAAGCAGCGACAGGGGCCCGGACGGGGGCAGCGGCCGATGCGCCGGCGGGCTGATGCGCCGACAATGGGCATCTCATTCTTCTCCATCGCCGGCGGTTTTCTTCGGGGTTTTTTCTTCGGTTGTGGAGAAGATGATGGGACAGGAGAGGCGGTTGCAATGAGAACGTGCGTCGAGGGAGAGGAAAAGGGCTCTATAAAGACGAAGGTGGTGTGTACCGTAACACGCGTCCGCTATGCACGGCTGCAGCGTGCACCGCGACACGAGTCTAACCCTGGGACGTTTGGTGTACTCAGTTATAACCTCGGGCCTTATACTGAAATTTTATCTGTACTCAGTTTTCCCCTCGAGTACTTAGACTGGCAAGTGCAATATACTCAGTTTTACCCTCAAGTAGCTAGTCAACAGAGAGTCAACAAATGAGATTAACATATCTAATTGAGGCATTTCATGCGCAAAAAAAATCAAAAAAATAAAAACATAGTGGCACCTACTCATGGAGTCTTCCTACGCAACCTTGCCACCAAGAAAACCTTAACAAACATATATAAATCAAGTTTTACCACAAATTGCCACTTCTCGGAATCACTAGTGTAGCTATGAAGATGCATGGTTTTCCACTCAAACCCCTTTGCAAAACATCTTCCCCAAAAACATAGTTTGTCTAAATGATGCCATAATTGTCACACTCATGTATATTTGAATTGCAAATAATTTGATGTAGCCCAATATGAATTATATTGTACAAAACACGCATTTTTCATTTTGTAATTCTTTTTGTTTGAATCCCTTAGTCTATTTACTATTTATGTGCCCTTGGATTGTTAGTACTACTCAGTTTTGCCCTCAAGTTACTGTCACAAATGCTCTCGAAGCCCAAACTTATCCCGATTGGTTGAGCCGTTGTCACACCGGATCGACTCCACGAACCGTTGATCAAGCCGATCTAACGGGCAGTATACCCCTCTCCGTCTCTTCGTGGCCACCCCTCTCTCTCTCTTCGTGGCCACCCCTCTCTCTCTCTGTCGGTGGATGCATTATTGTCACCCCTCTAACAATTATCAACTATCTTTCGCTTTCGTTTTTCTTTTAGGGGATATAGTTTTGGCATATAGTTTTAGTAATTTGAAACGGCCCAAAAGTGGTATAATTTTGGTATAAACATGAGGCATACATATTTGCGGATTTTGGTGAATGCATTATTTTCACCCCTCTAACAATTATCAACTATCTTTCGATTTCCTTTTTCTTTTAGGGGATATAGTTTTGGCATATAGTTTCGGTAATTTGAAATGGCCCAAAAGTGGTATAATTTCGGTATAAACATGAGGCATACATATTTGCGGATTCCCTTTGGTGAATGCATTATTGTCACCCCTCTAACAATTATCAACTATCTTTCGCTTTCCTTTTTCTTTTAGGGGATATAGTTTTGGCATATTGTTTCGGTAATTTGAAACGGCCCAAAAGTGGTATAATTTCGGTATAAACATGAGGCATACATATTTGCGGATTTCGGTGAATGCATTATTGTCACCCCTCTAACAATTATCAACTATCTTTCGCTTTCCTTTTTCTTTTAGGGGATATAGTTTTGGCATATAGTTTCGGTAATTTGAAACGGCACACACTAATATAGTTCGGTGAGCAATGATAATAATCCCTTGTATAAACATGAGGCATACATAAAGCATTCCAATATAGTTGGTAATTTCGGTGAATGCACACACTAACTATGAAAACAACTACGGAGTACAAGTACATGTAATCGAATAATGAATTTGTAACAAGGTATCCCTTGTAACAACTTCTAGCGCTCAGTGAGCAATGATAAGAATCCGATCGCAATTATACAACGGAAAAAACAACCAGCCATCGGATTAGCTTGCTTCTTCAACTCGATCAGCTGCCTTAATCGCTTGTTCATTTTCTTCAGTTCTCCCTTCACTTCCACCAGTCCTACATTGGGAGCATTAGGCATAATCGGAACGGCTCCTCTCTCCGCCGCATTCTCTACGGCAAGTCCCCCCCTCCCAAATTGCGCTCCCCAATAGCGCCAATTGATTCCCGCAATTGAAGCCTCCGAACGTACACATCGATCCACTCGAAATGCCCGCATTTCTTCGGGATCCGAAAACAACAACGGGAACCCTAAATCCCAAATTCGAGGGAATAGCAAGAAAATCGAGAGAAAACGAGAGAATTCGAGCGAGATCTAACCTTATCCCCCTCTCTATATGGCAAGCTCTCGCATGCAAGGAACTCACGTCCACGGTTGCCGTTCTCGTCCGTCTTATAGATCGACCGCTTCGAGGCTCTCGGCGTGGGCGGTCGGGGCATCTTGTCAAAGGCACGGGTCCATACTGCGGCCATGAAGAACGGGAGGTCGAAGAGAAACTAGACATCACCCGCCTGCCGGAGAAGGGCTGCCGCTGGCGGAGAAGAAGAACAATGGGGCGCGGGGAAAGAAAGGGGAAGCAATGGCATGGGCACGGGCGCGGGGCTGGCTCGGGCTCCCATTTTGCAACGGTCACCTGGGTAAGTTGTGGGTCCGGCGCACTTAACGTGGACAAGTTGTGGGTCCCACGATGATCCGGATAAGTGAAGATGTGTCCACCGCGGGGCACCAACGGCGGCCCCACTTGCCGGCACCAACCAACGTCAACTAAACGGGATTCCTTCCGTCCGAGCTCCTTCTGCGGGTTTCAGACAAGGTTTTGGGGAAAACTGAGGAAAAACTAAGGGGCTGGGGAAAACTGAGCACAACTAAGGAGCCAGGGGCACGAAAATAGAAATCCCTATTCTGAAGTAGTTGTGCCCATTGCATATCAGGTGGAATAACATGACCATAAACCACTCTATCCATCAGCTGCTGTGGCAATGTAGGATAGTCTAACTGGTGCATAAACTGAACCACCACCTGATTATCCTGTAGCATACTAACTGAATCTCCAGAAACCTCAGAAGGAGCTATTACCATGGATTCTGCTTCATCTACCTCCTGATCCTCCTCTTGTGGCTGTTGCTGTTCCTCCTCTTGCATACCTGGTTAATGCATGTCTTGAAAATGCTGATTATGGAAATTGTGACCCATAGGACCCTCCATTGGTCCCTGCTCCATTGGTGCCATGTTCCAACCAATTTCTGGGTACTGTGGAGGCACAAACATGTTATGAAACTGCTGCAAATTTCCAGGCATGGGATGTGGGTTGCCATCAGGCGGCATGGGGTCCTCATCAGCTGGCAACTCCTCAGCAAACTCAGCAGAAAGGATGAACAAAGGCACAGTCCAAGACTCCTTCACTCCTCCCACAGAAGCAAATCTACCAAATACCACATCTCTAGGAACTAGAGCAGGTGAAGAAAAGGCAGCATATACCAAGACTCTTTCTAGAATTGGATCTGTATGATTCCAATACAGAAACTTTCCAAAGGTAGATACAACATTAGCAATGTCTACGTTGTTTCTATAGTCAGGATGCATACCAACAAACATTAACCAGCCCTTTCGAAAACCCTGCTCAGCCCTATGATTGATAGCACGGTGCACAGGGATAAAAAATCTAACTGTAGTATTTGCATTGATGTTATATTCACCGTGCTGAATCAAAGCATTGACCGTAGTCGGGCCACTAAACTGATACAGACCAACTCCATATAGGCTAGGCTGATAGTCGACAACATTGCGGTTGAGAGGGCCGACCAAGAAGTTGCGAACCTGGTGTCTCCAAAAAGCTTGCAGATTTGGCGGTGGAGGAGGATGCACCACCCCAATGCAATCACTCTGATGTTGCTGCGGAGGGTCTTGCGTGGCGAAGTAGAACGATCTGGGCAGTCTCGTCGGGCCACCATCGATCAACTGATGCCCCTAGGGCACCCAAGGCGTAGGATCAACTTCAAAGTTCACCATGGGGAGAGACGGAGCAACAGAGGAGGGCGGTGGGAAACTATGTGGACTCTTCTCCTTGGCAAGCACATCCGGCAAATTTAATGCCTCCTCCCCTGCCTTGGAAGACGAACCGACAACCCCTTCTGTCGGCCCAACAATAGGAACCTTGTCCGAGCCCAACTCCCCCTTTTTTGCAAGTTTGGGCACCCAACACTTGCCCAAAGAGGCCTTAGCAGTTAAACACTTCCGTTTAATGAGACCGTAGTTAAAACAACCACGGCAACGAACTTTGTTCACACAATCCTTTGTAATATGAGTCATGCTAAGACAGGGTTGACATTTCCAAACTTTAAAAACCATATCATCCACCATGTGAGCAAACTGAAAATCCTCGTCTACTGATGCGTGCAGTTAACACACGTCCGTTGGGAACCCCAAGAGGAAGGTGTGATGCGTACAGTAGCAAGTTTTCCCTTAGAAAGAAACCAAGGTTTATCGAACCAGTAGGAGCCAAGAAGCACGTTGAAGGTTGATGGCAGCGAAGTGTAGTGCGGCGCAACACCAGGGATTCCGGCGCCAACGTGGAACTCCGCACAACACAATCAAAGTACTTTGCCCCAACGTAACAGTGAGATTGTCAATCTCACCGGCTTGCTGTAAACAAAGGATTAATTGTATAGTGTGGAAGATGATGTTTGTTTGCGAAGAACAGTAAAGAACAAGTATTGCAGTAGATTGTATTTCAGATGTAAAGAATGGACCGGGGTCCACAGTTCACTAGTGGTGTCTCTCCCATAAGATAAATAGCATGTTGGGTGAACAAATTACGGTTGGGCAATTGACAAATAAAGAAGGCATAACAATGCACATACATATATCATGATGAGTACTATGAGATTTAATCAGGGCATTACGACAAAGTACATAGACCGCTATCCAGCATGCATCTATGCCTAAATAGTCCACTTTCAGGTTATCATCCGAACCCCTTCCGGTATTAAGTTGTAAACAACGGACAATTGCATTAAGTATGGTGCGTAATGTAATCAACACAAATATCCTTAGACAAAGCATCGATGTTTTATCCCTAGTAGCAACAACACATCCACAACCTTATAACTTTCATCACTCGTCCCAGATTCAATGGAGGCATGAACCCACTATCGAGCATAAATACTCCCTCTTGGAGTTACAAGTATCAACCTTGGCCAGAGCCTCTACTAGCAACGGAGAGCATGCAAGAACATAAACAACATATATGATAGATTGATAATCAACTTGACATAGTATTCAATATTCATCGGATCCCAACAAACACAACATGTAGCATTACAAATAGATGATCTTGATCATGATAGGCAGCTCACAAGATCTAACATGATAGCACAATGAGGAGAAGACAACCATCTAGCTACCGCTATGGACCCATAGTCCGAGGGTGAACTACTCACACATCAATTCGGAGGCGATCATGGCGATGAAGAGCCCTCCGGAGATGATTCCCCTCTCCGGCGAGGGTGCCGGAGGCGATCCCTGAATCCCCCGAGATGGGATTGGCGGCGGCGGCGTCTCTGGAAGGTTTTCCGTACCGTGGCTCTCGGTACTGGGGTATTCGCGACGAAGGCTTTAAGTAGGCGGAAGGGCGGAGTCGGAGGAGTCACGAGGGCCCCACACGCTAGGGCCGTGCGGGCCCCCCTTAGGCCGCGCCGCCCTAGTGTGGCGGCGCCCCGTGGCCCCACTTCGTTTCTCCCTCGGTCTTCTGGAAGCTTCATGGAAAAATAAGCCCCTGGGCGTTGATTTCGTCCAATTCCGAGAATATTTCCTTACTAGGATTTCTGAAACCAAAAACAGCAAAAAACGAGCAATCGGCTCTTCGGCATCTCGTCAATAGGTTAGTGCCGGAAAATGCATAATAATGACATATAATGTGTATAAAACATGTGAGTATCATCATAAAAGTAGCATGGAACATAAGAAATTATAGATACGTTTGAGACGTATCAAGCATCCCTAAGCTTAGTTCCTACTCGCCCTCGAGTAGGTAAACGATAACAAGGATAATTTCTGAAGTGACATGCTATCATAATCTTGATCAATACTATTGTAAAGCATATGAGATGAATGCAGCGATTCGAAGCAATGATGAAGATAATGAGTAAACAACTGAATCATATAGCAAAGACTTTTCATGAATAGTACTTTCAAGACAAGCATCAATAAGACTTGCATAAGCAGTTAACTCATAAGCAATAAGTTCTTAGTAGAAAGCTTTGAAACAACACAAAGGAAGATATAAGTTTCAGCGGTTGCTTTCAACTTCAACATGTATATCTCATGGATAATTGTCAACACAAAGTAATATAACAAGTGCAATAGGTAAACATGTAGGAATCAATGCACACAGTTTACACAAGTGTTTGCTTCTAAGATAGAAAGAAGTAGGTAAACTGACTCAACAATAGAGTAGAAGAGTGGCCCTTCGCGAGAGGAAGCATGGATTACTATTTTTGTGCTAGAGCTTTTCATTTTGAAAACATAGAAACAATTTTATCAACGGTAGTAATAAATCATATGTGTTATGTATAAGATATCCTATAAGTTGCAAGCCTCATGCATAGTATACTAACAGTGCCCGCACCTTGTCCTAATTAGCTTGGATTAACACGGATTATCATTGCATAGCATATGTTTCAACCAAGTGTCACAAAGGGGTACCTCTATGCCGCTCGTACGAAGGTCTAAGGAGAAAGTTCGCATTGGATTTCTCGCTTTTGATTATTCTCAACTTAGACATCCATACCGGGACAACATAGACAACGGATAATGGACTCCTCTTTAATGCATAAGCATTCAACAACGAGATAAAATTCTCATAAGAGATTGAGGATTGATTGTCCAAACTGAAACTTCCACCATGGATCATGGCTTCAGTTAGCGGCCCAATGTTCTTCTCTAACAATATGCATACTCAAACCATTTGATCATGAAAATCGCCCTTACTTCAGACAAGACGAACATGCATAGCAACTCACATGATATTCAACAAAGGTAAAAGTTGATGGCGTCCCCAGAAACATGGTTACCGCTCAACAAGAAACTTATTAAGAAATAAGACACATAAGTACATATTCTTCACCACAATAGTTTTTAAGGCTATTTTCCCATGAGCTATGTATTGTAAAGGCAAAGAATAGAAGTTTAAAGGTAGCACTCAAGTAATGTACTTTGGAATGGCAGAGAAATACCATGTGGTAGGTAGGTATGGTGGACACAAATGGCATAGTTTTTGGCTCAAGGATTTGGATGCACGAGAAGAGTCCCTCTCAATACAAGGCTAGGCTAGCAAGGTTGTTTGAAGCAAACTCAAGTATAAAATGGTGCAGCAAGACTCACATATGAACATATTGTAAGTATTATAAGACTTTACATCGTCTCCTTGTTGTTCAAACACCTCAACCAGAAAATATCTAGACTTAGAGAGACCAATCATGCAAACCAAATTTTAACAAGCTCTATGTAGTTCTTCATTAATAGGTGCAAAGTACATGATGCAAGAGCTTAAACATGATCTATATGAGCACAACAATTGCCAAGTATCATATTATTCAAAACATTATACCATTTACCACATGCGGCATTTTCCGTTTCCAACCATATATCAATGAACGAAGTAGTTCAACCTTCGCAATGAACATTAAGAATAAAGCTAAGAACACATGTGTTCATATGCAACAGCGGAGCGTGTCTCTCTCCCACACAAAGAATGCTAGGATCCGATTTTATTCAAACAAAACAAAAATAAAAACAAACAGACGCTCCAAGCAAAGCACATAAGATGTGACTGAATAAAAATAGGGATTTCTATTTTCGTGCCCCTGGTTCGTTACTTGTACTCAGTTTTCCCCAGCCCCTTAGTTTTTCCTCAGTTTTCCCCAGCCCCTTAGTTTTTCCTCAGTTTTCCCCTCCCTCTAGTTTGAAACCGGTCGCAGACGCTCAGACGGGAGGGTTGCCGTCTGGTCAGAGGCCTTCACCGTTACCGGTGACGGCTAGGGAGCCGTGTTGGTGTTGAATTGACCGTTTCTTTCGAACCGTGTTGGCTGTTGATCGGAGGAGCTCACCCAAAGCTTTCCACTCCGCCCGATCTTCGGAGGAGCTCACACACCGCCCCTCCACCGCCACGCCGTCTTGCCCTCCTACCTTATGGCGTCGTCCGCCGCCGAGCCGCCCCCGCCCCCACCACCACCCCCGGGAGGCGGAGAGGGCTCCGCCTCCACCCGATCTAGATCTACCCCCTTCGCGGGGTTTGTATGTCCCTCTGGTGTGCCAAATGTTCGCGTCGGCCCGCGGAGAAGATTGGGAATCGGAGGGATCTAACGCATGGATTCCATCCGGGTAAGCATCGTCCGCCTATGTGAATTAACGATAGGCAGTTTTGAGCGCCAATCGTTGTTGCTCAACTAACTCGCGTTGCTTTTCGAATAGGATTGATCCAGCGACGGCTTTTCGGCTGGTGGTTAGGCTGGATTCTAGCTTTACGCGTGATTCTAAACTCTATAAGAATGGGTTTTCTTCCCTGCGGTGGTTGCAACCACCATCTCGTTGAGGAATTTGAAAGCTAACATCTGCGCTCGATACAATCGGAGCTCTGACGACGCAGTTCATTTCGAATATTTGCACAACAAGGAGGGAAGATTTGTTCCACTAATTTCCGACGACGATCTGGGAATTCTTTTTGCTTTGAATGCTTCTTGCCGGTTCGGTAAAATTCGTATCCATGTGGACAGGGGCCGGGCATCATCTCTCTCTGGTGCTAGGGCATCATCAGATGGTCGGGCATCATGTCTCTCTACTGCTGCTGCCTCTTCTAACAGTGTGCGCCGCGACACTCCTTGTAGGTCCACAGCAGCACCATCTGTCCCCAGTGCTAGTGGTAGCCAGATCGTTCGTACGGTCGATGTGGAGGACGATGCAGACATTGAGGATCAGTCTCCTCAAGATGACGAGGATGAGTTGATGTTTCCTGAATTGGTAGATCGATGCGATGAAGCAGGCAATGGAGGATCAATACATGGAAGATATTGCTTTTGGTGCTAGATTTGATGACACTGATGATGAAGAGAAGAATGAGAATGATGACAGCCTCGTTTTAGCCGATTACGAAGGTGAAGACTTGCCAACAATTGAGTGGAACAGGGAGGATCCCCAACTTGTAGAAGGCACCATGTTTCAAACGATGATGGACTGCCGTAATGCAATTACTACATATCACATTCTCACTAAGAATAATTTTGAGGTTGTTAAAAGTGAGCCAGGTAGGTTCACAATTAAATGCCCATACCTAAGGTGTAGGTTTAGGCTGCATGCATCCACAATGCGCGAAGCAGCTTGGTTCGGGTACTACGCCAACCGGTTGTGTATTTAGATCACGGTGTAAAATTTGTTATCTATTACTGACATCCCTTATCATTATGTTTCAGATAAAGAAGAATAAGGAGATCCATAGGTGTCCACCTCTAGGGGAGAGCCAGAGCTGAAAACAAAGCTAGCGAAGACTAGGTGGTTGGTAGATATAATCCTAGATTGGCTGAGAGAAGATCCTTCACTTGGTCCAACAACACTCGTAAAAAAGGTGGTTGAGAAGTATAAAATGAAAGTACCTTACATGAGGATGTTCTATGCAAAGGAAATGGCTCTTGACAAGATCAATGGTCCATGGAATGAAAGCTTTCGGTTGCTTTACACTTTCAAAGCTGAAGTGGAGATGGCTAGTCCAGGCAGTGTTGTAGCGATAGACAAGCATACGAGTTCCCTACAAATTGAAAAGCGGGAAGGTAATGCACAAGGAATGTTTCTGAAGGGCTTTTGTTTGTTTCAAAGCTTGCTGGAAAGGCTTTTTGGACGGTTGCAGGCCTTATTTGGCCGTGGATGCATCAGCTCTTCATGGCAGGTTT
This sequence comes from Lolium rigidum, assembly GCF_022539505.1. Lineage (NCBI taxonomy): Eukaryota > Viridiplantae > Streptophyta > Magnoliopsida > Poales > Poaceae > Lolium > Lolium rigidum. Next base: position 317,893,195 of record NC_061508.1, on the reverse strand, counting down.
AAAGGACAACTAGTTGCTGCTACTGCAGTTGATGGACATAATTGGATGTTCCCTGTTGCTTATGGGGTTTTGGAGGTTGAGTCACAGGAAAGTTGGACTTGGTTTCTGCAGAATTTGCGCGACCTTATAGGTCATCCACCAGGACTTGTTATCCACACCGACGCTTGCAAAGGTTTGGAGACTGCGGTAGAAGCAAGTATTCCCTGGAGTGGAGCATAGGGAATGTATGCGACACTTGGTACAGAATTTTACAAAGAAATTCAAGGGTAAAGTTTTTACTGACAACCTATGGCCAGCTTCATACACATGCAGCTCTAGGAAGCATCTATTTCATTTGGATGTGTTGTATAAACAAAAACCTGGGGTGAAGGAGTACTTGGATGAACATCATGGTAGGGTGTGGTCAAGAAGCCAATTCAATGAAATTTGCAAGGTAGACTATGTAACAAGTAACCTTGCGGAGAGTTTCAATTCAAAGGTCAAGTCATTGAAAGGGCTTATGCTGTGGCAAATATTTGATAAGATTAGGCAGATGATCATGATAAAGATCGATCTGCGTCAAAGTATTGCATCCACAAATTATGTTGGCCATCTCTTGCTCCCATCTTTGATTAAGTCTTTGCATGAGAGGGCAAAACAATTGAGGATGCAATGCGTCAGAAAAGGAATGGAGGCTGAGGTAACCTACACTGACAGTAAAACAGGCGATGGAGGTATCCGGTGAGTTTGGTTGATAGGACATGCCATTGTAGGGGATGGCGGATCCGTGGGATACCCTGCATACACGCATTGTTTTTCATGAGTGTTATAGGGGGTGAAGATGGTGAAGTTGATCGGTATGTGTCGAGTATTTCTCCGTTGCTAAATTTAGGGCTGCATATGCTATGAATGTTCCTACCTTGTTGGGAAAAGACCAATGGATGAAAGTCGATCCAGGGCTTCAAACTGTACTCTCCAAGTATTGACTAGACCGGCAGGTAGGCCGAGGAAGAATAGGATCGAGCTAGTGCAGAGGGTGGTGCACCGATTCGAAAACGTAAGTGCAAACGTTGTGGAATCCCCGGACACATTGCTAGGCTTTGTAAAAATGGAGTTGACCCAGCTTTTGGAATGGAAGATCGAGCGGGAGCAGAAAATGCAGAGGAGAATGAAGCAGCAATTCAACTTGAGATTGAAGCAGCGAGTTCAACATGAGGTGATTGAAGCAAGCAAATGCGAGAGGAGATTGAAGCGACAGTTCAACATGAGGAGATTGAAGCAGCAAATGTAGAGGAGATTGAAGCAGCAATTGAACATGAGGAGATTGAACCGATGGATCGAGAGCGGAGGGAACAGATGGATGTAGAGCTGCTTGAACCGATGGATCGAGAGCAGAGGGAACAGATGGATGTAGAATGCCTTCAACCGATGAGTCTAGAGGACAGGGAACGTGATAGTCGAGAATGCCTCGAAAGTAGTAAGGCCATGATAGAAGCTAACTTCGAAGAGTACATGGCAGAAGAAAAAGCACAAGCTTTGCAGAAGAAGAAGAACAAGAAAGAGGGCAAAAGGAAGGTAGACACCGGTAATATCCCTGGTAGGGTTACCCGAAGTAAGGTGGTGGCCCCGGCGAGTCACACCAGGAGCAAGAGAAAGATTTTATTCTGAACAACTAATTTGAATTTGTATGAACAATTTGTATTGGGGTTCCCTTTGTATTGGGGTTCCCTTTGTATTGAGGATGCCTTTGTGTTGAACAATTTGAATTTCTATGAACAATTTGAATTTGTATGAACAATTTGTAATGGGGATGCCTTTGTGTTCAACAATTTGAATTTGTATGAACAATTTGTATGCCACATTTAAGCCACATTTATCATTTTCTCTAGGGTTTAGGGTTTTAGGGTTTTAGGGTTCAATTCAAAATAATTCAAAACATGGTGGAACCTTCCCATGGAGCCTTGTTATGTTACCTACAACCTAGAGAAATAATAATGGAAAAGGAAATATAGAGATATGAAGTTTTTATGCCAAAAGCTTCAAAACCACTTCCTAGTCCATGAGCTACTAGATATGAAGATGCAGTGGCTTTCTCGCTCAATACACCTCCCAAATACCCACTATGCTTACAAACTTTGTCCAAATGAGTTCAAATTCGTCACACTTGTGTATCTTTGAGTTGCAAACAATATCTAGTCGGCCAAAATGTAATATATTGTTCAAATAACACAATTTTACAATTTTTATGCCAAAAGCTTCAATTTCCCTTAGTCCCTTTATTATTTGGGTGCCCCTGTTTTACTTAGTGTTACTCGGCTTTCCCCTCCGGGCCCACTTGTTTTACTCGGTCCTACTCAGCTTTGCCCTTCCGATAAACATTTCCTCACTTTCCCCCTCTTAGTTCTACTCGGTTTTCCTAACTTGTACTCACCGGCCGATCTCTCGATTGGTCGAGATGTATGTCACACGGATCTTGGTTGGTTGAAAGCTCAACAAACGCTTGCACCGTTCGATCATTTATGATCGGACGGCCTGTATTCTCTCTCTACCACGATGGACGCATACCGAGACAAGAGCGAGCACATACCTACCAACCCTGGCAGTCGCATATTCCAGTCGCATCTTCCTCTCTCGTATTTCCTCTCTTACTCCGGCGGTCACGGCGGCGCGGATCTAACCGTGCGTGCGGCGGCGTGCGGCGGCGCGGATCTAACCGTGCGTGCGGCGGCGTGCGGCGGCGTGATAACCCACAAGTATAGGGGATCGCGGCAGTCTTCGAGGGAAGTAAAACCCAAATTTATTGATTCGACACAAGGGGAGGTAAAGAATACTTATAAGCCTTAACAACTGAGTTGTCAATTCAGCTGCACCTGGAAAAGCACTAATAACAGGGGTGATGTGAAAGTAGCGATGATATGAGAGCAGTAGTAACGAGTAACACAGCAGCGATAGAGAGTAATATGAGAGCAATGGCACCAGAAAATAGTTGATACTACTTCCAATGTCATGTAGAACGAGTATATAATGATGAGAGATGGACCAGGGTTCCCAGCGATCTACACTAGTGGTAACTCTCCAATAACAAGTGACAAGTGTTGGGTGAACAAATTACAGTTGGGCAATTGATAGGATTCAAAGCATTAAGTTAGAACATCCAGACTTATTAATCATGTAGGCATGTTTTCCATATATAGTCGTACGTGCTCGCAATGAGAAACTTGCACAACATCTTTTGTCCTACCAACCGGTGGCAGCCGGGCCTCAAGGGAATCTACTTGGATATTAAGGTACTCCTTTTAATAGAGTACCGGAGCAAAGCATTAACACTTGGTGAAAACATGTGATCCTCACATCACCGCCATCCCCTCCAGTTGTCCCGATTTCTGTCACTTCGGGGCCTTTGGTTCCGGACAGTGACATGTGCATACAACTTGTAGATACAATCTAAGCAATAATTATAGAGCTTAAATCTAAGATCATGCCACTCGGGCCCTAGTGACAAGCATTAAGCATAACAAGATTGCAGCAACAATAACTTCACAAACTTTATAGATATACTAATCATAATGTATCATCCATCGGATCCCAACAAACACAACACCGATTACATCAGATGGATCTCAATCATGTAAGGCAGCTCATGAGACCATTGTATTGAAGTACATGGGATAGAGAGTACCAACTAGCTACTGCTAGAACCCGTAGTCCATGGGGGAACTACTCACGGAGCATGATGGAGGCGATGGCGTCGATGGAGATGGCTTCCGGGGCACTTCCCCGTCCCGGCAGGGTGCCGGAACAGAGACTTCTGTCCCCCGAATTGGAGTTTCGCGATGGCGGCGGCGCCCCTGGAGTCTTTCTGGAGTTTCGTCAAAAGGTATCGCGTTTTTAGGTCGGGACGGCTTAAATAGGCGAAGAGGCGGAGTCGGAGGGGCAACAGGGTGCCCTCCCCATAGGCCGGCGCGGCCAGGGGCTGGCCCGCGCGGCCCTATGGTGTGGGGGCCCCATGCCTCCCCTCTGACTCCCCTTCGGTGTCCTGGTCCGTCTCGGTGAATTATGATGTTTGGTCTTCGTTTCGTCGAATTCCGAGAATATTGCCCGAACAGCCTTTCCGGAACCAAAAACGAGCAGAAACAGAACCGACACTCGTGGCATCTTGTTAATAGGTTAGTTCCGGAAAACGCATAAAATCATCATAAAGTGCAAGCAAAACATGTAAGTATTGTCATAAAACAAGCATGGAACATCAGAAATTATGGATACGTTGGAGACGTATCAGCATCCCCAAGCTTAGTTCCTACTCGTCCTCGAGTAGGTAAACGATAAAAAGAATAATTTTTGTAGTGACATGCTACTTACATAACCTTGATCATACTATTACAAAGCATATGAGATGAATGAAGTGACTCAAGGCAATGATCTATAGTTGCTAACAAATAGATAACATATAGCAAAACTTTTCATGAAGAGTACTTTCAAGACAAGCATCAAAAGCCTTGCACAAGAGTTAACTCATAAAGCAATAGATTCAAAGTAAAGGCATCGAAGCAACACAAAGGAAGATTTAAGTTTCAGCAGCTTGCTTTCAACTTTCAACATGCATATCTCATGGATAATTGTCAACATAAAGTAATATAATAAGTGCAAATAAGCAAGTATGTAAGAATCAATGCACAGTTGACACAAGTGTTTGCTTCTAAGATGGAAGGAAGTAGGTAAACCGACTCAACATAAAGTAAAAGAATGGCCCTTCGCAGAGGGAAGCATTGATTGCTATATTTGTGCTAGAGCTTTGGTTTTGAAAACATAAAGAGAGCATAAAAGTAAAGTTTTGAGAGGTGTTTGTTGTTGTCAACGAATGGTAGTGGACACTCTAACCCCCTTGCCAGACAAACCTTCAAAGAGCGGCTCCCATTTTATTTTTATTTTTGTGTGGCACTCCTTCCAACCTTTCTTTCACAAACCATGGCTAAGCGAATCCTCGGGTGCCTGCCAACAATCTCATACCATGAAGGAGTGCCTTTTTATTTTAGTTTTATTATGATGACACTCCTCCCCACCTTTGCTTTCTCAAGCCATGGCTAACCGAATCCTTCGGGTGCCGTCCAACAATCACATACCATGGAGGAGTGTCTATTTTTGTTAATTAATTTGGGACTCGGAATCCCATTGCCGACTCTTTTTGCAAAGTTATTGGATAAGCGGATGAAGCCACTAGTCCATTGGTGAAAGTTGCCCAACAAGATTGAAAGATAAACACCACATACTTCCTCATGAGCTATTAAACATTGACACAAATCAGAGGTGATAAATTTTGAATTGTTTAAAGGTAGCACTCAAGCAATTTACTTTGGAATGGCGGAGAAATACCATGTAGTAGGTAGGTATGGTGGACACAAATGGCATAGTGGTTGGCTCAAGGTTTTGGATGCACGAGAAGCATTCCCTCTCCAGTACAAGGCTTTGGGCTAGCAAGGTTATTTGAAGCAAACACAAGTATGAACCGGTACAGCAAAACTTACATAAGAACATATTGCAAGCATTATAATACTCTACATTGTCTTCCTTGTTGCTCAAACACTTTTACCAGAAAATATCTAGACCTTAAGAGAGACCAATCATGCAAACCAATTACAACAAGCTCTACAGTAGTTCTCCACTAATAGGTTTAAACTACATGAAAAAAACTTAATCATGATCTACTTGAGAGCTCAAAACAATTGCCAAGTGTCAAATTATTCAAGACAATATGAGGCATTTTCTGTTTCCAACCAAATAACCATAAGTGATGTAGCTTCCAACTTTTATCATTGAACATTAAAAGTAAAACGAAGAACAAGTGTTCATATGAAAAAGCGGAGCGTGTCTCTCTCCCAAACAAGGATTGCTAGGATCCGATCTTATTCAAACAAAAACAAAAATAAAAGCACACAGATGCTCCAAGTAAAGCACATATGATGTGACCGAATAAAAATATAGTTTCAATAGAAGAAACCTGATAAGTTGATGAAGAAGGGGATGCCTTGGGCATCCCCAAGCTTAGACGCTTGAGTCTTCTTGAAATATGCAGGGATGAACCACGGGGGCATCCCCAAGCTTAGGCTTTTCACTCTTCTTGATCATATATCATCCTCCTCTCTTGACCCTTGAAAACTTCCTTCACACCAAACTTCTCATAAACTTCATTAGAGGGGTTAGTACTCAAAAAACTTGAATTCACATTGGTCCTGTAGTGACACATTGCAAGAACTCAATAAAACATTAGCTACAGCTCTCCACGTCTAGAAAGCCTTGCTTAAAGTCCGCAAGAGACAATGCAAAAACAGAGACAGAATCTGCCAAAACAGAACAGCCAAGTAAAGACGAATTTTAAAGAGGTACTTCCGTTGCTCAAATCAGAAAACTCAAAACTAATGAAAGTTGCTTACATATCCGAGGAACACGCACGTAAATTGGCATAATTTTCTGAGTTACCTACGAGAGAAAACAGCCCAGATTCGTGACAGATAGAAATCTGTTTCGCGCAGAAATCCAAATCTAGTATCAACCTTCGATTAGAGGCTTCACTTGGCACAACATTGCAATAAAATAAAGATAAGTAGAGGTTTCTACAGTAGTAACAACTTCCAAGACACAACAAAACAGTAGCAAAATAAACACATGGGTTATCTCTCAAGAAGTGCTTTCTTTATAGCCATTAAGATGGGCTCAGCAGTTTTAATGATGCACTCGCAAGAAATAAGAGTTGAAGCAAAGGAGAGCATCAAAAAGAAAGTTCAAACCACATTTAAATCTAACCCACTTCCTATGCATAGGAATCTTGTACACAAATAAATTCATGAAGAACAAAGTGACAAGCATAAGAAGGTAAAACAAGAGTAACTTCAAAATTTTAAGCATATAGAGAGGTGTTTTAGTACCATGCAAATTTCTACAACCATATTTTCCTCTCTCATAATAATTTTCAGTAGCTTCATGAACAAACTCAACAACATAACTATCGCATGAAGCATGCTTCTCATGATCCATAAACACATAATTTTTATCAAGCTCAAAAATAGTGCGATTAAAACTTTCAAACACACTTTTATCAATAATATAACAAGATGGTTGATCAATCTCAAGAGATATGGGACTCATAGATAATGTCAAGACCTCTCCAATCCCATTTTCATTAGTAGTACAATTAATATTATCAAGTAACATAGGAACATCATCAAGAGCTTTATCATAAACATTTGCTACGCAAAATTCTTTAGTACCATGCATTTCGACATCAGGCACAAACAAAGCATTATCATAAGATTTATCAAAGTAGCATGGATTATCATAAATAACAGTAGCATAATTATTCTCACAAGTTTTACTCATAGGGAATATTTCAAGAGAATCCATAGGAACATAACATTCAACCTCTTCCGGTAAGCATGGAGGACAATCAAATAGTGTAAGAGATAAAGAGTTACTCTCATTAGAAGGTTGGCATGGGTAGCTAATCCATTCTTCCTCCTTTTGTTCATCACTCTCCTCTTCTTTTTCATCCAATGAGCTTTCAGGTTCATCAATTTCTTCTTCCACAGGTCCCTGCAAATTGTGAGTGCATTCTTGTGCATTAATGAGTCTCTCTTTATAATCAATGATATAAGGATTATCAGTGTAACTTTCATTGCAAAAATTAAGGATAGAAGAGACATAATCTTTAAGGTCCTTACAAACAACACAAGTTTCATAATTTTTAACCATGAAGGATTCTATCTCGGAGGCTCCCATAAATATGACAAATTGTTCTACCTCTTCAAACCCAAAATGAATATAGCTATTCCGATTATAGTTCTTAATTAAAAATTCCTCACTAAAGCCACATTGAAATTTAAGATGTTTAGTGTCCTGTTGAGAGCAACAGTTTATATCATGGCGTTTAAGCAAGATTTTAGCAATTGTATTCAATTTTTCTATCACAAAGCACTCATCACTTTTCCCGCTCTTGATTCTCTATAATTATTATAATATTCTATAAGCTCCAAGTAGGTTATGGGTTCTCCCATAACAGCAGCTTTTAATTTTTAGGTTTTTCAAATTTTTATGGATTTTTGGGTATATGAGAAAAGTAAAACAAGACAAAAAGAAACTAGACAAAAGTAAACTAAGAAAAATAAAACAAGACAGAAATAAACTAAGCACAAATAAACTAGGCAAAAGTAAACTAAGCAAAACAAAGTAAAACAAAATAAAAAACAGAGAGAGAGGTAGAGTGTACTCCACAGGTGAACTTATGGGTAGAGCTATGCCTCCCCGGCAACGGCGCCAGAAAACAGTCTTGATAACCCACAAGTATAGGGGATCGCGGCAGTCTTCGAGGGAAGTAAACCCCAAATTTATTGATTCGACACAAGGGGAGGTAAGAATACTTATAAGCCTTAACAACTGAGTTGTCAATTCAGCTGCACCTGGAAAAGCACTAATAACAGGGGTGATGTGAAAGTAGCAGTGATATGAGAGCAGTAGTAACAAGTAACACGACAGCAGTGAGCGATAATATGAGAGCAATGGCACCGTGAAAATAGTTGATACTACTTCCAATGTCATGTAGAACGAGTATATAATGATGAGAGATGGACCAGGGGTTCCCGCGATCTACACTAGTGGTAACTCTCCAATAACAAGTGACAAGTGTTGGGTGAACAAATTACGGTTGGGCAATTGATAGGATTCAAAGCATTAAGTTAGAACATCCAAACTTATTAATCATGTAGGCATGTTTTCCATATATAGTCGTACGTGCTCGCAATGAGAAACTTGCACAACATCTTTTGTCCTACCAGCCGGTGGCAGCCGGGCCTCAAGGGAATCTATCGGATATTAAGGTACTCCTTTTAATAGAGTACCGGAGCAAAGCATTAACACTTGGTGAAAACATGTGATCCTCACATCACCGCCATCCCCTCCGGTTGTCCCGATTTCGTCACTTCGGGGCCTTTGGTTCCGGACAGGTGACATGTGCATACAACTTGTAGATACAATCTAAGCAATAATTATAGAGCTTAAATCTAAGATCATGCCACTCGGGCCCTAGTGACAAGCATTAAGCATAACAAGATTGCAGCAACAATAACTTCACAAACTTTATAGATAGACTAATCAAAATGTATCATCCATCGGATCCCAACAAACACAACACCGATTACATCAGATGGATCTCAATCATGTAAGGCAGCTCATGAGACCATTGTATTGAAGTACATGGGATAGAGAGTACCAACTAGCTACTGCTAGAACCCGTAGTCCATGGGGGAACTACTCACGGAGCATGATGGAGGCGATGGCGTCGATGGAGATGGCTTCCGGGGGCACTTCCCCGTCCCGGCAGGGTGACGGAACAGAGACTTCTGTCCCCCGAATTGGAGTTTCGCGATGGCGGCGGCGCCCCTGGAGTCTTTCTGGAGTTTCGTCAAAAGGTATCACGTTTTTAGGTCGGGACGGCTTAAATAGGCGAAGAGGCGGAGTCGGAGGGGCAACAGGGTGCCCTCCCCATAGGCCGGCGCGGCCAGGGGCTGGCCCGCGTGGCCCTATGGTGTGGGGGCCCCAGGCCTCCCCTCTGACTCCCCTTCGGTGTCCTGGTCCGTCTCGGTGAATTATGATGTTTGGTCTTCGTTTCGTCGAATTCCGAGAATATTGCCCGAACAGCCTTTCTGGAACCAAAAACAACAGAAAACAGGAACTGGCACTGTGGCATCTTGTTAATAGGTTAGTTCCGGAAAACGCATAAAATCATCATAAAGTGCAAGCAAAACATCTAAGTATTGTCATAAAACAAGCATGGAACATCAGAAATTATGGATACGTTGGAGACGTATCACGGCGCGGATCTAACCGTGCGTGCGGTGGCGTGCGGCGGCGCGGATCTAACCGTGCGTGCGGCGGCGTGCGGCGGCGCGGATCTAACCGTGCGTGCGCCGTGGATCTAAGAGTGCCGGTGTGGATCTAACCGTCAGAAATAGTTGAAATGTCTCTCTCTGTCTCACTTTCGATTCTATTCTCAGATCTGTTGAATGATGAAGAACACCAAGACGGCGGCCGTGCCGACAGTGGTCATCGATGCCACGAACATTGAAGCCATCGCCTACAACATCGCTTCGACGGCGCAGACCCAGCCTTCAATGTCGGAGCCTCGTTGATGTCTCACTTCCGGTGCCGAGAGTGCGAATCGATGCCAAGACGATTGAAGCCATCGTCTACAACCGCGCTGCAAAGCCGCCGATCCAGCCCTCCGCAGATCCGTCGCTGATGAAGTACACCAAGACAGCGGCGGTTCCGACAATGGTCATCGATGCCACGAACATTGAAGCCATCGCCGATAACATCGCTTCAACGGCGGATGGCGCAGATGACCACCCCTCAGCCGCCCATCGTCCCGGCCTTTCTTGCCCATCGCCGCGCGGCCGTGTTCGACGCCGCAAATTGGGATAAATTATGATAAATTTGTATTTTTCAATTTCCAATTGGGATAAAATTGTTCGAACTACTACCTCCGTCTCAAAAAAAGCTTCTCCACGTTCTTGATGTGTCCATGTACATCCGTATGTATGATTTGAATTCTATCCCAACTTGATTGGGAAGATATTGATATGTATTTGATCCGGAGGCTGGTACATGCTTTCACTTTTGGGATCCCTTCACTTTTATAAAATGTTCATGCATGCTAAAATTATCGTGCGCATTACTTAGCAAAAGTAGGAAATTGTACACCAAAATACAAGTGCTTAGAGCCACAACAAAATACAGTGGTTAGAGCCATCTACCGAATAACAATTCTATACTAAATCGTCTACCGTAACCACATAACTGCTAGGACAGGGATGACACCTAATAAAACTGCACGGATGAATCTACTTTTCTCCTCTCCCATCACTTTAAGTTCATGTTCTAGATTTTCTACCACTTGATCAAATACGGCAAGATCTGTCTCAACTCTCAACTTCTCCTTGCGAATAAGCTCTGAATTCTTCTTTTCTTCCTCCACAATACGCTTCAGCTCGAATATCATCAGGTTTTCACCGGCCAATTCATCACCTAAATTGGCCACCTTCTCCTCCAAATCCATCCTCTGGCTACACCACTGGGTTGATTCATCTTGGTATGCAATGTACCATGGATCATCGGCTTGCCCGGCTAATCGTAACAATAATGGAAAAAAGAACAACTGAAATCACTCCAACAGGCCATGGCGGAACTTCAAATTCAACGGTAGTACAGAGAGCTGAAGCTAGATACCTGCACTTCCGACGAGGTAGGAGAAGTAGAATGTGGCCATGACATGATCGAATCGCCACCCTCGCCGGTGTACCCGCTACGACCAGACATTGAGGACTATTTCGTACCTGCAAACTCCAATAAATTACGGGAACCGAATCGATTAGGGGGCGGGGGAGGCAGAAGCGGAGGTCTTACCAAGCTATACCAATTGGTGCGCGGAACAAATCCCGGTCGTCGTGGGCGACGGATCTGCTTGCGGCGGACTTTCCTGCGGTGGGTACAATGCGTGCGGACGAAAGAAGTGTTGGAGCCGTGGTTGACGTGCAGCGCCGCAGTTCGTCCGACGCCGCCGGGGACGGAGCCGGCGGCGCGACGAGGCGCGGCGATGGCTGCTCCGTCCGACGGTGGGGAACGAGCTGCCGCCGGTTCTCCGGCCTAGCTTAAGAATAATTAATTAGCGAACTTGTTGCTTCTCTCAATGATATTCTCTAAAGACATATATCGGAGCGGCAATATGTGAGTTTTCCTGAAAAATAGACGACCCCACCTGGTCATTGGCTGCGCAGGCCCCACAGAGCGGCAATATATGATTTTTCTCTCTAAATAAATAGACGACCCCACTTGTCATTGGCTGCGGCAGCCCCACAGAGCGGCAATATGTGTCTTTTCCTGAAAAATAGACGACCCCACTGGCCATTGGTTGCGGAGGCCCCACAGAGCGGCAATATATGAGTTTCTCTAAATAAATAGATGACCCCACTGGTCATTGGCTGCGGCAGCCCCACAGAGCGGCAATATATGTCTTTTCCTGAAAAATAGACGACCCCACTGGGTCATTGGCTGCGGAGGCCCCACGGAGCGGCAATATATGAGTTTCTCTAAATAAATAGACGACCCCACTCGGTCATTGGCTGCGGCAGCCCCACGAGCGGCAATATATGTCTTTTCCTGAAAAATATACGACCCCACTCGGTCATTGGCTGCGGCAGCCCTATAGAGCGGCCCCATTTGTCATTGGCAGCACCGCGTATAAAATCATGAAATAAAACGTCCCACACGTCAGCGATAGATGGATGGCTGCTCCGACGTGTCTCCTGACCCTACCCGTTAGCACGAGACGGTCAGGGAGGAGCTACCCCTGTGCGGCCCCACCCGGTCAGACTAACGGTCAAGGCCTCTGACCTGACGGCTACCGGCCGTTCCAGCACTTGTGCGTGTTTCAAACTAGAGGAGGGGAAAACTGAGGAAAAACTAAGGGACTGGGGAAAACTGAGTACAACTAACGAACCAGGGGCACGAAAATAGAAATCCCATAAAAATATAGTTTCACTAGAGGTGACCTGATAAGTTGTCGATGAAGAAGGGGATGCCTTGGGCATCCCCAAGCTTAGATGCTTGAGTCTTCTTAAAATATGCAGGGATGAACCACGGGGCATCCCCAAGCTTAGACTTTTCACTCTTCTTGATCATATTGTATCATCCTCCTCTCTTGACCCTTGAAAACTTCCTCCACACCAAACTCAAAACAAACTCATTAGAGGGTTAGTGCATAATTCATATATTCAGAGGTGACATAATCATTCTTAACACTTCGGACATTGCACAAAGCTACTGAAAGTTAATGGAACAAAGAAATCCATCAAACATAGCAAAACAGGCAATGCGAAATAAAAGGCAGAATCTATCAAAACAGAACAGTCCGTAAAGACGAATTTTTATGGGGCACTTAACTTGCTCAGATGAAAATGCTCAAATTGAATGAAAGTTGCATACATATCTTAGGATCACGCATGTAAATTGGCAGATTTTTCCGAGTTACCTACAGAGAACCCTGCCCAAATTCGTGATGACAGAAGAAACTGCTTCTGCGCAGTAATCCAAATCTAGTATTGACTTTACTATCAAAGACTTACTTGGCACAACAATGCAATAAAATAAAGATAAGGAGATGTTGCTATAGTAGTAACAACTTCCAAGACTCAACAAAACCGTAGCAAAATAAAAACAAGAGTTATCTCCCAAGAAGTGCTTTCTTTATAGCCATTAAGATGGGCTCAGTAAATTTAATGATGCACTCGCATAAGGATGAGAGTTGAAGCAAAGAGAGCATCAAAAAGCAAGTATGAAACAAATTTAAGCCTAACCCACTTCCTATGAAAAGGAATCTTGTAAATAAACAAGTCAATGAAGAACAAAGTGAATAGCATAGGAAGACAAAACAAGTGTAACTTCAAAAATTTCAGCATATAGAGAGGTGTTTTAGTAGCATGAAAATTTCTACAACCATATTTTCCTCTCTCATAATAATTTTCAGTAGCATCATGAACAAACTCGATAATATAACTATCACATAAAGCATTCTTATCATGAGTCTCATGCATAAAATAATTACTACTCCCAACATAAGCATAGTCATTCTTATTAATTGTAGTGGGAGCAAATTCAACAAAGTAGCTATCATTATTATTCTCATCACCATAATCATCAAATGTAGGAGGCATAGTATAATCATAATAAACTTTATCCTCAATAGTAGGTGGCACCAAAATACCACTATCATCATAAATGGGAGGAAAAGTGTCATCAAAGTAAATTCTCTCCTCCATGCTTGGGGGACTAAAAATATCATGCTCATCAAAACCAGCTTCCCCAAGCTTAAATTCTTCCATAGCATTAGCAATAATAGTGTTCAAAGAGTTCATGCTAATAACATTGCTACAACTATTTTGCAAACAAAGTTCCATGGGTTTTTTAATTTTCTCTTCAAACACCTCATGTCCTAACTCAAGATAAATACTATAAAGATCTCTAATATTTTTGTTGTTTTCCATTAAGCCTAACTAGTGAAATCACACAACTTAGTGTTCTCAGGGGTATTCATTTTAACAGTAGTAAATAAAGCAAACTAAATAATGCAAGTAACTATTTTTTTTTGTGTTTTTGATATAGAGAACGCAAACAAGACAGTAAATAAAGTAAAGCTAGCAACTAATTTTTTTGTATTTTTGATATAAAGAGCAAACAAAGCAGTAAATAAAATAAAGCAAGACAAAAAACAAAGTAAAGAGATTGGAAGTGGAAGACTCCCCTTGCAGCGTGTCTTGATCTCCCCGGCAACGGCGCCAGAAAAAGAGCTTGATGCGTGCAGTTAACACACGTCCGTTGGGAACCCCAAGAGGAAGGTGTGATGCGTACAGTAGCAAGTTTTCCCTCAGAAAGAAACCAAGGTTTATCGAACCAGTAGGAGCCAAGAAGCACGTTGAAGGTTGATGGCGGCGAAGTGTAGTGCGGCGCAACACCAGGAATTCCGGCTCCAACGTGGAACCTGCAAAACACAATCAAAGTACTTTGCCCCAACGTAACAGTGAGGTTGTCAATCTCACCGGCTTGCTGTAAACAAATGATTAATTGTATAGTGTGGAAGATGATGTTTGTTTGCGAAGAACAGTAAAGAACAAGTATTGCAAGTAGATTGTATTTCGGATGTAAAGAATGGACCGGGGTCCACAGTTCACTAGTGGTGTCTCTCCGATACGTCTCCGACGTATCGATAATTTCTTATGTTCCATGCCACATTATTGATGATATCTACATGTTTTATGCACACTTTATGTCATATTTATGCATTTTCCGGAACTAACCTATTAACAAGATGCCGAAGTGCCGCTTGCTGTTTTCTCGCTGTTTTTGGTTTCAGAAATCCTAGTAACGAAATATTCTCGGAATCGGACGAAATCAACGCCCGGGTTCCTATTTTTCCCGGAACCATCCGGAACACCCGAGAGCCGCCGGAGGGAAGCCCCGGGGGCCCCACACCACACCCGGCGCGGCCGGAGGGGGGCCGCGCCGCCCTATGGTGTGGTGGCCCCAGTGCCCCTCCGAGGCTGCCCTTCCGCCTACTTAAAGCCTCCGTCGCGAAAACCCTATTACGAAGGACGAAACCCACGTAAACCTTCCGGAGCCGCCGCCATCGCGAAGCCAAGATCCGGGGGACAGGAGTCTCCGTTCCGGCACGCCGCCGGAAGGGGAAGTGCCCCCGGAAGGCTTCTCCATCGACACCGCTGCCATCTCCACCGCCATCTTCATCACCGCTGCTGCTCCCATGAGGAGGGAGTAGTTCTCCATCTAGGCTCGGGGCTGTACCGGTAGCTATGTGGTTCATCTCTCTCCTATGTGCTTCAATACAATAATCTCATGAGCTGCCTTACATGATTGAGATTCATATGATGATGCTTGTAATCTAGATGTCATTATGCTAGTCAAGTGAGTTTTACTTATGTGATCTCCGGAGACTCCTTGTCCCACGTGTGTAAAGGTGACAAGTGTGTGCACCGTGTGGGTCTCTTAGGCTATATTTCACAGAATACTTATTCACTGTTATGAATGGCATAGTGAAGTGCTTATTTATATCTCTTTATGATTGCAATGTGTTTTGTATCACAATTTATCTATGTGCTACTCTAGCAATGTTATTAAAGTAGTTCTATTCCTCCTACACGGTGTAATGGTGACAGTGTGTGCATCCGTGTTAGTACTTGGTGTATGCTATGATTATGATCTCTTGTAGATTATGAAGTTAACTATTGCTATGATGGTATTGATGTGATCTATTCCTCCTACATAGTGTGAAGGTGACAAGTGTGCATACTATGTTAGTACTTGGTTTAGTCGAATTGATCTTTCTTGCACTCTAAGGTTATTTAAATATGAACATTGAATTGTGGAGCTTGTTAACTCCGGCATTGAGGGTTCGTGTAATCCTACGCAATGTGTTCATCATCCAACAAGAGTGTAGAGTATGCATTTATCTATTCTCGTTATGTGATCAAAGTTGAGAGTGTCCACTAGTGAAAGTCTATTCCCTAGGCCTTGTTCCTAAATATCGCTATCGCTGCTTGTTTACTGTTTTACTGCGTTACTACTGCTACCATATTACCACCATCAACTACACGCCAGCAAGCTATTTTCTGGCACCGTTGCTACTGCTCATACTTATTCATACCACCTGTATTTCACTATCTCTTTGCCGAACTAGTACACCTATTAGGTGTGTTGGGGACACAAGAGACTTCTTGCTTTGTGGTTGCAGGGTTGCATGAGAGGGATATCTTTGACCTCTTCCTCCCTGAGTTCGATAAACCTTGTGTGATCCACTTAAGGGAAACTTGCTGCTGTTCTACAAACCTCTGCTCTTGGAGGCCCAACACTGTCTACAAGAATAGAAGCTCCCGTAGACATCAAGCACTTTTCTGGCGCCGTTGCCGGGGAGGAAAGGTAAAAGGTACTCACACTCCGGATCTCGGCTACTAAGCTATTTTCGCCGTTGTAAGTACTCGAAGCTATTTCCTTTAGATCCTGCAATTGCATCTTTTTGTTTCTTGTTTACACTAGTTTGGCATAATGGACAACAATGAGCTTCTTATTCTATTTCCTGATTTAAGACATGGATGGTTTGATGCGAAAATTAAAAAACCTATGGAATCTTATTTGCATGTCGGTAGTAATATTAGTATGAACGCTTTGAACACCATTGTTGATAATGATATGGAAAATTCTAAGCTTGGGGAAGCTGGTTTTCATGATCTTTTTAGTCCCCCAAGCATTGAGGAGAAAATTTTCTTTGATGATACTTTGCCTCCTATTTATGATGATTATAATGATAGTGGTCTTTTGGTGCCGCCTACTATGGAGAGTAAATTTTGTTGTGATTATACTATGCCTCCTACACTTGATGAGAATAATAATGATAGCTACTTTGTTGAATTTGCTCCCACTATAACTAATAAAATTGATTATGCTTATGTGGAGAGTAATAATTTTATGCATGAGACTCATGATAAGAATGCTTTATGTGATAGTTATATTGTTGAGTTTGCTCATGTTGCTACTGAAAGTTATTATGAGAGAGGAAAATATGGTTGTAGAAATTTTCATGTTACTAAAATACCTCTCTATGTGCTGAAATTTTTGAAGCTACACTTGTTTTATCTTCCTATGCTTGTTACTTTGCTCTTCATGAACTTGTTTATTTACAAGATTCCTATGCATAGGAAGCATGTTAGACTTAAATTTGTTTTGAATTTGCCTCTTGATGCTCTCTTTTGCTTCAACTACTATTTCTTGCGAGTGCATCATTAAAACTCGCTGAGCCCATCTTAATGGCTATAAAGAAAGAACTTTTTGGGAGATAACCCATGTGTTATTTTGCTACAGTACTTTGTTTTATATTTGTGTCTTGGAAGTTGTTTACTACTGTAGCAACCTCTCCTTATCTTAGTTTTGTGTTTTGTTGTGCCAAGTAAAGTCTTTGATAGTAAAGTGAATACTAGATTTGGATTACTGCGCAGAAACAGATTTCTTTGCTATCACGAATCTGGGTCTAATTCTCTGTAGGTAACTCAGAAAATTATGCCAATTTACGTGAGTGATCCACAGATATGTACGCAACTTTCATTCAATTTGGGCATTTTCATCTGAGCAAGTCTGGTGCCCTTTTAAAATTCGTCTTTACTGGACTGTTCTGTTTTGACAGATTCTGCCTTTTATTTCGCATTGCTTCTTTCGCTGTGTTGGGTGGATTTCTTTGTTCCATTACCTTCCAGTAGTTTTGAGCAATGTCCAGAAGTGTTAAGAATGATTGTGTCACCTCTGAACATGTGAGTTTTTGATTATGCACTAACCCTCTAATGAGTTTGTTTCGAGTTTGGTGTGGAGGAAGTTTTCAAGGGTCAAGAGAGGAGGATGATATACTATGATCAAGAAGAGTGAAGAGTCTAAGCTTGGGGATGCCCCCATGGTTCATCCCTGCATATTTCAAGAAGACTCAAGCATCTAAGCTTGGGGATGCCCAAGGCATCCCCTTCTTCATCGACAAATTATCGGGTTCCTTCTCTTGAAACTATATTTTTATTCGGCCACATCTTATGTACTTTACTTGGAGCGTCTGTTTGTTTTTGTTTTTGTTTTTGTTTGAATAAATGCTTGTGTGGGAGAGAGACACGCTCCGCTGGTTCATATGAACACATGTGTTCTTAGCTTTTAATGTTCATGGCGAAGGTTAAAACTGCTTCGTTCATTTTTATATGGTTGGAAACGGGAAATGCTACATGTAGTAATTGGTAAAATGTCTTGGATAATGTGATACTTGGCAATTGTTGTGCTCATGTTTAAGCTCTTGCATCATATACTTTGCACCTATTAATGAAGAAATACATAGAGCTTGCTAAAATTTGGTTTGCATAATTGGTCTCTCTAAGGTCTAGATAATTTCTAGTATTGAGTTTTGAACAACAAGGAAGACGGTGTAGAGTCTTATAATGTTTTCAATATGTCTTTTATGTGAGTTTTGCTGCACCGGTTCATCCTTGTGTTTGTTTCAAATAGCCTTGCTAGCCTAAACCTTGTATCGAGAGGGAATACTTCTCATGCATCCAAAATCCTTGAGCCAACCACTATGCCATTTGTGTCCACCATACCTACCTACTACATGGTATTTCTCCGCCATTCCAAAGTAAATTGCTTGAGTGCTACCTTTAAAATTCCATCATTCGCCTTTACAATATATAGCTCATGGGACAAATAGCTTAAAACTATTGTGGTATTGAATATGTACTTATGCACTTTATCTCTTATTAAGTTGCTTGTTGTGCGATAACCATGCTTCTGGGGACGCCATCAACTATTCTTTGTTGAATATCATGTGAGTTGCTATGCATGTCCGTCTTGTCCGAAGTAAGAGAGATCTACCACCTTAATGGTTGGAGCATGCATATTGTTAGAGAAGAACATTGGGCCGCTAACTAAAGCCATGATTCATGGTGGAAGTTTCAGTTTTGGACATATATCCTCAATCTCATATGAGAATAATAATTGTTGCCACATGCTTATGCATTAAAGAGGAGTCCATTATCTCGTTGTCCATGTTGTCCCGGTATGGATGTCTAAGTTGAGAATAATCAAAAGCGAGAAATCCAAAATGCGAGCTTTCTCCTTAGACCTTTGTACAGGCGGCATGGAGGTACCCCATTGTGACACTTGGTTAAAACATATGTATTGCAATGATCCGGTAGTCCAAGCTAATTAGGACAAGGTGCGGGCACTATTAGTATACTATGCATGAGGCTTGCAACTTGTAAGATATAATTTTCATAACTCATATGCTTTATTACTACCGTTGACAAAATTGTTTCATGTTTCAAAATAAAAGCTCTAGCACAAATATAGCAATCGATGCTTTCCTCTTTGAAGGACCATCCTCTTTACTTTTATGTTGAGTCAGTTCACCTATTTCTCTCCACCTCAAGAAGCAAACACTTGTGTGAACTGTGCATTGATCCTTACATACTTGCATATTGCATTTGTTATATTACTCTATGTTGACAATATCCATGAGATATACATGTTACAAGTTGAAAGCAACCGCTGAAACTTAACCTTCCTATGTGTTGTTTCAATACCTCTACTTTGATTTATTGCTTTATGAGTTAACTCTTATGCAAGACTTATTGATGCTTGTCTTGAAAGTACTATTCATGAAAAGTCATTGCTTTATGATTCAGTTGTTTACTCATGTCATTACCATTGTTTTGATCGCTGCATTCATTACATATGTTTATAATATGATCAAGTTTATGATGGCATGTTACTCCAGAAATTATCTTTGTTATCGTTTACCTGCTCGGGACGAGCAGAGAACTAAGCTTGGGGATGCTGATACGTCTCCGACGTATCGATAATTTCTTATGTTCCATGCCACATTATTGATGATATCTACATGTTTTATGCACACTTTATGTCATATTTATGCATTTTCCGGAACTAACCTATTAACAAGATGCCGAAGTGCCGCTTCGTTGTTTTCGCTGTTTTTGGTTTCAGAAATCCTAGTAACGAAATATTCTCGGAATCGGACGAAATCAACGCCCGGGTTCCTATTTTTCCCGGAACCATCCGAACACCCGAGAGCCGCCGGAGGGAAGCTCCGGGGGCCCCACACCACACCCGGCGCGGCCGGAGGGGGGCCGCGCCGCCCTATGGTGTGGTGGCCCCGAGCCCCTCCGAGGCTGCCCTTCCGCCTACTTAAAGCCTCCGTCGCGAAAACCCTATTACGAAGGACGAAACCCACAGAAACCTTCCAGAGCCGCCGCCATCGCGAAGCCAAGATCTGGGGGACAGGAGTCTCTGTTCCGGCACGCCGCCGGAACGGGGAAGTGCCCCCGGAAGGCTTCTCCATCGACACCGCTGCCATCTCCACCGCCATCTTCATCACCGCTGCTCGCTCCCATGAGGAGGGAGTAGTTCTCCATCGAGGCTCGGGGCTGTACCGGTAGCTATGTGGTTCATCTCTCTCCTATGTGCTTCAATACAATAATCTCATGAGCTGCCTTACATGATTGAGATTCATATGATGATGCTTGTAATCTAGATGTCATTATGCTAGTCAAGTGAGTTTTACTTATGTGATCTTCGGAGACTCCTTGTCCCACGTGTGTAAAGGTGACAGTGTGTGCACCGTGTGGGTCTCTTAGGCTATATTTCACAGAATACTTATTCACTGTTATGAATGGCATAGTGAAGTGCTTATTTATATCTCTTTATGATTGCAATGTGTTTTGTATCACAATTTATCTATGTGCTACTCTAGCAATGTTATTAAAGTAGTTCTATTCCTCCTACACGGTGTAATGGTGACAGTGTGTGCATCCGTGTTAGTACTTGGTGTATGCTATGATTATGATCTCTTGTAGATTATGAAGTTAACTATTGCTATGATGGTATTGATGTGATCTATTCCTCCTACATAGTGTGAAGGTGACAGTGTGCATACTATGTTAGTACTTGGTTTAGTCGAATTGATCTTTCTTGCACTCTAAGGTTATTTAAATATGAACATTGAATTGTGGAGCTTGTTAACTCCGGCATTGAGGGTTCGTGTAATCCTACGCAATGTGTTCATCATCCAACAAGAGTGTAGAGTATGCATTTATCTATTATGTTATGTGATCAAAGTTGAGAGTGTCCACTAGTGAAAGTCTATTCCCTAGGCCTTGTTCCTAAATACTGCTATCGCTGCTTGTTTACTTGTTTTCTTTGCGTTACTACTCGCTACCATATTACCACCATCAACTACACGCCAGCAAGCTATTTTCCGGCACCGTTGCTACTTGCTCATACTTATTCATACCACCTGTATTTCACTATCTCTTCGCCGAACTAGTACACCTATTAGGTGTGTTGGGGACACAAGAGACTTCTTGCTTTGTGGTTGCAGGGTTGCATGAGAGGGATATCTTTGACCTCTTCCTCCCTGAGTTCGATAAACCTTGGGTGATCCACTTAAGGGAAACTTGCTGCTGTTCTACAAACCTCTGCTCTTGGAGGCCCAACACTGTCTACAAGAATAGAAGCTCCAGTAGACATCACTCTCCCATAAGATAAATAGCATGTTGGGTGAACAAATTACAGTTGGGCAATTGACAAATAAAGAAGGCATAACAATGCACATACATATATCATGATGAGTACTATGAGATTTAATCAGGGCATTACGACAAAGTACATAGACCGCTATCCAACATGCATCTATGCCTAAATAGTCCACTTTCAGGTTATCATCCGAACCCCTTCCGGTATTAAGTTGTAAACAACAGACAATTGCATTAAGTATGGTGCGTAATGTAATCAACACAAATATCCTTAGACAAAGCATCGATGTTTTATCCCTAGTAGCAACAACACATCCACAACCTTAGAACTTTCTGTCACTGTCCCAGATTCAATGGAGGCATGAACCTACTATCGAGCATAAATACTCCCTCTTGGAGTTACAAGTATCAACTTGGCCAGAGCCTCTACTAGCAACGGAGAGCATGCAAGAACATAAACAACATATATGATAGATTGATAATCAACTTGACATAGTATTCAATATTCATCGGATCCCAACAAACACAACATGTAGCATTACAAATAGATGATCTTGATCATGATAGGCAGCTCACAAGATCTAACATGATAGCACAATGAGGAGAAGACAACCATCTAGCTACTGCTATGGACCCATAGTCCAGGGGTGAACTACTCACACATCAATCCGGAGGCGATCATGGCGATGAAGAGCCCTCCGGGAGATGATTCCCCTCTCCGGCAGGGTGCCGGAGGCGATCTCTTGAATCCCCCGAGATGGGATTGGCGGCGGCGGCGTCTCTGGAAGGTTTTCCGTATCGTGGCTCTCGGTACTGGGGTATTCGCGACGAAGGCTTTAAGTAGGCGGAAGGGCGGAGTCGGAGGAGTCACGGGGGCCCCACACGCTAGGGCCGCGCGGGCCCCCCTAGGCCGCGCCGCCCTAGTGTGGCGGCGCCCCGTGGCCCCACTTCGTTTCTCCCTCGGTCTTCTGGAAGCTTCGTGGAAAAAATAAGCCCCTGGGCGTTGATTTCGTCCAATTCCGAGAATATTTCCTTACTAGGATTTCGAAACCAAAAACGAGTAGAAAACAACAGAATCGGCTCTTCGGCATCTCGTCAATAGGTTAGTGCCGGAAAATGCATAATAATGACATATAATGTGTATAAAACATGTGAGTATCATCATAAAAGTAGCATGGAACATAAGAAATTATAGATACGTTTGAGACGTATCATCTACCTCATCCTCCTTTCCACTCTTTGATTTATCAATAGAATCAAGATTATGATTGAGAGAAGATACTTCCACAGACTGCTTCTCTTTTTGGATATTATTAGGAGGAGCTTCCCCAGATTGCTTCTCTGAATGGATAGGCAGAGTAGTGCCAAAATAAATGACTGGAGAGGACACTGTATTATACAAATGCAGTTCAGCTGGATGAGAATTACCAGCAGCATAACCCTTTCTAGCCTCATAATGAATTTCTTCAGCAAAAACCAAACGTTTATTAATGGTAGCAGTATGCTTAAGGGCTGGCTTCGGAGCGGGTAAATTAAGTGCATCCATACCCAACTTAGTCCTCCTTTTGGAAGGGCTTACTAAGGTCCACTCTTGAGAACTATCAAGCTGCCACTGCTCAAACTCTCTCCTCCAATTAGGACCACCATCACTCCATAGATGGAAAAAACATTTGAAATTTTATGTAATGAAAACTCTCTTTTGGATGATATAAAAACCAACATCTTTACTAGCTAGCCACTCTGAAAGAAAACACTCTATCCCTCACATGAATCACCTTGAGATAGCCACCGAAGCCCCCTAAAGCTGCTTCCAAGGCTATAGCAACAGATTCTTCCTCCAGTCTGAATGCTGCTCTCCCAAAGGAAACTATCAAGGAGAAATATGTTTTCCCTCTTGAAGGATGAACAGTACTTGAAAATTTCCTCAATACTTCCTTAGCAAAGTTTTCACCCGCTTTAAAATCCAGCCCTAAGGAGATCGCAGTGTGCATCGCAAAAGAAGGATCAGGCAAAATAGACTCAGATGCAATCTCTGTAGGAGAGTCAGCAGTAGCAGGCATATCATCAGCTATGGGAAGATCCTTCGTCACCGAAGCAGGGACAACAGGTTCATCCTTCTGAGGATCAATCCCATTGACTAAAATAGCTGATCTGATTCTTACCACATGATGCGGAAAGCTGACCTTCATACATGGTTTATAGCACGGTTCCAATCGAAACACTTGCACTACAATCGGATCATCTTTCGCATTAAGCAAAATCATCCAACCATTAGAACACAAATATTTCATGGTACCATCATAAGCCTTCATACGTCCTCGATCCAGATCTTTCTTCGTAGAATAAGTAACCTTCCAGCCCATGGGCGAGGCATCCTTCAGAGTATCACGTGGACACCTAATTTCCCGAGGTTTATCAGATCCCAGTGCCCCATCCGCAACACTAGGTAGATCAACCCTAGCCTGAAAACTAGGCAGATCAACCTCATCCAAACTCAAGATCTGTTCACCGACACACACCAGATGACAGGGAAATTCCACAGACATACCCGCTGAGATGGAATCGTTAATAGCCACAATCTTGGCGTCCACAGTAATCCCATTATCATCAAGGAGGACTAAACGACGACGATCAAAATGGAGAAGGATATTACCCGAGTGGATCTCCTTAATCTTCTTCTGCAGTTACGTAGTATACGTCACTGCCCAATGCCCAACCATCAGCTCCAATGCATGGGCACCAGTAGGACTACAAACCTGGATTGGATCACCAGACCTCACCTTCAATGCGCTCGCCGGGAAAGCCATGGGATCTATGAGCAGATGAACAAGAAGGATATGGAAGTGTGGAGGGGAGAACGCCGGAGAGAATGGTCGGAGTGGAAATGGCCGATCACCAGAGATCAAAGAGATCGCCGGTGCAAAGAGACCTAGGGTTTAGGAGGCGACGTGGTGGAGGGAGCCATGTCGTTGACCACTTTCCGTACGGGAAGTGCTGATCTTTGATACAACAAGTTTTCCTTAAGTGGATCACTCAAGTTTATCGAACTCAAGAAGGTAGAGGTCAAAGATATCCCTCTCAAGCAACCCTGCAATTACGATCCAAGAAGTCTCTTGTGTCCCCAACACACCCAATACACTTGTCAGGTGTATAGTTGCACTAGTTCGATGAAGAGATAGTGAAATACAAGTAATATGGATGATTGTAAGTAGTAATTGCAATCTGAAATAAAAACGGCAGCAAGCAAACATGTAGCAGAACTGGTTGTAAACAGTGTTTCATTGCTTGGAAACAAGGCCTAGGGATCATACTTTCACTAGTGGACACTCTCAACAATGATCCCATAATTGAATACATAGATATTATCACTTCACTATGCTACTCTGAACCACTCTCCGGTTTGATAATAAACACAAATTCACTGTGTAGGGCTGCATAAGTATTCCTTAAAGTTCTCATTCCCTATCTATGGACACCCCACGCTGTCACTTTGAGCATACAAAGATGGTACTAACTAGACACCACAATTCATAAGTATTTCTGTAAATTAAGCTTAAGAAACAAACATGGTGTGCACACTATGACCTTCACTCCACTGGACAAGGTGTCCTCGGAGATCACATAATAAAACCACTTGAGTATCACAATAGTTGAAGAATAATATCTACTTATTCAACTAGATTACAAAGCTCATGATCACATAAAGATCATACATGGCGAGATGGATAGACCATAGCTACCGGTAAAGCCCTCAGCCTCGGGGGAGAACTACTCACTCCTCATCATGGGAGTTAGCAACGGCGATAAAGATGGCGGTGGAGTCGATGGAGATGGCTTCGGGGGCAATTCCCCGTCCCGGTAGGGTGCCGGAACAGAGACTTCTGTCCCCCGAAACCTGTCTTTGACGGCGGCAGAGTTATGGAACTTTTCGTTGACGGAGGATGGTTGATTTAGGGTTTTCGTGTCGGATGCAATTTATAGGCAGAAGGGCGAGGTTGGTGGGCGCCAGGTGGCCCCACACTACCCCTTGGCGCGGCCAGGGCCTGGGCTGCGCCTAGGCATGGTCTGGCCGGCTCCTGCCCCCCCTCCGTCTCTCCTCTGGACTCCATCTTCGTTTTGGTAAAATAGCAACTTTAGCTTTTGTTTCGTCCAATTCCGTCAATATTTCCTTTACTACTTTTCTGAAATACAAAATGGCAGAAAACAAGGAATTGGCACTGTGACATCTTGTCAATAGATTAGTTCCGGAAAATACATAATAGTGCCACGAAGTGTAAACAAAACATATAGCAATTGGTGTAAAACAAACATGAAGCATCAAAAATTATAGACATGTTTGCAACGTATCAAACGACGATGGTGTTGTCGTCCTCCTCAAAGCACATCGCGTCTCTGCACGTAGTGCAGATGGTGGCAGAAGAGACATATGCACTCCGTCGCCCTAGACATGGGCGATGGAAACATCGAGGGTGCACCCGGGAACACCATACCGGCATTTGTGGCCATCATGGTTCTATTCTCTACGTTGTTGGCATCCCAGAGAGGGAAGCACACTACATGTCCATCAACGCCCCATCTCAGTTGTGGTAGAGAGCCCATACCGTGTCTACCATCAAACTACGGGGCAAGTCCCTTCACGGCCATGCTACTTCCATTGCTGCCCTACGATCTCCTCGGCTCATTAGCATGCGCTGGTGCTTAGAGTAGGAGAGAGAGAGGAGGCGATGCTTGCGGGTTGTGGGAATGTGAGTAGAGGGGGCACGCCATGGCTTATTTAAACACGAGATGTTCGAGAGGAGGCGGTGAGACAGCTTTAACACCGCCGCATGGGGAAGCCACAACGATGTGGACGCTCTGCTTGCCATGGCCCGGGGAAATTGGCCGCACTAGATTAGATGACCAAATGCTATACCATTGATATGGCTGGTTCGTATGTCGATAAATGACGTGGCCGCAGCTGCTGCTCCAGCGCCTCCGGCCACTGCCGTTGATGGAGCTCCCGCATCCGCAGCCGCTCCTGCCGCTCCTCAATGTGCCGCCGCTCGTACAGCTCGTCCGCACGCCGCCGCAGCTCCATCTCGTCCACATGGCGGCGTCGCTGCTCCTGCTCTGCACGCCACTGCCCGCCCATCTCCTCCGCCCGGCGCCGACGCACCTCTTCTGCCATGGCAGCGTCGAACACCTCTATGGTGTCCGCTAGCGCCGCCTCCTCTCACACTTCGTTCTCCGCAGCCTCCGGGTCGACGCCGTACTCCTGTGGTGGTAGAGATGGAGGTGGCGGTGGAGACGGTGGTGGAGGCAACTAGCCGTTGCTGACGCGGTTCATCATTGGGTAGGTGGTGCATAGGCGACGAGGCATGTGTTTGCAGCGGAGAAAGGGATGTCGGCGGCTGTGGTGGCGACCATTGAACGGAGGAGCCCTTTTATAGACACCGGCGTAGTGAGAAGAGGCGGAAAGAAAGCGCGGGAAGAGGCCAGAAGCCGCGGGAAGAAAGAGCAGGAACGCGCGGTGGCGTGCGAACGACGGCGACACGTGGAGGAGGCGCAGCGCCGACGGGATGTCTCGCGTGCCCTTCGTCGCCATTAAGGCAAAGTTTTTCGTTCGTGTGGCAATGACGCGTCGGGTCCGCCACTACCTACATTGCTTCTTGTTGTGTCCGGCGCGCCCGAAGCGCCCCTTGTGGACCCAGGACGGGCTTGAGACGCTGGACAACATATTGAGACGCGCCGGATGGAAGGTGGTTTTGGGGCGCGCGATTGATGCCAAAAATATGTCCGGCGCGCCCCAAAATCTTTTGGGTGACGCAGCTAGAGATGCTCTTAGCAACGGGATCCGAAAGGCACACGATGGCAAGGGATTCTTAGGCAAATAAAACCGGACAATGCATTCTCTAGAAACTGCATTGCCCCGTCATATACAAGTGTGGCGTTTTGAAGGCCGAGCTACATGTAGCTTTTTTATTTTTAAATAATTAATATTTCATATTTTAAAGTTTCAAAAAAATCTCAAATAAAATTTTGGAGGTAGCCAATGATCTATGTTATAAGGGTTTAAAATCTCAATTCAAACTAATTTGTATTCTAGGCTACACGAAATTGACAAAATCTTTTAAATTTTATAGTCTTGAAATGTGCATTATTCACTATAAAATCTGCAAGAACTTTTCAGTTTTGTGTAGCCTAGAATATGAGGTTGTTTGTATTGAGAATTTACACTATTGTAGTATACATCATTGGCTATCTCGAAAATTTTGTTTCAGATTTAAAAAATTTGAAATACAAATTCTTACTGTCCGCAATTAAATGGTTATGTGTAGCTCGTCCTCCATTTTAAGTTTTACGGTAATATACCTCTAAAATATTTTTGCATAGTGGAACCGAGTGTAGGTGGACCCGAAAAAAAAACAAAATCTAAAAATGCTATGGAAAATGTTTTGGAAATGTTGAAATAATTCATGCACATACATATTAACTTATACTTAGTAGTGCAATCAAGAAAAAACACGACCCTATGTGACGTACAGAAAGAAAAGAAATGGAACTTTTTGTTTCTTTGAACAGTACAAATTGAGTCCTTATATTGTTACTTGGACATTTTGTCTTTTTTCACATAAGTGAAATATATTTATACTTTAGTTTCAAATTATACATGCATGATTTACGGCGTATTCTATTTAATATTTAGTATTTTTCCAATTTTATTTTCAAAAAGATTCACACGCACCCAGATTCATCAAATCCACAACACGAACCGGATCATCTAACATACACAAGAGAAGTCATGTTCCTATGGTGCTAGCCTAGTGTAAAATGAAGAAAGAAGGTTAGCTTACTGTTAGCAACTTATTTACTATAGGGTACTCTAACCATTTTTAGAGGATCTGAGGTGTCCTCCACTAAAAATGCATTGTTTCGTATTTCTTTTCTCTTTGATCATGCGAAATCCAACTGAATTCAAAAATAAAACAATGATATTTCTACTTCTATATTCATACCGAGGATAATAAAAAAATCATAAATTTTCAATTTCAAATAAAACATGAACAACAGGCAAACCATATAGTACATATTTAAATACCAATGTATAATCATTCGTTGCACAACTCATATCATCATAAATAGTTCATGATCATATCATGAAAAACTAGTCGAACCATTGTTCATCATCCAAAAGCAAATGCAATGACAAAATATAGACCACTCGATATAACACACAATAACATGCACCAAAGGAACGAAATGAAGACCATCGCCATCCATGTAGAGACCAAGGGTGATCCACAAAGGTCATTGCGAAGCTGGTCATATGAAGCTCGACGCTCCATTTGTCAATACACTACTTGGAATCTATGAAGTCAATTGGTTGTCCACCAAGACCGAGTCCCGATGTTAGAACACTCCTACTTGATTGATCTCATCTTCTACGATCATGTTGCAGTCATGATGTTTTCTAAAGTCTTCTTATTCTAACAGCGAGTAGGTCCACACACAATTGTGAACCGAGTTTGCAACACTCCAATTGTTTGCTCAATGTCCCTCTTCTTGCACCTTGACAAACTGGACTCGCTTCTTACCTTCTGGATTTGGCATTGTATTCAGAAAGGTGGACCAAGCGGGGTATATACCATCACCAAGATAGCAAGTCCGCAACTCATATTATAATTGTAACCATTGACCTTGAAATTCCACGTTGGAGCTTCCCAGTTTGCTAGCATTGCAAAACGAGGTGATTCTTTGCAAGGCATCGACGCCATCGTGAGAGCTACACAACCCAAATAGCAATACCAAATGCATAGTTCCTTTGAGGCAACAACTTCAATAATGTAGTTTGATCATGGCAATGGCTAATCAACTGGCCATGCCAAGCATCCCGACCAATCTCTGGATTCTCCCATTGCCAAAACACTTGCATACTCTTTATCACTAGGTGTTATGGGTACTCTCTGAAGATTTTTATTGTAGTCTCTTTGAATTTACACACACCCTTGAGGGTGGTTTCCTCCCTAGTCCGCACGTGCTCCTATAGTATGTGGGGACACCACATGTACCGTCTCCTCACTTTCTACAAAGCATTAAGCCCAAGTTCCCTAGTCGTATTCCTTCGGGACTCAAAGTACCTAATGTTGTTTTCCATAGTGCTAGCAATGTGCTACATCCGAAAAATATCGTCGACAAAAAATGCACAGGGGCTCGACAAAGTAGCGAGTCAAAAGCCAGTCATGGCAAAACACATGTTCCAAGCGATTCTCCTCTCTAGACTTGCCCACTTTCTCTTGTTATCGAGCCACCCTCTCACTGAGTAAGAAAGTATGTCACTTTTCGTCATCATCAAAGAATTTATTCAATTCATCTTCATATGGCGAAGATGATGGTGATCTAATTAAAGCAAATCGGCATCCAAACTTGAGCTCATAGCAAAACATCATTGAAATGACCATTACAACTATGTTGAAATTACTCCTAAAAAGAGAGACAAAGAGGCACTTTTGGAATGGTTTATCGAGTACTAAACTAGGTTTTGCCCAAAACTGCAAATTTTAAGTGGTGATACACGTGGCTTGTAACCCATTTGCCAACCCGACCCGACTCGACCCAAACCCTTCGCGCTCATCCCCTGACACACGGCGGCGCCGCCGCGAGTGCAGCCGCCTTCGCCGGTTCGCCCCCTCTACCCCGCGAGCTCCCCCGCCATCCCCACGCCGACGGTCGTTACCTCCAAGCAGCGGCGATTATTTCCACCTCCCACCACATCCCACTCCTCCCGCACAAGGGCAGCCAAAGCTCCGGTGAGCAGGGCAGCGGCCGCCGGGCGAGCAACCGTGTCTCAGTAGCCACGGAACACGCAGAGAAACCAACGGCGCCAGCGTATAGCGTCTCTCTCCGGGGCTGGTCAACTGAGCGCCCACGCCCACAACCACGGCGATGTTGTTGCGTGCCGCCGCCATTCGCCGGGCCGCGGCGGCCGCCTACTCCACCGCGGCGGCGAGGCCGGAGACGGGGCTGTACGGGTTCGATGTGCTGCGCACGGCCAAGGGCTTCGGCCGCTTCGTCGACGAGGCCATCCAGCGGTAAGGGCGGAAAAAACCCTGAACCCTCCAAATCTCCAATACTCTGACACCCCAAAGCCAGCCATCGTCTGCTATTTTTGTTTTCCCCTAAACGTTTGCTCGAACACTGCAGGTCTGACGAGCTCGTTGCCCACATCGCGCAGCTGCCGCCTTCAGCGGAGATCGTCCGCGCCATGGATGAGATCTCCAACACTGTAACTTGCTCTGCTCAGGCTACTTTTGATTTAGCCCGTTTGATTCTATGTGCGTTTGGCTGATGTGCTTATGCATTGGTTTTGTTAGGTTTGCTCGGTCATTGATTCGGCGGAGCTGTGCAGGAACACACACCCAGATAGGTGAATCCTGCTTCTTGTGTAATTTGAGTGCTTTAGAGCAATGTGCTGTCAGGTTTTATTAAGTATATATATATCTATCTGAACTAGGGAGTTTGTGGAGGAAGGAGATAAGGCATCGATGAGGATTTACGAGCATCTTCAAGTAAGCTTGATAGCTTGAGAGCAGAAGCGAGAGAGCTGTGTGGAATGACCATGCCAGAACTATAACATTTCATTTTCTGCTATCCTCTGCAGTACCTGAATACAAATACTACTTTGTACAACGCCATACTAAAAGCTGAGAGTGAAGGTGTCCTGCTCACAGACGAAACTCGGAAGGCAGCTAATAACTTTCGCGTTGACTTTGAAAAAGGGGGGATTCATCTTCCTAAAGGTTGCCATACTCCAGTGTATTTTAAGTTGCTTCTTGTCAATTTTCACTTTTACTTAGAAACACAATGTTCTTCCACTGCAGATAAACTTGAGCGTGTTAATCAGCTGAACCTTGCAATTGCCCAGCTGGGTAGAAAGTAGGTACTCCCTCCGATTCATATTA
Source organism: Lolium rigidum (assembly GCF_022539505.1). Classification (NCBI taxonomy): domain Eukaryota; kingdom Viridiplantae; phylum Streptophyta; class Magnoliopsida; order Poales; family Poaceae; genus Lolium; species Lolium rigidum. The sequence continues at coordinate 317,861,601 of NC_061508.1, read as the reverse complement.
CTTGCCACTAGTATGTATGTACCTAGAACTAAAATATGGATCGGAGGGAGTACATCAATTGAACACTGGCTATTGGTAGTCTCAGTACCATTTTTGCTGTTTAACTGTCCTTGATTTTGCATTCCATGTACCAGTCGATTTGATTGTTTAGTAGGATTGTTTGCTGTCAAGCGTCTATAATGTTGAGTTGACACTAACCGCTCTCATGCTTCTGTTTCGCATATGTTTCTTTTAGCTTCGATGCCAAGTTCGTGGGCAGCTCGAAGGCTTACTAGTTTGGTCTTCTAATTATCCTCTTAAATGCTTGAAAATTGTGGGATCAGAATTCCTCTTTAAATGCTTTGTAGTTTATTATGGAGATCATTCTTTGTACTGTAATTCAGCCTGTTGATTTGACACTTAGATTTAGAAATTTACCTGTAACTGTTGTGCACTTTCTTATAATTGTGCCAGGTTCAATGAGAATATCATGACGAAGCCAGGTTTTGTGGATATATATCCAGCTTCACGCATTCCAAGAAATATCCAACATAATTTCAAGGCCGTTAGCCGTTCTAGGCCTATGGGTATTGAAGAACAAAGCAATCCAATGAATACTACAAGGAAAAAGGGTCTAAGGATATTGGCAGACTCCGGAACTCTATCATCTGCACTGAGATGGGTTTCGGATGAGGAAGTATGTTCCTTCTGTTCCACTCATCAGCATTTGGAACTTTCTTACATCCAATATCTGCATGACATGAACTTACATATCCCAAATATTGTACTTATCTCTTTTTAATTTTAGCTATGCTTGGATTTTTCGTGCTACTTTATTTTACATGGATTTTTTTAAAATATCATACTTATCTCTTTTTCATTTTTTATTTTACATGTATTTTTCCTCTATTCTATTTTTTTAACAAAAACAGCTATTAATGTATGCCATGACACTTATGGTAGCAGCAATCTAACTGTTCTAAATTTTCTAAAGGTCAGGAGACAGGTATTCATTGCAGGAAATTCTGAACCTCGTGAAAACATTGCTGTTCTTGATGAACTTATAGATGCTCGTGATGAGTTTGCAAAGGCAAGTGCATTTTTCCGTACTGTAGAGCATATATTTAACGGGAACATACACCCCGCTCCAATGTTTTTATAACTTTTGTGCTAAACTTCACTTGGTGATGTGCGCGCTCAACTGACAAATTTGTAACATGGAGAAGATGAGCTTTGGTTAGGTGTTGTAGCAATCTAGAGTAGTTAATTTAGCACGAATACCTGTGTGCACTAATATCTGAGTAAACCGTTTGAAGGATATGCGATCCTCGTTCGACAGTGTAAGCCTAATAAGATGGCAGTTTGGTTGAGCTAGCGTTTGTATGGAAAGTTATTTACAAGCCGTTCTCTCAGGAGGGCTCTGAATGACCCATGTTGTCTTTGCATTTCAATTTCTAGAGTTTGATGTGACATTCGTAACTGCCTCATTTCACATTCGTAAATGATTTAGCATGGCTGTTGTTTGGTCGGAGCGTTTGGACCCCAAAATTATCTTGTGGTATTTGAGCTTTGGTTACCAAGTATGTTTCTTTAGCTGGTCTATTTTGGATCACATATTACAAGCAGATAAAAGATGACCCAGTTTTTGCTGCATGTAACTCCGTGTTATTTTGTTCCTCTAGTTTAATCAACATTTGAAGAACAAGAATAAAACTTCCCCTAATATACTTTCCTAAGTATGTTCATCAAATACCATAATGTCAGTTACATTACTAAGTCTGAATATTTCTCAATATCTTCTGCTAATCCAGGCTAAACAGTTTCATTTTTTTCCCATTTGGCAGACTATGGGTTGCAAATCATATGCTGAATTTGCTATCCGTCCTAACATGGCCGCATCTGCAGATGTGGTTATGGCATTTCTCAATGATTTGAGCGACATTGTTAGGCATAAAGCTGATGAGGTATTCAAGGGAGCGAACTTAATCTTGGCATGGATAATACAAATCGTTATATCAAACTAGCAGTCTCTCTCTAGTCTCTATTCATAGTATGCTTTGATGCAGGAATTTAATACTATAAGAGATTTCAAGAGAAGAAAATGTAATCAAAAGAGTGCTGATCTTGAACCATGGGACGAGGATTACTATATTGGAATGATGAAATCATCTGCGCATAGTGTGGATCCCTCGGTATGTGTGCTATTTTTCTTAGAGATATACTAATGATTAAATCAATGTTAAATATACTATTTAGACCATATTCTAGTTATTTACTGTTAATTAGTTTATGTGAAGACATACTTTGCATATATAGGTTGGTAGAAGCCAATTGAAACCTATATTTGGTACTTGTAAGCTAACATGAAGAAAATGAAGTACAAAATCACTAAGTAGATTGATATATTTTGTTTGAAAAGCTTAATCTTCTGTTATTCCTTCAGGGTTGGAGTTTTTATTTTGTAGTTTCCTACTTACTTTTAATATCCTTTTTTGACACTATCTTTTGTTCCTGGCAGGTTGTTGCATCGTATTTTCCGTTGTCCCAGTGCATAAAGGGCTTGAATGTGCTGGTGGAATCATTATTTGGTGCCACATTTAATCGAATTCCGATGGGGGACGGAGAGTCATGGCATCCAGATGTGATAAAGCTGTCTCTTCATCACCCTGATCAGGTAATACTACTGCGATAAGAATCTGTTTAGAAGTTCACGTAAGTATTGAAATTTCATCATCTTATCTGCTGAAAATTTGCAGTAGACGTTTCTACATGCTTGAAGTTTTGTAGTTACTGTGCTAAAAATGAACAAATAACTTGCATTTCTGAAATTATGGCAAGTACATATCTGGTATGTCATTGTTGTGTACTAAAGTTAGGGAGAGGTTCTAACCCCATGGGCAAGATAGGAGAGTTGATCCTCTAATTCTTGCTTGCTTTATTCCTCATATAGGACCTCTTTATATAGAAGACTAACAATCCAATCTAAGTAACAAATCATAGATCTTATCTCTAATTGGCTTAAAGCCCAAGCATATCTTTTTATTGTGGATAATCTACCTAACATAGAGATTGGGGATCTCATCCCATAACAGGGGCTGCCATGGTGGGGCCATGTACTCCCGTACATAAAAGTCATAAGTAGGTTACCATCAATAGTCTGCCTATAATTGTCAGATCCAGGATTAGCGATGAAATTGTATCGAAGGGATGGGTCATGTCTCTGTTGTTGAGTAGCGTAAAGATCATAGAAACATTTTATAGTTTGATCTAGGAGAGGCATATAATCCCCACAAAAGAAAGGACAGGCATATCAGAAATCTGTTGCCATGTTAGTTCTTTCACCTATGGCATAAATTGGATAAGATAGCGTAAAATTTGATGCTGATCTGAGCAGAAATGATTTGAAAGCTATTAGGCACTGACGTATGGTGTTTCTTAATGAAATATGTATCACACTGGAGATTATCACTCCCTCTTTTTTCTGCAATGCATATTTCTTACTCTTCTTTCTTGCGCCATAGTATCTAATAATGCATCTGAATTTAATTACTTTATACATGTATATCCTTATTTTATTGCCTTCCTCATTTATCATATCTTCTGTCACATGCACTTGTAACAATACCCTCACTAGTTATTCTTCACAACTTCCCAGGTACATAGAGCAATGACAGCATGATTACTTTTCTTGTACTTCTCTTGGATTTGTGACTTTCATGGTTTTTTTTTTTTGGCACCCGTGCGTTGCACCGGGAGAAAGACCAATATTTGAAAGAAAAATTACGATCCAAATTTTGCACCAAAGCACTCAACTGCCTTGTGTCGGGGCACTGATGGCCTTGCCCTGCATGTCGCCACCTCGATCGAGAGCCGCCCTAGGCCAGGACACTGGTTGCCTTGGCGACGCAAGCTAACATGTCTTAGGGGCCGGGGAATCTTCTTGTGATACCTTGCTGCCTATAGCGTCTGCCGCCGCACGCCGATCGCCGTATCTTCGAGTGGTGGGTCGTTCCTGGTCGGCTGGTCTTCTTCAGCTTTGCGTCGCTGCAGATGGACGAAAAAAGGTTATAACCATTAACACCAGACACACCACCCGTACGGCCTAGCAGGCCCAGCCAGCCCGAGATGCCCTTGCCCTACATATCCTCCATTCCTCCACAGAGCGCCTTCGTTCTCCACTTCTTTCCCCAAGCACGCCGCCAGCCCGAGCCAGAACACGCGCACGCACCTCCATCTATCCGAGCGAGGTCTCCTGGCCGACCTTGCCTCTTCCGGTCGGGTCATGTCTCTGCCGGAGTCCGGCACCCCACGGTCTCAATCCGACCTTGCCTCTTCCGGGCGGGTCATGTCTCTGCCGGAGTCCGGCACCCCACGGTCTCAATCCGAAGCTCTTCGCCGCCTCTAGGGACCCGAGCACCCTGAGCTCCCGGCATCCTCTTCCATACCCCTCTGACGTGGCGCTACGCTCTAGGCGTCGTCGCCGACCTCTGTCTCACGGAGTCACGGTCGGTTTAGTTTAGATGACACCAGGCATCCCCTCTTTTTAATTCCATCTTGTTGTTTCACCTTGCTGATATTCTAGCTAAATTTGAAAGTATATAAACAGGTGTTACTCATTGTAAGAAAACAATGTGGGACTATTTCACCCGATTTGATAGGTTTCTTCCTTAATTTCTGTTCTTTGCTTGTATTCGTACACACACAGGCCAAGTCTACGCGTGTGGCCCAGTCTGGGTGCTACGGCCCAAACAATGGACAAAGCAGACGAGAAAGGAAGCGATCGGTAATGATGCATAGGTTGCGAACCGTTTTTCTTCTGGCGTGGCAATCTGTTTGTATTATGCGATTTGGTGGGAGGGCAAAACGGTCCCAAAAAAAGCGTTGATGAAACTTTTTGGCAGAAACCTTAGCTCCTTTATTATTAGGTATAGATTAGTCATTGTGCTGTACCCACTCAAAATATACCTTGTAAAGGATGTTGGTTACAAGTCCTATCGTGCATTGCACCCCATTGCTTGATTGCATCCTCCTAATTTTTGGTATATTTGCTGGCTAAAATTAACTAAAGCCAAACTTGTCTAATCAACAGGGTGATTTAGGATTTATGTATCTCGACCTCTACTCCAGAAAGGGTAAATATCCAGGGTGTGCTCATTTTGCAATCAGAGGGGGGCGACGATTATCTGATTCGGAGTACCAGCTTCCAGTATATCCTCTTAATCTCTTATTGATTATTATTTAATTTTGCAGTAAAATATGCAGACTTTTAGTGTGAACATGAAGGCATCTCCAAGAATTATGTGATTCTCCTTGATAGCTATTATGTTTTCAGATCAAACATTTTGGAATTGAACTAGGCCCAAGGCTGATGCATGCCTGTTGTAGCCTTGTAGCATATTCTCATTTCCTCACCAAAACTTGAGCAGTAACTTACTCCACAGTTGATGCAACTAGATTAATATATCTGCATATTGGAAAATTAGCGTAGTTCAAATTCATACTGCTAGTTCATTTTTTGTCAATAGATCCTGCTCTTGCTTTTCAGATCATTGCATTGGTTTGCAACTTCTCAAGTTCTAGGGGATTAACCGCAAGGCTCAACCATTGGGATGTAGAAACTCTTTTCCATGAGTTTGGCCATGCCCTACATTCTCTGCTATCAAGAACGGTATTCTGCTGGTTCTTCATAATATTTAGATCATCAGGTAACTTCCGCGTATCTTACCTGGCAGCACATTGATCTTTGCAGGAATATCAGCATTTCTCTGGTACGAGAGTTGCTCTTGATGTTGCAGAAACACCCTCTAACCTTTTTGAGTAAGTAGGACTTGTTACCAAAAATAGATACCAATTTGATACTGCAGCTAATTGTGGCCTATCCAGGATAAATCTCTTCGTTCAGACTCTTTGCTGATAGCTGAGTGTAATTTTCATTGCAGGTTCTATGCGTGGGACTACCGTGTCTTGAGGACATTTGCTCTAGATGAAACAACTGGTGATCCAATTCCAGAAAATCTGGTAAAGGCACTAAATGCTTCTCGGAACATGTTTCCAGCTACTGAGCTCCAGCGGCAGGTTTGCCTATATCTCTACTTAGTTCCTTATCATTTATATTAGAACTTGGCCATTTTTTCTTTGATGACCCTCACCCTTATTTCTTGTGCCACTTTGTGTTATCGTGCCTGGCCCCAGATTTTCTATTCTATAATGGACTTAACATTGTTTGGGGAGCACACATCAAAGCCATTGGACACAATTTCCGCTGTTGCAGATTTGAAAAGAAGGCATACAAGTTGGAATTATGTAGAAGGCACTCACTGGCATACTCGGTTTTCTCATCTTATAAACTATGGTGCTGGTAGGTTTTCTAGCTATCTTCTAGTTCCATAAACTGTTTTTCCCCAGGAAGTTCCATAAACTGATGTTTTGCCACAACCTCTCATATCACAATATTGCAGGGTACTACAGCTATCTCTATGCTAGATGTTTTGCCACAACTATATGGCATGAAATATGCCAAGACGACCCATTGTCCCGCAGCACAGGTAGTGCGCTTAGGGACAAGTTCTTGCAGTATGGTGGGGCTAAGGATCCATCTGCCTTGTTGAAGGATTTTGTAGGTGATTCTGTCATTAGAAATTCTGGTGGTGGAATAATTCCTGACATTAGCTCGTTGCGTAAAGAAGTTGGTTTGTGAATCACTGAGGATGTAGACAGGGATCATTATTCTTTGACATTGAGGTTGATGAAAGGGCCAAGCCAAGAACACTAAACTAAAGGCATGGAGTGCATGTTGGGGCTTCAGGAGCTTGATCTCCTGAAACGGTGTCACAGGATGACAGAAGCGTCTGGAATGATTATACAAGATTCTTGAAGATTATACTTGATTGCAGTTTGAGGATTATAAATGTGATCTTTTCAGATATTAGATCAATTGAGTGGATCCCATGTGATTCATGATGAAAATATAAGTCAACTATGTATATGTGGATGCATGCCGTGAGGATGATCTATCAGATTCCCATGCAATGTCTCTTGTTTTCTGACAGTCAATGTTGTTGTGGGGGCGGGGAGGTGGTGTTCACACTTGAGCACATCGTCAGACACATTTCAAGGTGGACAAATGGTGCCTCCCTGCTAACTAGGTTTATAGTATACTCATTTCAACTTTTGACCTAAACTATTAGGTAGAGCTTTACCAGCTTTTCATGTTTTTTTTTGGTTGATATATGATTGCATATTGTGAAGATTGCGAATGCTTAAGCCAGTTTGAGCTCGTTAGTGAAGATGTGACTTGAGATGAACGAATGTGAAAACTTTCTCAATATATGGATGTCCATGTAACATCACTATGAACTTAAATTGGTGTGATCGAAATGTATATCGAGGAGCTACTTTACTGAGGGAGTGGACGCCCACAATAGTAAATGGATGCCCACATGTGCTCCGCACAAAAGCATCCATCAGGTGGTTGTTGCAACATATCCTATCAAACATTAAGAAACAACGCTCCTATTTAAGGATGAGAAGAGAGATCCCTAGTCGAGGATGAAAAAGGAGAACCCAATTGTTGTTAGGTCACATGAGAACACACCACACCTAAATCCAATGTGTGCCTTTTGCACTTGGTCAGAACTTCTTTTCTTAGGACTTGGAAGCATCAGGATCTTAGCATCAACCGTGTGTTCTTCAGAAACTAATGTCAATGTGATTGCTAGCTAAGAATGACTCTTCTTCGGGTTCATCATTGAGCTGACACACAGTGGCGAGTTCCCAGTTAGACATCTCAAAGTTCCACATTCCCTTTTTATTCCACGAAGACACGTTGCCAAGTGGAGTTTTTTCTCTGGCAAACTAATCAGCATGGACCCTCTCTAAACAAGAACACGCGGCAAGCCTAATCTCAGAGCACACATTCCCTAGTTAACTAGAAATCATATACTACCTACTCTCTCCGTTCATAAATAAATTACTCGATTTCATCTGGATGCTAACGTATCTAGATGCATTTTGATTATAGATATCTTCATATCTAGGACGGGAGATACGAGATAGTACCTATTTTCCTTTTGCAGTTAGCGTTTTGAATGCGTTTGGTTCTTCGCTAAGCATGCAACCTTGCCACGCCAGCTTGGCTAGTCATTTGGTTGGCACAAACCGAGCTAGCTAACTCAGACGGAACACGACGCGGCCCAATGACATTCAGTAAATGTCCTACTGCACCTCGTCGGCAGCTCTCATCGGCAGCTGTTGTGTCCGCACCAGCGCTGGGTGTTGCTTCGGCCGAGAGCTAGCTCGCATCTCTGATTTGATAAAATAGCATTTGTCATTTGTGTGAACCGTGAGTCCGTGATCCAAGTCTGAACACATTGGAGCAAACTCACCATGGTGGCACGCTTACATGAATCGAGCATGCCTACCAAACTATGAATTTTAGTCAAGACGTGATAATATACTGTGAAGATTTGGCTGCTTGGGCCCTTTTTGCGGTTATAAGGCAACACAAATTTGGAGATATAAGAATCTATAGAGTGAACTTGAATTGATACAATCAAATCATTCATCATCGAGCTAGTTCATTGAAGGAGGGGATCCTTACAACGGTATATCAATGCACATGGCTCCTGGTGGCTGCATTGTACTGCACACAACTCTTCGTAAAAACTTCTGAAAAAAACTTCATGAAAGCATCCATCACATGGTTGTTGCAACACATGGTACCCATGTTAATGCCACAGTGCTCGTATTTAAGAGTGAGAAGAGAGATGCAACATGAACATAATACGCAGAGAAGCCATCATGCTTACCAGAGTCATAAACTCATAATTTGTGGATTTCACTGGTGTGGGTAAAGCTTGGTCCATGCTGGATTCAGTTTACAAAAGTTTTTTCATTTGGTTAGAACTTCTTTTGCAACATTAATGAAATAGAAAAACATCCTAGGACTCAGAAGCATCGGGATTTTTGACTACACACGCATCTATTTTCGCTCGAGCTAATATCATCAAGAGGACCAGTTGGAGATTGACCCTTCTTGGATTCAATAGGCAAGTAGCACAAGATATTGGCTAGTAGAAATTAGCTCCAGACTGGGGCACCTTCAAGGTTCACCATTTCTTACTTTGATTTTGTGTAGTCCTAGCATATCATCACTTCAGGGTTGTACATTGGACAAATCAGTATATTAGTGCGTAGGGTGTTGGCAAGTGTGACAACATTGATGGTAGCGATTTATGTGTAAATAATTGAAACTTGCATTTTACATATTTCTCTAGAGAATTAAGGAGACAAAACTTCATCTGCCATATTTTGTAGGTGATTCCACCATAAGAAACTCTGGGGATGGAATTTTGACATAGGTCCTTCTATAAATAAGTTGCTTTGTGAAATACCACTGAAGGTGCATACTGGATCATTTGTCTTGACAGTGAGGTTGATCAAAGGGCCAACAATTCCAAACCAAAATCACAGGTTTTTTTAGAACATTGATACTAGAGATGTCTTTACCTTGTCATAGACTTACATTTCAGAACTTGATCAACGACTCAAGAAACAAAGAAGACAATTCAGAGTATGAATAACACGATTTTTTTTTTACTGTTCGCACCAGATTTGAATTTTGAGACTATTCATAGTTGAGTATGTCCTCTTTCCGTCTAATATGTACAATTTTTTCATGCAAGAAAAGGTGATTTGTCTTATTTATCTCGGACCAAAAACTTAATTTGGTCTTTAAATTTTATAACATAGTAGATTCTTATATGAAAGTTTTGATTTTTTGTCAAAATATTTGATGACTTCTAGATTATAATTTTGTTGTTAGGTAGCACAAAAGCACCAAATTAAAAGATGAAGCACTGGATATGTCCTCACCAACTTGTATAACTTGTCCAGACCATATGAGTGCTTGGAAATTTGTGTTCACTTTGGTCACAACGTTTCTTGGTTGCATGTTGACTTGGATTGACCACATGCACGAAGTATGTGAGGGCCTTGCCATTCATTCTCTCGTTCTTTTCAACACAACAAATGGGGTTATGAGGTGGAGAGATGGAGATCACACCATCAGTGTGTTGCACGATGTCGGTCCATTGAAGGCTGATGGAATTGTTCATCCCTAACTAGGTTATTAACAATTTCATCTCCACATGAGATCGAGAATTATATATGAATATGTGAAAATGATGATTTAATTATTTTAGGTTGGTATTTGATTGGGAATTATGCAGGTTAGGCATGTTTTGCTCGTTATTGATGACATGACGTAAAGTGAAGAATGCAAAGGCTTTCTCAAAATGTGAACATCTAAAGAAACCTCACTTGAGATTGAATTGAGATGATCAAAAAAATTGACATGGATCTGTACATGAATGTATATTGCAAATATTATGTCTGTTCAGTCTTGGTTTTGTTATGCAACTTAAGATGGTTGATGAGAGCAGATTGCACACCGTTGGGGAACCCCAAGAGGAAGGTATGATGAGCACAGTAACAAGTTTTCTCTCAGTAAGAAACTAAGATTTAATCGACCAATAGGAGAAATGCGTGATTTCTGAAGGTGTTGCTAGCTGACTTATGGCAGGACGCACTACCGGCGTCAGCAAGAACGTGGAACCTGCACACAACACAACCAAAGTATTTTGCCCCAACTTACAGTGAGGTTGTCAATCTCACCGGTTTTGCTGAAAACAAAGGATTAACTGTATAGTGTGGAAAGAGATGTTTGTTTGCAGTGAAATTAAAGAGAACATTACTTGCAGTAAGTAAACAGAACATGATGATTTTATCAGTGGACCGGGGTCCACTGTTCACTAGAGGTGTCTCTCCATAAAGATAAATAACATGCTGGGTGAACAAATTACAAATGGACAATTGACAGAATAAAGACCGTACATGACAAGATGATTATTATGAGATTTATTTTGGGCATTACAATATAATACATAGACCGTAATCAAACTGCGTCCATGACTAATAATTCACCTTCCGGTTATCATTCGAACCCCTTCCAGTATTAAGTTGCAAACAACAGATTATCGCATTAAGAAATGTGTGTAAAGTAAATAATATAATTACCCTTAGATAAAGCATTATTGTTTTTTCCCTAGTAGCAACAACACATCTACAATCTTAGAAATTATTGTCACTCTTCCAGAAAACTAGAGGCATGAACCCACTATCGAGCATAAATACTCCCTCTTCGAGTTACAAGCATTTACTTGGCCAAAGCATCTACTAGCAACGGAGAGCATGCAAGATCACAAATAACATATGACAAGTATATAATCGATCTCAACATAGTATTCAATATTCATCGGATCCCAGCAAACACAATATGTCGCATTACATAAAGATGATCTTGATCATGATAGACAGCTCACAAGATCTAAACATGAAGCATAAATTAATTGGAGAAGACAACCATCTAGCTACTGCTATGGACCCGTAGTCCAGAGATGAACTACTCACACATCACTTTGGATGTGGGCATGGCGATGTAGAGGCCTCCGGTGATGATCTCCCTCTCCGGCAGGGTGCCGGGAAGAGCTTCAGAACCCTCCCGAGCTAGGGTCGGCGATGGCGGCCGTGACGTAACGTTTCCTGGAAGGAGGCTCGGGTATTTAGGTTTCCCGAGATCGTGAATAAATAGGCGAAAGGGCAAGGTCGGTGGACGCCTGGGGGCCCCACACCACCCCATGGCGCGGCCCAGGCCGCGCCACGACCTGGTGTGGACGCCCCTGTGGCGCCTCTTCGTCTCTCCTCTAGACTCCGTCTTCGTTACGGTAAAATAAGAACTTCAGCTTTTTTTCGTCCAATTCCGAGAATATTTCCTGTACAACTTTTCTGAAATACAAAACAGCAGAAAACATGGAACTGGCACTGTGGCATCTTGTCAATAGGTTAGTGCCAGAAAATGTATAAAAATGCAATGAAATGTAAACAAAACATATATAAATTGGTGTAAAATAAGCATGGAGCATCAAAAATTATAGATATGTTTGCAACGTATCAGTATCCCCAAGATTAACTCCTGCTTGTCCTCGAGTAGGTAAGTGATAACAAAATAATTTTTGAGGTGACATGAAGCTAACACAATCTTGATCAAGTTATTGTAAAAGCATTGTGAGCTGGGATCAAAGTACTCTAAACATAGGCATGACAGATATAATTCGAACAATAGAACTTAGCAACTATGTTATAACATGAGAAGTAACTTAAACAAAGGATCATGAATAATTGTGCACTGAAAGCAACTGTTTGTTTTTGAGTATAGATAAAACATAGTAAAGTGGTACTCATCTTGTCCTTTATGAAGTAGCAAAACATAAATGCCAGTATACCTTTAAAGTTCAAAGGGTGATTAGATACAAGTAATTTGAGAACAAGCAATATCATAATCATGAATCAATCAATAATAAATTTTGGGACTATGCACATTATACTCAGAATGATAACTATGCTCTCTTAATTGGTGCATAAAGCAAGAATATGAAGACTCAACATAAAAGTAAAAGAAAGGCCCTACGGAGAGGGAAGCAAGATTACTCATGTGCTAGAGCTTTTTATTTTGAATGCAGTAGGAGTGTTGAAAATATATTTTGAGAGGTATGTATGTCTATGTCAACGAATGGCATCAAATGATCTATCATCCTCAAGAGCGGCTCCCATGTAGTTCTCCATTTGCACACCATTATTTAGGATCTCTCTAGTACATTATTTAGGATCTTTCCAGTACATAATGTGCTTTATTTGTTTATTTTATATTTGGATTGGGCTGGGCACCCAGTTGCCTTGCTCTTTTTGCAATATTAAGGACCAGCAAATTATTCATGCTAGTCATGAAATGAAGTCACGAAAATACAATAAACCATTCAATACTTTCTCATAAGCTAAAACAAAATACAAAACATGTAATAATATTTGAAGGTTTAAAGATAGCTGCTTGTGACGGTAAAGCACACGTCCGTTGGGAACCCCAAGAGGAAGGTATGATGCGTACAACAACGAGTTTTCCCTCAGAAAGAAACCAAGGTTATCGAACCAGTAGGAGATGAAGATCACGTGAAGGTTGTTGGTGAAGGAGTGTAGTGCGGCGCAACACCAGGGATTCCGGTGCTAACGTGGAACCTGCACAACACAATCAAAATACTTTGCACCAACTTAACAGTGAGGTTGTCAATCTCACCGGCTTGCTGAAAACAAAGGATTAAACGTATGGTGTGGAAAATGATGTTTGCTTGCAGTAAATAAAAGAGAACAATGATTGCAGTAGATTATATTTCAGATGTAAAATAATGGACCGGGGTCCACAGTTCACTAGTGGTGTCTCTCTAATAAGATAAATAACATGTTGGGTGAACAAATTACAGTTGGGCAATTGACAAATAGAGAGGGCATAACAATGCACATACATATCATGATGACTACTATGAGATTTACTTAGGGCATTCCGACAAAGAACATAGACTGCCATCCAGCATGCATCTATGCCTAAAAAGTCCACCTTCGGGTTAGCATCCGCACCCCTTCCAGTATTAAGTTGTAAACAACAGACAATTGCATTAAGTATTGTGCGTAATGTAAACAATACAAATATCCTTAGACAAAGCATTGATGTTTTATCCCTAGTGGCAACAGCACATCCACAACCTTAGGGGTTGCTGTCACTCCCCCAGATTCAATGGAGACATGAACCCACTATCTAGCATAAATACTCCCTCTTGGAGTTACAAGTATCAACTTGGCCAGAGCCTCTACTAGCAACGGAGAGCATGCAAGATCATAAATAACATATATGATAGATCAATAATCAACTTGACATAATATTCCATATTCATCGGATCCCAACAAACACAACATGTAGCATTACAAATAGATGATCTTGATCATGATAGGCAGCTCACAAGATCTAAATATGATGGCACAAGAGGAGAAGACAACCATCTAGCTACTGCTATGGACCCATAGTCCAAGGATGAACTACTCACGCATCAGTCCGAAGGCGAGCATGGTGATGTAGAGCCCTCCGGTGATGATTCCCCTCTCCGGCAGGGTGCCGGAGGAGATCTCCTGAACCCCCGAGTTAAGGTTGACGGCGGCGGCGTCTCTGGAACTGTTCTGGTATTCTGGCTCTCGGTGTTAGGGTTTTCGGGGACGAAGGAATAAATAGGCGAAGGGGCAGAGTCGGGGGAGCCAGGAGGCTCCCTCCCCATATGTCGGCGCGGGGGCCCCACTGCCGCGCCGCCCTATGGTGTGGGCCCCCTGCTGGCCTTCCTCGACTCTTCTTCGGTCTTCTGGAACACTCCGTGGAAAATAGGGCCGTGGGCTTTTGTTTTGTCCAATTCCGAGAATATTTGTAAACTAACTTTTCTGAAATCAAAAACAGAAGAAAACAGGAACTGGCACTGTGGCATCTTGTTAATAGGTTAGTCCCAGAAAATGCATAAAAACATTATAAAGTGTGAATAAAACATGTAGGTATTATCATAAAACTAGCATGGAACATAAGAAATTATAGATACGTTGGAGACGTATCAATAGCACACAAGCAATTCACTTTGGAGTGGCGGTGAAATACCACATATAGGTATGTATGGTGGACACAATTGGCAAACTTTGATTTTTGGTGGTTGGATGCACGAGTAGAGCTCATACTCAGTACAGGCGAAGGCTAGCAAAAGACTGGGAGCGACCAACCAAGAGAGCAATAATAGCCATAATCATGCATAGCGACAAAATATTATTAATCAAAGCATAAAGTGATATTACAAGTCAATAACTAAATAATCATAGAGGTTTTAGGTGACTGGTTTGTAGTCATAACATGATGTAAACATGTGCCAAGTCAACCCAATAAAGTATCAAAGGAGAATACCACAATATTATGCTTTTTATGATGGAAACAAAACATGATTATTTCAATGACACATTAAGCACTCTCAGCTAATTGAGACAAGTCATGCTACAACAATAACTACTAAGCATATGATGATAATAATAACATCCAACATGACATGCCAAACTCTATGCCACAGTCTAAACAAGCTTTCTTTTGCATCACTATAAGCATCAAACATTTTACTCGTCTCCAACACCAATCAGCTTATTTGAAACAACTCTCATAGATAATAATCAATAAAGAAAAATAACAAGCTCTGAACAAAATAGGAGTGGAAAACCAATAGCTAAACGCAGTACTAGCAAAAGAGAACACTCGCAGAACAATAAGAGTGAAAACTAGAGTGTTCTATGCAATTAAAACAGAGTGTGTCATTCTCCAAAACAAATATGCTGGGATCCAACCATATGCTAGCAAACAAAACAAAATAAAACTAAAAACAAAAAAAAGACGCTCCAAGAACAACACATAGTATAAGACGCAATAAAAATATAGCGTTTAGAAAGATGACCTGATGCTTTGTTGATGAAGAGGGGATGCCTTGGCATCCCCAAGCTTTGACGCTTGTACCTGTTGAATATTTCTTGGGGTGACATGGGAATCCCTAAGCTTGAGCTTTTGTCCATTCTTCATCTCATTACATCATTCTTCTCTCCCTACACTTGAAAACTTCCTTCATACAAAACTTCACACAATTCTCATTAGCAGCATTAGTGCAATCAAAATAACAAATCCACTTGGGTTCAGTTCTAACATATATCAAACATCCATTAAACATTAGCTACTGTAGAAACTTCTTAAAAAAGTTCTTTCTCTGAAAAGAACTAAAAAAGAAAAAAAGATTAAGAGACAAATGCAAATGGGGGCAGAAATCTGTCAAAACAGAACAGCAGGTAAAGATATAATTTTTTAGAAAATCTTATATTGCTTATATCGAAAAGTGTTCAACAAAAGAAAGTTATATAATAACCTGGGGCATATGATCACAAATTGGCAGCTCAAAATTACGTTCTGGCTGGGAATACGATTTTTTTTTTGTGACAACACATAATCTGTTTCAGGACAGCAACTTCCCCAAATCTTACTTTCTTTCTACTAGAGGCTATTCTTGGCACAAAAACGAAATAAAAATGATAAGGAGAAGTTATTCCAGAGGTAATAACTTCCAAAACTCAACAAAAGAAAAATTACAGAAATAAAACATGGGTTATCTCCCAAGAGTGCTTTTATTTAACGCCTTTCAGCTAGACGCAGAAAAAGAGCTAGCATTAAGTATTTTGAAGTGAAGAAGCATCAAGATCAATGCCAGAAGTCTTTTCAATAAGGAATTTTATTTTATCAATATAAGTTTTAAAAGACCCTCTCTTAAAATGTGTTTTTAGTAACAATCCAATCAAAATTCTTTGCAAAGCTTCATGCATTCCTACAAGTTTGAAAGGTATTGGTATTTTCATTTCCTCCCTATTTTCAGGTTTGGTTTTGTCTATCTTTTCAAGTGTACCAATAACATCTACACATGAGTGATACGTCTCCGACGTATCGATAATTTCTTATGTTCCATGCCACATTATTGATGATATCTACATGTTTTATACACACTTTATGTCATATTTATGCATTTTCTGGAACTAACCTATTAACAAGATGCCGAAGTGCCAGTCCTCGTTTTTCGCTGTTTTTGGTTTCGAAATCCTAGTAAGGAAATATTCTCGGAATCGGACGAAATCAAGACCCGGGTTCCTATTTTTTCCGGAACCATCCGGAACACCCGAGAGCCGCCGGAGGGAAGCCCCGGGGGCCCCACACCACACCCGGCGCGGCCGGAGGGGGGCCGCGCCGCCCTATGGTGTGGTGGCCCCGTGCCCCCTCCGAGGCTGCCCTTCCGCCTATTTAAAGCCTCCGTCACGAAAACCCTATAACGAAGGACGAAACCCACAGAAACCTTCCAGAGCCGCCGCCATCGCGAAGCCAAGATCTGGGGGACAGGAGTCTCTGTTCCGGCACCCTGCCGGAGCGGGGAAGTGCCCCCGGAAGGCTTCTCCATCGACACCGCTGCCATCTCCACCGCCATCTTCATCACCGCTGCTGCTCCCATGAGGAGGGAGTAGTTCTCCATCGAGGCTCGGGGCTGTACCGGTAGCTATGTGGTTCATCTCTCTCCTATGTGCTTCAATACAATAATCTCATGAGCTGCCTTACATGATTGAGATTCATATGATGATGCTTGTAATCTAGATGTCATTGTGCTAGTCAAGTGAGTTTTACTTATGTGATCTCCGGAGACTCCTTGTCCCACGTGTGTAAAGGTGACAGGTGTGTGCACCGTGTGGGTCTCTTAGGCTATATTTCACAGAATACTTACTCACCTGTTATGAATGGCGTAGTGAAGTGCTTATTTATATCTCTTTATGATTGCAATGTGTTTTGTATCACAATTTATCTATGTGCTACTCTAGCAATGTTATTAAAGTAGTTTTATTCCTCCCACACGGTGTAATGGTGACAGTGTGTGCATCCGTGTTAGTACTTGGTGTATGCTATGATTATGATCTCTTGTAGATTGTGAAGTTAACTATTGCTATGATAGTATTGATGTGATCTATTCCTCCTACATAGTGTGAAGGTGACAGTGTGCATGCTGTGTTAGTACTTGGTTTAGTCGTGTTGATCTTTCTTGCACTCTAAGGTTATTTAAATATGAACATTGAATTGTGGAGCTTGTTAACTCCGGCATTGAGGGTTCGTGTAATCCTACGCAATGTGTTCATCATCCAACAAGAGTGTAGAGTATGCATTTATCTATTCTGTTATGTGATCAATGTTGAGAGTGTCCACTAGTGAAAGTCTAATCCCTAGGCCTTGTTCCTAAATATCGCTATCGCTGCTTGTTTACTCGTTTTACTTGTGTTACTACTGTCTGCAATACTACCACCATCAACTACACGCCGACAAGCTATTTTACTGGCACCGTTGCTACTGCTTCATACTTATTTATACCACCTGTATTTCACTATCTCTTCGCCGAACTAGTGCACCTATTAGGTGTGTTGGGGACACAAGAGACTTCTTGCTTTGTGGTTGCGGGGTTGCATGAGAGGGATATCTTTGACCTCTTCCTCCCTGAGTTCGATAAACCTTGGGTGATCCACTTAAGGGAAACTTGTTGCTGTTCTACAAACCTCTCGCTCTTGGAGGCCCAACACCTGTCTACAAGAATAGAAGCTCCCGTAGACATCAAGCACTTTTCTGGCGCCGTTGCCGGGGAGGAAAGGTAAAAGGCACTCATACTCCGGTCTCAGGTAAAGTACTTTTCTGTTGCCGTTGTGTATGTGCTCGAAGCTATTTCCTTTAGATCCTGCAATTGCATCTTTTTGTTTCTTGTTTACACTAGTTAGGCATAATGGACAACAATGAGCTTCTTATTCTATTTCCTGATTTAAAACATGGATTGTTTGATGCGAAAATTAAAAAACCTATGGAATCTTATTTGCATGCTGGTAGTAATATTAGTATGAACGCTTTGAACACCATTGTTGATAATGATATAGAAAGTTCTAAGCTTGGGGAAGCTGGTTTTCATGATATTTTAGTCCCCCAAGCATTGAGGAGAAAATTTTCTTTGATGATACTTTGCCTCCTATTTATGATGATTATAATAGTGGTCTTTTGGTACAACCTACTATGGAGAGTAAATTTTGTTGTGATTATACTATGCCTCCTACACTTGATGAGAATAATAATGATAGCTACTTTGTTGAATTTGCTCCCACTATTACCAATAAAATTGACTATGTTTATGTGGAGAGTAATAATTTTATGCATGAGACTCATGATAAGAATGCTTTATGTGATAGTTATATTGTTGAGTTTGCTCATGTTGCTACTGAAAGTTATTATGAGAGAGGAAAATATGGTTGTAGAAATTTTCATGTTACTAAAATGCCTCTCTATGTGCTGAAATTTTTGAAGCTACACTTGTTTTATCTTCCTATGCTTGTTACTTTGCTCTTCATGAACTTGTTTATTTACAAGATTCCTATGCATAGGAAGCATGTTAGGCTTAAATTTGTTTTGAATTTGCCTCTTGATGCTCTCTTTTGCTTCAACTACTATTTGTTGCGAGTGCATCATTAAAACTGCTGAGCCCATCTTAACGGCTATAAAGAAAGAACTTCTTGGGAGATAACCCATGTGTTTATTTTGCTACAGTAATTTGTTTTATATTTGTGTCTTGGAAGTTGTTTACTACTGTAGCAACCTCTCCTTATCTTAGTTTTGTGTTTTGTTGTGCCAAGTAAAGTCTTTGATAGTAAAGTGAATACTAGATTTGGATTACTGCGCAGAAACAGATTTCTTTGCTGTCACGAATCTGGGTCTAATTCTCTGTAGGTAACTCAGAAAATTATGCCAATTTACGTGAGTGATCCTCAGATATGTACGCAACTTTCATTATATTTGGGCATTTTCATCTGAGCAAGTCTGGTGCCCTTTTAAAATTCGTCTTTACGGACTGTTCTGTTTTGACAGATTCTGCCTTTTATTTCGCATTGCCTCTTTTGCTATGTTGGATGAATTTCTTTGATCCATTAATGTCCAGTAGCTTTATGCAATGTCCAGAAGTGTTAAGAATGATTGTGTCACCTCTGAACATGTGAATTTTTATTGTGCACTAACCCTCTAATGAGTTGTTTCGAGTTTGGTGTGGAGGAAGTTTTCAAGGGTCAAGAGAGGAGGATGATATACTATGATCAAGAAGAGTGAAAGCTCTAAGCTTGGGGATGCCCCGGTGGTTCACCCCTGCATATTTCAAGAAGACTCAAGCGTCTAAGCTTGAGGATGCCCAAGGCATCCCCTTCTTCATCAACAAATTATCAGGTTCCTTCTCTTGAAACTATATTTTTATTCGGCCACATCTTATGTACTTTACTTGGAGCGTCTGTGTGCTTTTGTTTTTGTTTTTGTTTGAATAAATGCTTGTGTGGGAGAGAGACACGCTCCGCTGGTTCGTATGAACACATGTGTTCTTAGCTTTTAATATTCATGGCGAAGTTTCCTCTTCGTTAAATTGTTATATGGTTGGAATTGGAAAATGCTACATGTAGTAATTGCTATAATGTCTTGGGTAATGTGATACTTGGCAATTGTTGTGCTCATGTTTAAGCTCTTGCATCATATACTTTGCACTCATTAATGAAGAAACACTTAGAGCTTGCTAATTTGGTTTGCATAATTGGTTTCTCTAAAGTCTAGATAATATCTAGTATTGAGTTTTGAACAACAAGGAAGACGGTGTAGAGTCTTATAATGTTTACAATATGTCTTTTATGTGAGTTTTGCTGCACCGGTTCATCCTTGTGTTTGTTTCAAATAGCCTTGCTAGCCTAAACCTTGTATCGAGAGGGAATACTTCTCATGCATCCAAAATACTTGAGCCAACCACTATGCCATTTGTGTCCACCATACCTACCTACTACATGGTATTTCTCCGCCATTCCAAAGTAAATTGCTTGAGTGCTACCTTTAAAATTCCATCATTCACCTTTACAATATATAGCTCATGGGACAAATAGCTTAAAAACTATTGTGGTATTGAATATGTACTTATGCACTTTATCTCTTATTAAGTTGCTTGTTGTGCGATAACCATGTTTCGGGGACGCCATCAACTATTCTTTGTTGAATATCATGTGAGTTGCTATGCATGTTCGTCTTGTACTGAAGTAAGAGAGATCTACCACCTTATGGTTAAGCATGCATATTGTTAGAGAAGAACATTGGGCCGCTAACTAAAGCCATGATTCATGGTGGAAGTTTCAGTTTTGGACATATATCCTCAATCTCATATGAGAAAATTATTAATTGTTGATACATGCTTATGCATAAAAGAGGAGTCCATTATCTCGTTGTCTATGTTGTCCCGGTATGGATGTCTAAGTTGAGAATAATCAATAGCGAGAAATCCAATGCGAGCTTTCTCCTTAGACCTTTGTACAGGCGGCATAGAGGTACCCCTTTGTGACACTTGGTTAAAACATGTGCATTGCAAAGATCCGGTAGTCCAAGCTAATTAGGACAAGGTGCGGGCACTATTAGTATACTATGCATGAGGCTTGCAACTTGTAAGATATAATTTACATGATACATATGCTTTATTACTACCGTTGACAAAATTGTTTCATGTTTTCAAAATAAAAGCTCTAGCACAAATATAGCAATCGATGCTTTCCTCTTTGAAGGACCATTCTTTTTACTTTTATGTTGAGTCAGTTCACCTATTTCTCTCCACCTCAAGAAGCAAACACTTGTGTGAACTGTGCATTGATTCCTACATACTTGCATATTGCACTTGTTATATTACTCTATGTTGACAATATCCATGAGATATACATGTTATAAGTTGAAAGCAACCGCTGAAACTTAATCTTCCTTTGTGTTGCTTCAATGCCTCTACCTTGAATTATTGCTTTATGAGTTAACTCTTATGCAAGACTTATTGATGCTTGACTTTAAGTACTATTCATGAAAAGTCTTTGCTTTATGATTCAGTTGTTTACTCATGTCATTACCATTGTTTTGATCGCTGCATTCATTGCATATGTTTACAATATGATCAAGTTTATGATGGCATGTCACTTCAGAAATTATCTTTGTTATCGTTTTACCTGCTCGGGACGAGCAGAACTAAGCTTGGGGATGCTGATACGTCTCCGACGTATCGATAATTTCTTATGTTCCATGCCACATTATTGATGATATCTACATGTTTTATACACACTTTATGTCATATTTATGCATTTTCTGGAACTAACCTATTAACAAGATGCCGAAGTGCCAGTCCCTGTTTTCTGCTGTTTTTGGTTTCAGAAATCCTAGTAAGGAAATATTCTCGGAATCGGACGAAATCAAGACCCAGGTTCCTATTTTTCCCGGAACCATCCAGAACACCCGAGAGCCGCCGGAGGGAAGCCACGGGGCCCCACACCACACCCTGGCGCGGCCGGAGGGGGGCCGCGCCGCCCTATGGTGTGGTGGCCCCGGGCCCCTCCGAGGCTGCCCTTCCGCCTATTTAAAGCCTCCGTCGCGAAAACCCTATAACGAAGGACGAAACCCACGAAACCTTCCGGAGCCGCCGCCATCGCGAAGCCAAGATCCGGGGACAGGAGTCTCTGTTCCGGCACCCTGCCGGAGCGGGAAGTGCCCCGGAAGGCTTCTCCATCGACACCGCTGCCATCTCCACCGCCATCTTCATCACCGCTGCTGCTCCCATGAGGAGGGAGTAGTTCTCCATCGAGGCTCGGGGCTGTACCGGTAGCTATGTGGTTCATCTCTCTCCTATGTGCTTCAATACAATAATCTCATGAGCTGCCTTACATGATTGAGATTCATATGATGATGCTTGTAATCTAGATGTCATTGTGCTAGTCAAGTGAGTTTTACTTATGTGATCTCCGGAGACTCCTTGTCCCACGTGTGTAAAGGTGATAGTGTGTGCACCGTGTGGGTCTCTTAGGCTATATTTCACAGAATACTTACTCACTTGTTATGAATGGCGTAGTGAAGTGCTTATTTATATCTCTTTATGATTGCAATGTGTTTTGTATCACAATTTATCTATGTGCTACTCTAGCAATGTTATTAAAGTAGTTTTATTCCTCCTGCACGGTGTAATGGTGACAGTGTGTGCATCCGTGTTAGTACTTGGTGTATGCTATGATTATGATCTCTTGTAGATTGTGAAGTTAACTATTGCTATGATAGTATTGATGTGATCTATTCCTCCTACATAGTGTGAAGGTGACAGTGTGCATGCTGTGTTAGTACTTGGTTTAGTCGTGTTGATCTTTCTTGCACTCTAAGGTTATTTAAATATGAACATTGAATTGTGGAGCTTGTTAACTCCGGCATTGAGGGTTCGTGTAATCCTACGCAATGTGTTCATCATCCAACAAGAGTGTAGAGTATGCATTTATCTATTCTGTTATGTGATCAATGTTGAGAGTGTCCACTAGTGAAAGTCTAATCCCTAGGCCTTGTTCCTAAATACTGCTATCGCTGCTTGTTTATTGTTTCTATCGTGTTACTACTGCTGCAATACTACCACCATCAACTACACGCCAGACAAGCTATTTTCTCGGCACCGTTGCTACTGCTCATACTTATTTATACCACCTGTATTTCACTATCTCTTCGCCGAACTAGTGCACCTATTAGGTGTGTTGGGGACACAAGAGACTTCTTGCTTTGTGGTTGCGAGGGTTGCATGAGAGGGATATCTTTGACCTCTTCCTCCCTGAGTTCGATAAACCTTGGGTGATCCACTTAAGGGAAACTTGCTGCTGTTCTACAAACCTCTGCTCTTGGAGGCCCAACACTGTCTACAAGAATAGAAGCTCCCGTAGACATCAAGCACTTTATGCTTACTAGCATGATTAAATAATTCCTCAATGTTATCTCTCCCAATTATAGAACCACTACCTACTGATAGGTCTTTCAGATCGTACTTAGCTAGGGATCAACATAATGAGTTAAAACAAAATAACATCTATAAAAGAAACTATTTTTATGTGTTTTTGATATAAAGAAGCAAACAAGACAAAGTAAAATAAACTAAGCAAAACAATAACAAAGTAAATTGATTGGAGATGAGAGACTCCCCTTACAGAAATCTTCTTTCTTCCCGGCAACGGCGCCGAAAAAGTAGCTTGATGAGCGCAGATTGCACACTGTTGGGGAACCCCAAGAGAAAGGTATGATGAGTAGTAGCAAGTTTTCCCTCAGTAAGAAATCAAGGTTTAATCAATCAGTAGGAGAAAGGCGTGACTTCTGAAGGTGTTGCTAGCTGACTTGTGGCAGGGCGCACTACCGGCGACAGCAATATCGTAGAACTAGCACATAACACAACCAAAATACTTTGCTCCAACTTACAGTGAGGTTGTCAATCTCACCGGTTTTGCTGAAACAAATGATTAACTGTATAGTGTGGATAGAGATATTTGTTTGCAGTGGAATTAAAGAGAACAGTGCTTGTAGTAAGTAAACAGAACATGATTATTTTATCAGTGTAAAAGAAAGGACCGGGGTCCACAATTTACTAGAGGTGTCTCTCCATAAAGATAAATAACATGTTGGGTGAACAAATTACAGCTGAGCAATTGACAGAATAAAGACCATACATGACAAGATGATTACTATGAGATTTATTTGGTCATTACAACATAATACATAGACCATAATCCAACTGCGTCTATGACTAATAATCCACCTTCCGGTTATCAACCGAACCCCTTCCAGTATTAAGTTGCAAGCAACAGATTATCGCATTAAGCAATGTGTGTAAAGTAAACAATAAAATTACTCTTAGATAAATCATTGTTGTTTCTCCCTAGTAGCAATATCACATCTACAATCTTAGAAGTTATTGTCACTCTTCTAGAAAAATAGAGGCATGAACCCACTATCGAGCATAAATATTTCCTCTTGGAGTTTCAAGCATTTACTTGGCCAAAGCATCTACTAGAAACAGAGAGCATGCAAGATCACAAATAACATATGACAAGTATATAATCGATCTATACATAGTATTCAATATTCATCGGATTCCAGCAAACACAACATGTAGTATTACATAAAGATGATCTTGATCATGATAGGCAGCTCACAAGATCTAAACATGAAGCATAAATTGGAGAAGATAACCATATAGCTACTGCTATGGACCCATAGTCCAGAGATGAACTACTCACGTATCACTTAGGATTTGGGCATGGCGATGTAGAGGCATCCGGTGATGATCTCCCTCTCTGGCAGGGTGCCAGGAAGAGCTTCAGAACCCTCCCGAGCTAGGGTCGGCAATGGCGGCCGCGATGGAACTTTTTGTGGATGGAGGCTTTGGTATTTATGTTTTTCCAAGATCGTGAATAAATAGGCGGAAGGGCGATGTCGGTGGACACCTGGGGGGCCCACACCACCCCATGGTGCGGCAGGCCCTGGGCCGCCATGGCCTAGTGTGGCCTCCTCGTGGCGCCTCTTCGTCTGTCATCTGGAATCCGTCTTCGTTACGGTAAAATAAG
This sequence comes from Lolium rigidum, assembly GCF_022539505.1. Taxonomy (NCBI): domain Eukaryota; kingdom Viridiplantae; phylum Streptophyta; class Magnoliopsida; order Poales; family Poaceae; genus Lolium; species Lolium rigidum. The sequence continues at coordinate 317,836,653 of NC_061508.1, read as the reverse complement.
AACTTCGACTTTTGTTTCGTCCAATTCCGAGAATATTTCCTGTACAACTTTTCTGAACTACAAAACAGCAGAAATCAGGGAACTGGCACTGTGGCATCCTGTCAATAGGTTAGTGCCGAAAAATATATAAAAGTACAACGAAGTGTAAACTAAACATATATAAATTGGTGTAAAACAAACATGGAGCATCAAAAAGTTTAGATACGTTTGCAACATATCAATGGTGAATACACATTCTTTCTCAAAAGTGGGCATCATCGAATCCACATTGTGAACTTGAACGGATACAATCAAAACATTTGGTAGGGACCTACTTCATTGATGGAGTTAGTACTCTCACAACAGCAAATGCACTTCTTCTTCTTAAGGCACTATATATATTTATCTTTGCATGAAATCATACATCACATAGTTGTCGAAATAGATGGTATTCAACCTTAATGTAATAGTGTTCCTATTTAAACATGAGAACATAAAATAGCGTAGGATCACAATTAGCAAAGAAGCATCTTGTGTATCTAATGTTGAGCAAGGAGTAAAGTTCCGTAATTGCATGGTTCAACTCAGCATACACCATACACGTATTGAGTGAATTTTTGCACTTAGTTAAAACCGCTCTTGTGAAAATACTGTTAGTACCCACAAAACATACTAGGACTTGGAAGCATCAGGATATGTGATTACACCCACCTAGATATCTTCATGAAGTAGTAACACAAAGACAATTAGGTGGAAATGATATCTCGTACATAGTGTGATCTTGAAGCTAGTACACCATCAGATGCCTACGAGTTACCACACATATGGGCATGAACCACATTGTTGAGAAGCACTAAAAAGTAATTATCCTTATGTTATTGATGATGAAACTGTAGTACAATCACTAGTTTAGAGAATAAAATCACGAGTTGATGATTTTTGGTCAAAACAAGATTATGTATTGCGTAGCCCCATGTATCTTGTAAATTCTAGCATACCACCCGGACACATTACAAGATGGCAATTCACTAGCAACTGGTGACAGAACGGTGTAACCGTTACTATTTCCATAAACTAGTTAGTGTTTTTTGCTAAATCAGGATTAAATGACTTGAGTTAAAACATGACACACTACAAAGTTTTGGCTTCTTGGGCCCATTTTTTACTTGTTAGTGAAAACACGACATGAGATGGTGAATGTAAATGCTTTCTCAAAATGTGGGCACCCAAGAAACTATATCACGAACTTCAACTGATGTTGGACCTCATGGTATCAAGCGTTAATGGTAGCATTTCTATTTAAGCGTGAGAAGAGAGATGGGACATGAACATAATTCAAAAGGAAGATAATAGTCATAATTTGTCGATTTCACCATAGTATGGAGAGTAAAGCTTATTCGATGGTATATTCATATCCATGCAGCATGTACAAATTGTCGTAATCTACACAAGCTTTGCATTTCTTTGGAATCTCTTTTGCAATGTCGATGAAATCCACGAATATCACCGGACTAAAGCATCATGATTTGTTATGCATGATCATTCCTTTCTACTGCGACTAGAGGTTGACTCTTCAATTCAATGAAAGTGCCATACAAGTTTGGCTAGCACAAGTTACCTCAAGTCGAGACACCTTTAGGGTTGTCCATTCTTTGCTTCTATTTAGTTACGACATGTTGCCAATTAATAACACATCATTACTTCAGTATTTACATAAGCCAAATCAGTATATTTCAACATGGAGTGTCGGCAAGTGTGAGAACATTGGTGCGGGTACTTAGTCGTTATATAATTGAAATTTGCATTTAGAAAATTTCTCTAGAGAATTAAGGGGACACAAATTCATATGCCTTGATGAAGTAGTTTGTAGATGATTTCTTTTCTAGAAACCCTAGAGGCAGAATCTTTACATCACATACTTGTATAAAAAAATTGGTTTGTCAAATCTCACCGGGAGTGTGACTGGCTCATTATTTTTTTCACTAGGTTTGATTAAATACCCAATAACTCCAAACAAAAGTCATGGAGGTTCCCTGAAAACATTGATATTAAATTTATTGACATTGCCCTAAAATTTTATTTCAAAATTTCATCAAAGACTTAAGAAACAAAAAATACAACTAAAATTATTGTGAGTAATAAAAAGAATGTACTATTCACATTTGAATTGTGGTACTCTTCATAAGTGATTTTTCTTATTTCCATGCAGGGTGTATTATTTTTTGTGTTTGTATTTTATGCCCATATACCGAATTTGATCCTGGAATTTAATGGCATAATATATGCATCTTGTTTTAAATAATTGATGTCTTTTATGTTTTTATTATGCGGTTAGGTAACATAAAATCACCACAAGGAGAGTGGAAACACTGGATGTGTCATCGCCAACTTGTATAACTTGTTGAGACCATGCTGGTGCTTGGGCGTTTGTGTTCACTGTGATTGCAAGCTTGCCATTGTGAGATATATTGAATTGAATTGAACACATGTATAGAGCATGTGAGTGCCTCGCCATACCCTTCTTGTTCTTGCCAACACAATCGATGGGTTGTAGGTGGGGAGGTGGCAATGATACATTAGGTGCCTTGTAAGACGACGGATCATGGGTTGCCAAGGAGACCCTTAACTGCAAACTAATAATTGTTTAGCAAGCTATTCTCGAATTGTATTAACTCAGTGACAACACATACATGAACAATATACACAAGATATTACCAACATATATTTGCACTCCCCTAAAAATCATAACATCATTCAATAATTTTTTTTAGATACTCAATAGAAAAGTGTCAGATGGTTAGACGGAATGGTGCTAGAGAGGTAACTGTTGTGATAAGTAAAGGGGAGCATGTGCATCATCTCTGGATATCATAGCTAGCCTGTACGGTCTATTCTCTGAAGACACGCATGCCACTTCATTTTTTCAGAAACTCTTACCAAACATGTAAAGACCAACGTAGTGTAGCTCTTAATTTCTTCCATACTATGTTCATCTCTGCCGAACTGAACACCGGTACTAAAAAAATGATTACACAAATGATCCTGCAAAATCAATGGGAAATCCATGCATTCTCTGTGTTTTGGGATCATTATGTAGCATAAATATTGAGTTTTCATTTTTTTCTAAAATCGTGTAATTATGTGCAGATATGTTCATAAAGGATCGTCTATTACAGTCTTTGACCTGCACCTAGAGCTAAATTGGGACACCATTTTTCCTAATTGCAGCAAATTATTAATTAAACCCCCCTTTGAAATCAGTAAATGGTAATATGAAAACTGAGAAATAAACCGAACTGCTAATCTATCAAGGTACATCTGTACAACCATCTGCTCATATGTTAAATCAACAAAATTTCAACATTGAATAAACGGAGTTCCGGTGGCGAGGGGAGGAGTTGAGGAGGAGGCCAGTGAGGACCTCACGGAGCTTGGCGTCGAAGTGAGCTGAAGAAGGGCCAGCGGCGGAGGATGATCCCGCAGACAGCGGCTCACACAACATCCCTCCAGTTGTCATTGGGGGCATGGACACGCACACGAATGTGCAGATGGGCAGGGAACAAAATATGGAATTCCAACAAAACCCTTCTTGTTGTTTATTCTAGGACCTAGCTGCGGGATTTCCAATGAATTACCCAAAGTGCCCTGGCCATGTTTACATGACGTAGTATATCGGGTCAGCATGCCAATATGTGAATTTGCTGTGTACAACTTAGAGCTATTTATTTATTCATTGATGTGTGCAGTGCGCACAGGGGGTATGGCGCCAAATCGGGTTATGCCAAGCCAATTGGGTTATATGTCACTGACGGATCACCCACTTAAGATGGGTCACTCTCACAGACATACCACCAGTGCTACGATCTGATGAATGATACCTGGTTTTTTTTAAATAAGCGATTTTTTAACTAATGCTTCGTGAATGATTTATAGGTGATTGTCATTAGAGAGACTCTAGTGGACAATCACCTATCATCCGCCACAAAGTATTAAGTACATCTTTTACAAACTATCGATGATTTTTGGTTGGTACGTGCATGATTGTATATTGCAAAGATTATGGCCACCGATGCCAGTTTGCAAGTATTCACATAACTAAACACGACGAATGTATAGGCTTTCTCAAAATATGGACATACCTAAAGAAAATACACTATGTGCTGATAGGATCAAAATGTCTATCGGGTAGCTACTAGCCTACTACTAAGTGAGTGAATGCTCACAACAATACATGAATATCCATGTGCTCCACATAAAAGCATCCATCAGATGGTTGTTGCAACATATCGTACTTAACATAATAGTGTTCCTAATTAAGCGTCAGAAGAAGATGAAATGTGATCATAATACGCAAAGGATTCATCCTGCCTACCCATGGTCGAACAAGAAGTAGAGCCTAGTTGTTACTAGGTTCACATGTGCGTACACCACGTAAACAATGTGCATGAGTTAATTTTGCACTTGGTCGAAACTGCTTTTGCACTACCCATGATACGCAATAACATAGTAGGACTTGAATGCATCATGATCGATCTACGCACCAACTTGGGCAACTTGATTTTGGATGGCCTCGTATTTTTAATATTGTTACCCGATTTGTTCAGCATGCATAAGTTTTTCTAGCTTTGCTTGACATTTTTGAATAATCAACAATATATGGCAGTACGCACCTATCAATGCAGAGGTTAGGGGTCATCCACCATTTCAAAGAAAAAATCCCTGGAATTAGAATGAATTAATGACAAAGTGATTGCTATATGAGAATGGCTCTTCTTTAGGAATTATATATGAAGTAACAATATGCATAGTCTGGTGGAAACACGAGATCCCTTGATGTGGGCATTACCCTTCGGGTACCCGATATTGGCCTAGCTCCTTTGACCCAGTAAGGGGCCCATGAGAATCATCGGGGCTCAGGATGGACCAATACATCAGTTGCAATGGTGGAAAGATAGAAGGAGGCGGATTTTTAATGGACAAGGCAAGAAAACACCGAATAAGAAAATGATAGATTAGATCTCATTGTAACAATAGTTGAATCTGAGTAGGACTCTCGGGACCTGGCCTCATGTATAAAGGTCAGGAGAGGGCCCGTCGGAGGACATCGAAATCAACCTACACAATCCTGCATACACCAAACCCTAGAAACCTTGCCTTCCAGCGATATCACCACAACATAGTCTATCGACTGCCCCATTATAACCTTTTTTTATCGATAAATCAAGATCAGACAAGCATGAGTAAGGGTTTTACCTCATCGAGAGCCCCGAACCTGGGTAAATCTCGCCTTTTGTTCGTTTGGTATCTGGTGTCTCGTGCTAACTTGTAGGATTCCGTCAACCCTAAACCCCTCATGGTGGGTATTGTCGAGGAGCCCCCTCGTCATCCCTAATCAGGAAATATCGACACGTGCCTACGCCGTGCCCTTCTTAAAGGTTGTAACTAGAAGCTTGGTTCTGGGGATGAAAATCCTTGGATCGACGTACAACTATACTCATGATCATCGTTGCACGTGCGACAATCTCTTCTTGAAGGACTGGCTTAGCACTCGTGTAATTTTCATTTCTTTCGGTCTTTTATTATAGGGTTTGTGGTAGCCTAGTGGAGGTGTTGTCATGAGGCATTCATCCCGGTGCTTTCTCATATTTGGTCAACTTTGGCCAGTTTCACCGTCGCGTGTTTGTGGATTTTAGTAACATATGGTCATGTGTACCAACCAATGCAGAGACGGAGGGTTATCCTTCTTTTCGAAAAAATGGAATGCACTTATGAGCCTTTGAGATTTTCCTGAAATTGATTGTTGAATGGGCCAACGCTCGCCAATTTCTAATGGTTCACTCCTAAGATAAATTTTGAATACTTGTCACCGATGTTTCTTAATTTTTTGCATGTTGTGCGTGACTTTCAAATGTTGATATAGAATTAATTGTGTAGTTCAAAATTTATTAGCAGAGTTGGGTGGTCATTTACACCTGCTGTGATATAGACAACGGATGTCAAGATGTATGCACCCAGATTTTTATCAGAACTTTTTACAATTTAAATGACCTTTAAAACACGTTTGAAGAACCAGGAGCATATGTTCCTAGGTGCCAAAATTTCTGTCCCGCCAAAACCTATTAATTTCCAACGGTAAACTCGTAAGATCCCGTTTTTTGGATACTTGTTACCGATGTTGCTTAAGTTGTTGCATATTATGTGTGACTTTCTAATGTTGATATAGAATTAATTGTATAGTTTAAAGCTTTATTAGTGGAGTTTAGTGTTTTTCCAGATCAGAAGTACTCCCTCCATTCACAATTAGTTTGTGTTTTGGGTTTAGTCAAAGTACAATATTAGCATTTATAATGTAACATCTGTAGGATTAGAATCAGCATAAACTATATTTTCACACTGTATGCCTTCGGTATTATGGTTGTTCATAATTTTTTCCATATTGTTGTCAAACTTAAAAAAGTTAACTTTGACTATACCTGTAACACAAAGTAAGTATAAACAAAGGGAGTAATTAGATCCATCTAGCACTTGGGCATATCAGAGGGCGGTGGGAGCAGCTTCTCGTTTGGCTTGCTCCCGTCCAGCACCAGCCATGCCATTCTCAGCCCCCACGTGGAATGCACCTCGAAATGACAATGCATGAACCATACACCTGCCCAAAGGCATACATACATAAATATCGACGAATTTGGTTCTTTGGGCTTGTGTTTCACGTGTAGATTGTATAATTATAACTATCGTAACCTGGGTTATCAGCAAGGAAGCGAATGGCCGCCCAACCGCCGGCTGGCACGCTGACGGTGTTCCGCTTGACGGGGTCGACGAGGTTGAACTTGGTTGGGTCGTTAGTCGGGTTGTAGTTGCCGAACCCTTGCCCGACCACAAAGAAGTTGTAGCCATGAAGGTGCATGGGGTGGCTCTCGATCCCAATTACGCTCGTGTCCTGCATCACCAGCTCCACCGAGGTGTTGTACGGCAGCACGAGGAGCCTAGTCCCCGTGGCTAAGTTGGTGTTGTTCGGCGGTGTTCCTGTGTAGTTGAACGGCGAGAGCGGGATGGCCGGGAAGTCCGACTCGTAGACGCCTCTGGACTTGCCAGTGTAATGGGACTGCAGGAGCGCCTTGGAAGGGAGCACGAGGGAGACGTTGTTCACGGCGGCTGCGTACTTGGCGCCATGGAGCCCCTGGCATGTTGTCTTCTTGGGGCACGGAAGTGTGCCCAGACCGATGGTGAAGAAGAGCCGCCTATCCACGGACCGTGGCACGTCCGCCGGGTACTGCGGCGTGGCGAGGCTGCGGAGCCTGGTCGTGAAGCTGGTGACGAAGTCGGTGTCGTTGAAGAGCGGCAGGGTCGGCTTGAAGAGTGGCAAGTCTTTGTGGAAGGTTGATACGGAAGGCGGCGAGCCAGCGGTTTGGTACTCGAGGATGCCGCTGACGGTGGTGTTGTCGAAGTATGCGGGGGGTCGAACGACGGAGTAGGGCGTGGCGGACATGTAGAAGGTAGCGCTGGGGTCGACCGGCTTGGCAGCGAGGAGGACGTTGGTGGTTTGGCCCGGGGAGATGACCAACGTCTCGACGGTGATCGGCTTGACGTAGACGGCGTCGACCTCGACGACGGTGAGGGTGTGGTTGGCGACCGAGAAGAAGAGCTCGGCGTTGAGGGCTGCGTTGACGAGCCGCAGCAGGTACGTCTTCCTGGGCATCACCGTCAGCTTGAACGTGTCTTTGGCAGAGCAGTTGTAGAGCGGCCCAGGAAGGCCGTTAATGGTATATGCGTCGGAGATGTTTGGGGCTCCGCCCATCTTAAGCGCCTGGTTAATCACGTCATCCGTGTCCGCCGCCCACCACTCGCCGAGGATGATTGGGACCTCCTTGTGAGGTGCCGGGAATGGGTAGGGGACACCGAGCTTGGGAAGGATGACGATGGCGCCGTAGACGGTGGAGCGGATCCACGAGATATGCGCGTGCCACCACAGCGTGCCGCGCTGCCCGGTGATAGTGAACTTGTACACGTACGTCTGGCCTGTCTGGATTGGGCACTGCGTTATGTACGCCGGCCCATCCGCCCAGCCCGACCGCAGCTGCCGGATCCCGTGCCTGTGACAGAATGGCTGAGCATTCATATATACTCCGTAGATTGAAGGGAGTAGTATACTGTGTATGCGTTAAAGGTCAGCGGAGCATCGAGCATACCAGTGAATTGTCATGTTGTGGGCGATGTTGTTGGCGACGCGGACGTGAACGCGGTCGCCTTCGTTCGCGATGATCTCCGGTCCCGGGAACTGCCCGTTCACCGTCGCGATGCTCTTCGTGCGGCACAGCCTCGTCATGTTCGCCATCTGCACCTGCACATCTCGATACACAAGGGTTTTCAGCACCGATTGATTAAGAATAGCATGCGCGAGCGAAATTCTCGCTGCAGATTACCAAGAGAGGAGAGGATGGAGACACATACATTGAAATTGTAGTGCCTGGTGATGCCCTGCGCTTGGATGATGAGCAGTGCCAGGGTTACTGCCACGAGGAGAAAGAATGGACCAAGACCGGAGCAGATTGTCATGTTGTTGGTGCTCAAGGTATCTTGAGCTCTGGAGCGAATGTGAAATGGAGCGAATGCTGGAACAAATCTCACTCGATCGAGTATGTATTCCCTGCAAGTTGACGCGAGGTTCCCTAGGCCAGCGCTCACCTCATCTATCTCCGGATCGCGTAAGCCTGGCCTGTATTTGCTGAGGCCATCTATCTAGCATGTTTGTCTGGTCTCCGGCCGGGCCTGCGCTCACTGTCCGGTTGTACCGAATCTCATCGTGGAGATGGCACGTGCGAGGGATTCCTTTTCGGTGGGTTGCTAGAGCATCTCCAGCTGAGCCCTTATTCTTCGGAACCGAAAAATGATAGTTCAGTTTCCCGAAAAACAAAATGCGAGCTGTTTTGAGCGTGACGTAAAACAGAACCCGTATTCGGAACCGAAAAACGCCGAATTCAAAATTTGTCGGTAAAGTGATCATCACAAACAAACAGTAGAACTGAAATTCGAACATATTTAGGTATAATTCGATAGATACGATCGATAGATACATTGCATTTGAGGTGGTCGTCGGCGACCACCTCCAAAACTAAACTAATTTCACCGGCGGCGGCCTACTGTGCGCGCCGCGGAAGACTACGGCGTCGGCGGTCTACTCGGAGTCGATGTCGACGACCTCCTGCTTCACACAGCGGACGGCCGCCTCCTTCTGCGCGGCCTCGTACTCGTGCACGGCACGAACGGCTTCCGCCTCCTCGCGACGGAAGCGCGCGCGCCTCGGCGGCGGAGATGACGGCCACCTCCTGCACCGTCGTCGCCTCCTCCTCGTCGTTCAGGATGAAGTCCCCCGACTGCAACTGGAGGCGCACCGAAACCTCCTCCTGCTGCTCCTCCTCCTCCTCGCTGCTGTTGTTCGGGGCGGGCCGCCACAGCACACGGTCGGACGCGGCCGAGGACGACCCCTCGCCGCTATTCGCGTAACGCGCGAGCTTCCCCAGCGGCGTCAGCCCCAGTTGGTCCAGCGCTGCGCTTCCTCACGCCTTCCGAGCGGTTCCATTGCGCCGCTCGGCCTCGGACTGGAAGGCGGGGGGGGGGCGGCGCAGAGTTTCTCCCGCCAATCCGCCTGCCTCCGCCGTTCGCCCCAGCCATGCGGTCACGGTGGTGGTGGAGAGAGTGGAGAAGCGGCGACGGTAGCTCCACGATTGCTCACCCGAAGTCCAACCGTGCGCGCGGCGGAGGGGGCGGACGCGGCGGAGGGAGTAGGGTTTTGGAACCCTACTCCCCTTCGCGGCCTGTATATATACGGATCGATGGTCCAGTTTCTCGCCCCCCCGAACTTCTTATAAGGGCCGGACCACCGATTCGGGTGCTGTTCTGCGCCACTTTTTGCCCGAACCCGTAAATCCATCGGAAAAATTCAGTTCTGGCGGGCGGGATTTACGGGCTCTGATAAGGGGTGACCCGATCTTCTCAGTAAGCAACGGTGGTGATGATGATCACGGGATGAACACAGCGGATGAACACGACAATGTAGTGTATGATAACTTGTATGACGCAACGAGATCTCTCGATTGGTCCCTGTCGCCAATGCAACAGCTCTCAACCCTGCAAGATATTCGCAACTCTACACACTTGCGCACGTAGCCGCCGACCACGAAGCGGTAAGTTGCAATCTACTAATTCCCAATGGAACAACAGATCACACAAGACTTTCAGGGATTTCACACCAAATCAATGCAATTGGATGTAGAAATTTAATAGAGTTGCAAAGCAAACAACTATGAACTAGGGTTTATCTTAAACGTGGTCTAAAGCAACTTTGGGGGCGTCCTGGGCACTTATATAGGGGTTCAGCACAACCTCAGGTCGAAAAAGTACGAAAATAACCGACCCAGAATAGATCTGGTCGAGACAGACTCGGACACGTCCGGTCTGGGATCCGGTTGACCGGGCCTGGGACCGGACGGTCCGGTTTGGACCGGGTCTGGTGCCGGGTGACGACCGGGTGGACCTTCCCGGCTTACTGGATAGTGCCCGGTTGGCACAAGTTCAGGGCCCGGTTTGGACCGGGCCGATCCGGCGTGGAAGCCGACAGACCAGGGCTGGGACCGGGTGGCCCGGTGCCACGGCCGGTCTGACCGGCCCTGGCGCCGGCCTGAAGACTTCCTCCTCTCGTGCATGCCTCCCGCTCCTCCCTCGCGCGTCCATGGGATGTCTTCACGTCCAGCTCCATGTCCAGCTTCTGGTCCAGCTGCTCCTCTCCTCCTCGTGCGATGCTTTCTCCCTCCTCATACCTGATCATACATAAGTAATAGCACTTAGGTAGTATAAAGTTCACATCAATCAAAGTACCGTTTAGGAACAAGTTCACATGTTGTTTAAGTAGCTTCGCACGAGCTCGTGTCATTGGTCTAATCCTGACTTCATTGGACTTGAGCTTCACAGCAGGATCATCTTCTTGTAATGACGGAGGTAGTAGTGAGGTAGGGATGTCCTCATCAGGCTCTGTTAGAGATGCTCTTAGGGTGTGAGAAATAAAGATAAGATCGAATTGATAAAGAGACACTAAGGAACTAGTCAAGGTGTCGATGGCCGCCATGCCGTCGGCACAGCTAGAATTTTCGTCGGCATAGCCCTGTGACGCCGGCCGCCGTCGGCACAATATATCCTCGGCACAGGCCTATTTGCCATCGGCACAACATCTTGTGCCGACGGCGAACTAACGGCCGTTTGGCAATTCTGGCTCGATTTTTTTTAAAGAAATTTTTTATTTTTTTATTTTTTAAATCTCTAATATAGATCATTTTAACTCTAACTACACTTAATATTAGATCACATTGCACTCGTGGCCAAACTTCGCGCTTAGTCACCCATCGTCACACTACTCCTTTTCGGTGGGTTGTTAGGGTACGAGAAATAAAGATACGGTCGAACTAATAAAGAGACACTCTGGGAACCAGTCAAGGTGTCTACGACCGCCATGCTATCGACACAGCTAGAATTGCCATCGGCACAGCCCTGACATGCCCATTTGCCATCGGCACAGGCTGGCCGTCGTCAGAACATCTTGTGCCGACGGCGAACTAACGACCGTTTAGCAATTCTGGCTCGATTTTTTTCAAAAGAAGAAAAAAAAATCAGTTTTTTAATTTTTTAATCTCTAACATAGATTATTTTAACTTTAACTACACTTAATATTAGGTCACATTGCACTCGTTTTAAAACATCCCGGTTAGTCACACATCCTCACACTACTCCAACCCTAGCACGCTTAACTTCTCTATTCTTGTTCCTTCCGGACGAGCTTCTGTGAAATAAATAATACCTTGTTGATAATACTACCATATCAATCCTATTAACCCCTATTTTTTGATGTCGCACATCTTTATTTTTTTAATTCCAAACAATTACTAATAACTTATGTAAACTACAATGAATATGGAATAATTAATATCTTTAAATCTGTAAATGAACAATTAATATCTCTAAATCAATCATAAAAATGAGAGGAATCCAAATATGACATCTATATCATATTTTTGAATCCAAAAGTGATTTTTCCAAAAAAAAATCATGAGCATTAGATTATATACATGTAGTTCAAATCTAACTGACTTCCTACCGATTTGCAGAAATTTATTTTTTTCACAAGGGGTGAACGAAAATGTTTAAGATACCTCGATTAGGAAATTATGCATTTAAGGTGTTCTAGTATTTTTTAAAAATTGGGTGGTACCATTGTGAAAGTTTCATTTTGTGGTTGCTTCACAAAACACCCCATTTATTGGGACTCGGAAAATAGAAAATAACTTTTTGGTGCAACGAAATGTAAATCTTCCTACTACAACATTATTCGCCATCCCAAGATGCACATCTATGCACAATATGGGCACGTTATCACAAACTATGCCACCAATCTAGCCAAAACATTGGTCGTTCGGTCTGAAAGCCATGTAACATCGAACATGATAGCTCATTTTTGAGAAGGTTTTTTGAGATATTTGCAATATTCTAAGTTTGATATTTTTTCCTTTCAACTATGTCACATAATATGATAGTAGGCGAAGGTTTTTCATTATTTTAATCGTTTCCTGAATTTCTTATGCCCATTTCAAACTACGGTCAAAACGTCGGGCACGAAGATTCTTAGCTCGGGGATGAGCCTCGCTAAACTTGCAATGGATCTTTGCTGAAATACCATATTGTAAACCTAAAAATGATTTTTTCAAAAAATCAAGAGCATTAGATCATGTACCTGTAGTTTAAATCGGACCGACTTCCTCCTTACTTGGCCGGAATTTGTCTTTTTCACGAGGGGTGGGCGGAAATGTTTCAGATACCCCGGTTGGAAAATTATGTATGCAAGGTGGTCTAGTATTTTTGATAAATGGGGTGTTATCAATGTGAAACTTTCATTTGGTGGTTGCTTCACAAAAAACCCCATTTTTTGGACTCGAAAAATGGAAAGCAGCTATTTGGTGCGACGAAAAATGAAAGCTTCCTCTTGCATCATTGTTTGCCATCCCAAGATGCGCATGTGTGCACAATATGGGCACATTATCACAAACTATGCGACGATTCTAGCCATAACATTGGTCGTTCGGCGTGAAAGCCATGAAACATCGCACATGATAGCTTATTTTTTAGAAGATATTTGCAATAGTTCAAGTTTTATATTTTTCCAAGATAGATCTTATTTTTCTGAAAATTTTGATATATTATTTATATTTTTATGAATTACAATGGTTTAATTATGATTTTTCTAAGATTAATGTGGTAAAATGGAAAATAGTTACGCAGAACGGCAGCCGTCGGCACAGGCCTAACGTTGTTACCTCGCAGTCACGGCGGAGAGGCTATACCGACGACCGAAACTATACCGACGGTTGCCGTTGGCACAGGCCTTCCTGTGCCGACAGCTTTACTGTGTCGACGGCTTGCCTGCTGGCCTAGCCGGAACGGGCTCGGTGTAGACGGCCCCGATATTTAGCCATCGCCACAGAGGATTACCGTCGGCACCTTGTGCGTTTGCTGTAGTGAGAATTTTTGGGACCTTGGTTCAATCAGAACCCGTTTAATCTTACCCGACCACTAAGTTACATAGTTACCCAACCACTAACTAAGTTACAAAAATTTCCATTGAACCCGGGTTCCAACACGTAGATATGATCAAATGTATATCATCCGTCGTCCCATACTAGGTGGTATATAAACTTAGTCAAAAAATCAATGTTTTCAAACTTTAAGAAATATTAATAAATATAATATTAAATAAATATACTACAAAAAATGGGATGAATCTATTGATTTGGTAAATCTATTGATTTGGTATTGAAGATCTTCATATTTTGGTGTACATATTCATGGTTAAACTATGAAAACACTGACTTTTTCTTATCAAAGTTTATATGTCACCTACCTATGGACGAAAGGGAGTAGTTCTACAACCACATGGTATATGTGGCGAGCTATCTCCAAAAACCAATATCAAGAACAACATAGTTCTAGAGCTATCATAAGTGTTACTTCCTACTCCCTCCATTCTCTTTTAATTGACTCAAATTTAGTACATAGTTGTACTAAATCTGAGTCAATTAAAAAAGAACGGAGGGAGTATATCCCAATGTATGTGGCGTTTTTTGCATTTAAACTTTGATCTCTAATTTTACCAATAATTCATGCGTTACTTGCCATTCAAGCATGTATTTAGAAATTTTATTCGAATACGAATTCATTGGTGTTGCAAATGATTATTATTGTTATCTGTAAAATAACCATCAGTAGTCAGTTGTAGTTAACATTTACCTTCATCTCATGCTTAGATCGGTATGCGGTTTATTTTGGTTTGATAAAATTTCTTGATGACTTGAAAATAAAAAAAAACTTCCTAATGGGTTAGGTCACATTAAAGAGTGATAATTACCTTCTTCTCATGTTACTTCCTCTATGGCAAAAATGTGCGAAGTTTTAGAAGTATAAATATATTTTCATGGTGAAACTACGACCGTTATTTGTACATTAAACTTGTTGCTACAAATAAACATAAAAAATAAAATAATTTTAATGTTGATTCCTTAACATGTGGAAGGATCCAAATGTCACCTACAGTGGGGGAGGCTATGGTGACCCAGAACATCACCACTGCATGTTGTATTAGTGCGCAAGTCGTTACCATAATACTCGTGGAACACCAATCCACAAATATTACACCCATCAAAGTGGTACTATGAAAACATTGCGGGTCCATTTTTTTATTTATATCCACATCCAGAGAAGATTTACATATTCGAGATCCTCCTCAGTCCAATGAGGATTCACAACAAATTGAAAAGTCAAATCTACTAGGTTGAAGCAAAATGGCACAACTAAGCGTGATGTCGTTTGAGCTCAGCAACTTATTTAGTCTAGTTCTATGCTGCTCGGCTCTTCTAACTTATTCTAAGATATCTATGTCTCTAGTTTTGACTCTTCGTCTTCCAGTCCATACACTATACTGTATGGAACCTACGCTCAATAACCTTCCTTTCTATGATACAGTAGTTGTCACTCCACAACATGGAATGGGGGACGTTACGGGCTCCCGCCCTCTGAATTCCTCAACAAAACGAGCCCAACTAAGTATATGAGGATACATAGAAGGAAAAATAGGTACAACTGACATTCTGGTCCCACTCCGGGATTTATGGTCAACGCTGTCTATACGGCACTTAGAATGATTGACTACAGTTGTTGTTTAAATCCTATGGTGTTGTTAGTATAGTGGAACCTCCACCGACAATATTTCACTCTATATTCAACCATGGTTTCACTACCCACCCAATGTATTACTCGATTGTTGGGTCGGTAACCCTCATGTTATATTTAGAAAATTGTCTTTATGTTTTTTGAATGCAAGCGGTAATGTACTTCCTGTGAAATGGTTTTTAATTCAAACAATGTAAAATAACAAGTGACATGCAAGATTGTACTTGCCTGAAAACTACGAGTTACCACAATACGCAAATTATAATTGCCCTGAAAATGGCATCATTGTCGGATAAGGACAATGTATAAAGTCCAAATGATCCATCGTATGTTGAACCTTCCCCTTAGTGATGTCTTCAAGGTTCATTTTTTCATATTTTTCACTGCTTGCCTATTTTGTCTAAGTGGTTAATTTTCTTATGATAAAGGGCTAATTATTTTATTTTTTTCGAATATTTAAATAATGAAATCAGTTTTTGAATTTAAGACATTAAAATTCTTAAGTATCATGCTTCCTTATTCATATTAGAAATATTTATTAAGATTTGGATTTTAGGGTTCATTTTGATTTCACTTTAGAATTTTCATATGTTTGTGAATTTTACCCTTAGATTTTTCATATATCTAAATTAATTTCACCTTAGCATTTTTCATATATCTATATGAATTTCACCTTAGAATTTTCATATATCTATATGAATTTCACCTTAGAATTTTCATATATCTATATGAATTTCACTTTAGAATTTACATATCTCTATTTTTATTGTTTAGTTGTTGTTTGAATAGCCCTTAGGGTCTGGTTTGAATTTTGAGTAAAATTTATATTTGAATTTTCATTTGGATACCATTTATTTAGGTATTTAAACGCTTCAAACAATTCTCCAAACGGAAGTATTTTTACTAGTCAAACAATTGAGATATTTGGGCTATTCACTATTCTCTCTTTCTAAAGGTATTTTTTTGAACTAGTTTTGATCTCTTTTTTTATTTTAGGGTTCTTTAAATGAATAAAGAAAAGATTGAAATACCCTCACAGGTGGGGTTCGCCATGTTAGTCAATTTTTGGTCAAAATTGACCGATCAGGCCGGTCTGGTCGAACTAGACTACGCCGCTCACTCTCTTCCTCTCCACTTGCGCTCGTGATGGCGAACATGTCGCCCGCACTGCCGCCGCGCTGCCACGGCTATCACTGGCCATTGCTGCAGCCTCGCACATGCTATTCTACTTGCCTCTCTCCACTCAGCACTCTATTCTAAATTGATTCCTCCCTCGCGCTCTCTAGCGAGCGATCTCAAACCTAACTGGTTCTAGGTTTTTCCACCATGGACGCGCTGCTGAGATTTCACGAGCTTGGCCGCCTACGACGGTTCCATGGGGTCGTCTAAGGCATCATGCTTCTGACGCTGAGGTCTAGGCAGGTCAAGCCGCCCGCACGAGCAGTCCATGTGCCGCTAACGCCGCCTTTTCATTTTCTTCTTCGCTTGACTATATAGTCATGATTTGAGCTCCACCTCCCCCACGATGTTCTAAATATACGGTAAGCCTCCCGAAACCTCATATCTCTCTGGCTCTCTCTCCCTCTTCCTCGATCATATTAATGCTTATGTGTTCTAGAGTTTTGGCAATGTCCTACTCAATTTTCTAGGGTTCTGAGGTTGATTTTCTAGTTCTTAGGTGTTCTTCATCGTTCCTAGTAGTTGATTTATGGATTCAACTAGTTTTAGCACACGTTAGCTTCCAAAATCCTAGTGCCGAGTGATTTTTTAAAGTTTCGTTAGTTAACATTTGAAACAAATGTGTTGGCTAATTATATGAATTGTTGTAGATGTTTCTTAGAAAGTTTAGTAGTTCATTAGCTGCTAAATTGACTTTAGAATTTGTTTATCACACAATTCCTTCCTGATTTGATAATTGTGTTTCGACAGTAACCATTGTCTGTTTAATGTTCTTGCTCGTTTATATTACTTAGATTAGCTTAGCGGCGCCTTCATAGCTTTACGATGAGCTTAGCTATATAGGATTTATTAATTTCAGTCACATCGTGACTGTTGTAATTACTAGGGCTTCTGTAGTTGCTGAAATAGGGCTTGATCGTCTTCCTTTCTATTTAGCTTGAAGCACAACACTTAGCTACATAATTGTATCTTCTATTTAAGGATTTTCTATGTTCCAATCTTCAGTTTTAGGATTGCTATTATACAAAGGCTACAAAAGCAAAAGTTTGTGTGGATTGCTATTGCCTTCTGTTAATTATGAACAAACAAGAAACGACAACAAATTTTTTGTTTGCAAGATTAATTATGAACGATTTTGTTGGTGATCCTGTTCGGTGGAAACTCTGGTGGCTCCCTGACATTAGCTCCTTGTGTAAAGAAGTCGGTTTGTAAAATACCAGTGCGTGCTGGGATCACTACCGCTGACACTAGCTGAAAACAAAATTGTGTTTGAATCGAGTTGAGCTTGAGCACAATAAGGCAATAACTTCCTAGGTTTGGGCTTGTTCGTGTCGTCATCCCTACGTACATACTACACACAGAATACAGATGGCCTGCATGCTGTGCCGCGGCATCTCGCCTACGGTAAGCTGTTCTTCTTGAGGCAATGATACGAGCATAAGGGAATTGCTTCATACTGTACTCCGCCTCGGCGTCTCCAGGTATCAGGTATATGCTGGCTTTAACGGGTAGCGCTGCTGTACGTCTCCAAGGTCCAAAGCTGCGACCTCGTCGCCGAGCTTTGAAAACGCCGTGGGAGGCGCCAAATGGTTTCTCTTTGGACGGTTGCGTCCACACGCACGCTGCTCTGGGCTACGTCCCTTTCAGCGAACACTGGATCAGCTCAGCTGCGTCAGTCCCTGCTATTTCTGGTTAACCCAAGATATGCCAATTCCCTGCTTGCCAGTTGTTACCCCTCCGTTCACAACTTAATGTAGTTTGTTTTCACCATTGCAATTTCATAATATTGTTTTGAAAGGAGGGGTGTCGATTCATGAGTGGCCTGGATTTTTGTGTGTCTACGCAACGTTGAAGAATCCTCGTCTTCGAGCTACACATATGTTAAGTAGGGGTAAATTTTTTTGTGTATTAGCACACACTTATGATAATCCAAAAATTGTTGTGGAACAAAATACGATTTCGACATCATTTTGTGTGTCTACTCAAGAATTGTTGCTCACCGCGACACAAAACATATGCATCAACGGACATTGAGTAATTGGCTCAAGCCACACCTATATTTTGAGCTCAATCCACGCCCAATACAATATCTTAGGTCGTATGAAGTATGAACCACTCTGAAATGCGGTACCCACACCAACACATGGACACAAGACTTTTACTATTGAACCCTGAAGTCGCGGTATTTACCACAAGCAGAAACCACACAAATATGTATATTATTAAATGTATGGACGTGTGCATTAATTTGATGTAGAGGCCAGGGCAACCCCAGTTCAAAAAAATAAACTTATTAATGGGATGTACGTAACAAGTTTTCCTCTAGACAACATTAGAGATTCTAGGACATAAAGATTTCACTATCTTGGACAACAACAAACAGGTTTGGAGATGAAAGAGCTAGTAATAGAAAACAATCACCAAAGTCTCTTGAATTGAAACATGAAGGATAAAAGGAGGTTTTCTATAATCAAAACAATTTCAACAGGGTTCTTTTTCTTTTCATTTCTCTTGGTTCTCCTTTTCTCCAATGGAGACTAATTTTTTTTTTTCACTTCTCTTGTAAGTACTAGAAGGGACACTACTAGAAAAAAGACTGTAGATGGATGTTCTAGTAGTGGGGCACCGATTTTGTTTTCCACCCTTCTATTTTTGGCAACCCAAGATATGCCAATTCCCTACTTGCCAGTTGTTACTGCTTCGTTCATAATGTAGTTTGTTTTTACCATAGCAATTTGATAATATTGTTCTGAAAGCATAAAATTGAGTGGGGTCGATTCCTAAGTGGCCTGGATTTTTTTTAAATACAGGTACGTTTCCTACCCTTTTAAGCAATATTCAATCTTCGAGCTATGTTGTGGAATTGTAAAGTAGGGATAGTTTGTTTTGGGTATTAGCACACACTAATGATAATCCAAAAATTGTTTTGGAATAAAATGCCATTTTGACATCATTGTGTGTGTCTACTCAAGAACTGTTGCTCACCGCTCAACATATATTGAGTAATTGGCTCAAGCCACGCCGAAGATTGTGTTGGAATCTTTTGAGCTCAAGCCGCGCCCAATACAATGTCTTAGGTCATATGAATCACTCTGAAATGCAGTAGCAACACCAACACATGGATAGGATATTTTTACTATTGAAAACCTCAAGCCGCGGTAAATACTACAGTCAGAAGCCACCGAAAATATGCACTACTATTAAATGTGGGGTACAATAAGTTTTTCTGTAGATAACATTAAAGGTTCTCATAAATAAAAAAAATTCACTATCCTGGGCAACAAAAAACGGGTTTGGGGATTAAAGAGCTAGGAATAGAAACAATTTCACCGAAGTCTCTCGAATCAAAATATGTAGGACAAAAGGATTTTTTTCTCGAATCAAAAAAATTTCAATATGGTTCTTTTGCTTTTCCTTTCCCTTTGTTTTCTTTTTTTCAATGGAGACTAACCTATATATGTTTTCACTTCTCTTGTAATTACTAGAAATAAGATTAAATATATCTTCCTTTCCGAAGCGTCTCTCCTTCATAACCCTAATGTGGTAGTAAGCTCTTGCACATGTTTGGCTTTCTTAAAAGCTTCAATTCATCTCCTCAAAGCCACACATGAGGAGGATATCCTAACACTTTTTAGATAACATCGTCTTGCTCCGTGTATACTCGGGCAGTTAGGAAGCACCAAAGTATCACACCACCAATAGTCTCATGCTCTCTTTGCCATCGGCAATTGAGGCATTGGTGGACCTTCGACCCACTAGAAGTGGGTGGATCGTAGTGGATGGGAAGGTGTTGTAGGTGGAGATGCGGTAAGGTGATGCAGTCGGATACGTTCATAATAGATGGTCGCATGAGAGGGAGTAGGGGTTGTTGGCAGGAGCATGGCAGCAATGTGTGGTTATGGTGGCAGGTGATTTAGGAGAGATGAGATCTTGCAATTTAAATATCGAATGGTCCAAATAACATTATCTTATTCACGAAGCGTAAGATATATGATTATTAGCACAAGAGGTGATGGCTTCATGCGATATCCAGTACCCATAGGCAGGCATGGTCCAACATGTAGGCTAGAGATAACCACCGTTCCGTAGGGACTGCTTGGTCCTCAAGATGTCAAGCCAGAGGATAAGGTCACGGCCTCAAAGTCCATGCTTGGGCATGAGCCGTAGAAGACGATACAGGTTCACACGAACGCTCAGCCCCGTTGGCCAGCTGTGGTGCAGAGACATGACAATAGGGGTCTGCTGACCTCATCATGTCCCATCCCAAACAATTAGGCTAAAAGTGGTCACTCCCGATGACATCGAAGTCACTGCTTGACTTCATGAGAAGTGCTTCGGCAGCCTAGTGACTACACAATCCAGCCTAGCCAAAGTGTCGCACCCTCCTCTGGTCACATCAGGGAGAACGAAGACTCCTTGGCCATACCACCATAGAAATGGATGCGACTATATAACACCAGCCCCTTCGGAGGGTAGTGACATAGAAGAAAACATCGGCAACATACATACACTCCTCAACTTATTGAGTCTCACATCCATTCTCCATAGAGAGAAATATTGTCTCCCATTCATCCCTAGGCTCTTACACCACATCCCACTCCAGTTATCACCAATTCCACCAACTCTTCTCCCTAGGAAAGGAGAAGAGCAACATGTTGGTTTCACAGGATAGCCGGCCACTTCGCCATTGTAATACTTGGTGCACTTCACACACTCGATTATACGGCCGCACAAGAACGTTGGGATTTAACGTGGATCATCTTGGGGCCTGAACCTATATACATCGTGTGTTCCTGAGGATATTAGCCCATCGAAATGTGATCACAAGCCCAACGAAATTTGTTATGGTAGGTAGGGTCTTGTGCGTCGTTTCCTTCTAGCATCGAAGACTCGAACACTATTGGTGGTCACCCCTGCTTCGCCCCCCATGGATCTCTGGGACACTCCGACAACTCCATCCATTTGAGAAGCCTCGAGTTGTTCAAAAATCACACGCTCGCGGTTGATCTCCTTGAAATAAGGTGGCTCA
The DNA here is from genome assembly GCF_022539505.1 of Lolium rigidum. Lineage (NCBI taxonomy): Eukaryota > Viridiplantae > Streptophyta > Magnoliopsida > Poales > Poaceae > Lolium > Lolium rigidum. The sequence goes on along the minus strand of NC_061508.1, from coordinate 317,815,199 downwards.
TAGTAGACTCCTCGGTTGTACCCAGGCCTAGCCACTCTAGGTGGTCCGCGCAGCCCTCGACCTTTCCCTTACGATAGTGGCACCGTGACAACATGCCACCATGGGCCGCAGAGGAGGAAGCCCAAAAATAAGCTGGCAATGCAAACCCTCTCTTGAACTAGAGACCCTAGTGTTGTGGTTCGGACCTTCTTATCCACCATGCCACATCATAAGGATAAATCCAGCCGGTGGTGCTTCTTTAGAGGAGCATTTCTTCAATAATCGCTCCGACAGGCCATGCCCTACGCATGGGCGAACATCAGGCCAGACACTGCAAGCTCCTGCAGTCTCAGCCCTTAGCCATCCCTAGTCTGAGTCTGAGGGAATGCTTTCATCGTCCTTCTCCTTCTGATGCACTACCTAGTGCTCTAAAAGATCAAAGCTTCAAACATGGTCATCAGAGGACCACCATACCTTCACCCGCTTCACTTCCCAGGACCTTCGACTCGAGGTCTCAGGCCCACAAACAATGACGCCTCTAGCAGTCATGGCCATCAAGTTCTCAAGTCGGCTCCCACTTTCCTGCCCCTAGTAGTCAACCCATGGGAGCCCGAAACCCACCTTATTCGGATCTCACGGGTCGAGGGAGCAGCCTCAACATTCTCTACTACCGCACTTTGCACCGCATAGGCATTCCTTGGTCCTGAATATGCATGCACCCACCACTGCATGCCTATCCACGGCATGATACTCGGCGCTCGTGCCATGTCTCAAGGCAAGATTTCTCTCCCCATCTACTTTTGAAGCGAGAACAACATGAGAGTAGAGACGATCATTTCAAAGTGGTTGACTTGGAGAGCCGGTAAGAAGTCATCCTAAGACGGTTGGCTTTCATCCAATTTGAGGTGGTGTTGCGGTCAGAAACCCACCGGCGAGCAACGACGGGCAACACAGTAGAGCCGGGAGGCTCCCAGGACTGCGGCTGGCCCTGGTCCCTCGAGCGATGGCCCGCAAAGCCTCGGCACGCACGTCCGATGCTGGTGCAAGGGCGTGCCACCTGACCTATACCTGGTCAGGAAGGTGATGAATTCGCTTCGCTTAGTTTCCTACATGGCATACACGTAAACATTAAATACGAGCCTCGATCGGCTCTCAGGTTGTCCTGTGAATCGGCTCAAGGAGCCGATCCACCCATGATTCGTATGAGGTCTACGATCACATGGTGGTCCTGCTTGATCAATATGAAGCTAAAACGACCTACGACGATTTAGGGTTTTCACCACATAATCGGAACATCCTACGCATGATTGAGCCTGGCAGCCACGCACGGTGATAATAAACCAACCCTAGACAAGGCCTAAAAACCAACATGAAGTTGATCCCCGGAACATCTTATCTAGGGCCAGCAAACTACACCCTACGTGCTACTGGATCCTTCAACCCGTTTGCAAGGCCTAACTATGCGGATATTAAACTAATCCTTGAAGAACAAGGAGCAATCATAATAGATCGGATCTACTAAACAATGATCAAGCGAGGTGCCGCCCTTACACCTAAGATAGGTGTAAGGGCGGCTAGACGTCTAAGGGTTGCATGGACAAAAGCATGTGACACGATGAAACAATGCTAACCCTAACACATCTATGATAACTACGTTGCTCGCCATCAACAAGGCTTCAGCCACGAGCAACGCATGAACAACGAATAAACGTATATCGCCTAGATCGCAAGATGCGATCTAGGCAGCATGGTGCTTACCCGGAAGAAACCCTCGAAACAAGGGGTTGGCGATGCGCCTAGATTGGTTTGTGATGAACGTGATTGTTGTCTTTCTCAATAACCCTAGATACATATTTATAGTCCGTAGACTTTCTAACGTGGGAATAATCCCAACCGTGCACGAGCCAAATTATATCTAACCGACACGTATCCTACTATATTTACAGATACACGGGCAAACTAGCCCAAACTTTGTATACAAGGCCGATTCATGTATATCTTCCGTGTATATTCTTCAAGCCCATCTTAATCGCGGCCCACCTCTGATCCGGTCAAATTCTGGTGATAACACATGCCCCCTGGTTTTGGAAATGTTAATTCCAAAATCACTGCGCTTTTCTTCGTCGGGTCATGTCGTGGCAGAGCAGAACCGTCGCAGTATCCTTCATCATGATGCCTTGCCTTCTCAACCTCTCTGCGCGATTTGACGATGCTTCTTTGGCACCACTTCCTCGGAAACTGTTGTGGCATTGAATCTCCACTATATCCCCTTTTATTTAACCGCTCCAAACAGTTCGCCACTTCATCCCCTTGCTCTGTTCTGGCCATCGGCACCAAGAAACCCCAATCTCCGAGCAATGTCCTCCTCCTCTTCCTCCTCCGCCTCGTCGGATCTCTCCTCCCAGTCCTTCTCCTCCTCCTCCTCCTCCTCCCGCGAACCCACGCCGGAGTGGGATCCGATGGCGGCTCTGATGGCGGCGCACGACGAGCGCGCCCCAGAGGAGTGGGACCAGGAGGACCACGCCTCCTCCGTCTGGTCCGAGGACGACAAGTCCTTGACCAGCGGAGATGAAGACCTCTAGTTCCTTGCTGATGGGGAACTAGAATCGGAGAGCGAGGACGACTCGTTCTCCTGGGACGATTACACCTCCTCCGAGGAAGAGAAGGAGGAAGACGACGACGACGACTCCCTCGAGGATTACCCGCCGGCGAAGCGCTTCCGCGCCGGGTCCGACGACGACGACGACGACGATGATGAAGATGAGGAGGCCCCCAATGAGGGCCACTGGAGCAGCGACGAGGAGCCCGCCGGCAGCGAGCGCCGACGAGAGCTCCGATGACGACGACGAGGCAGCGACGGCCCGTAGACTAGGATCTACTAGTACAGGCCTAGTAGTAGTAGTAGCAGATTGGTCAATAGACCTTTCTTTTGTTCTTCCTCCCTCGAGCAATCGGCTCTTTCTTTGTAAGAAATCCTATTATTAATGAAGAAAATATTCCCCTATTAATTTTGCTTCCTTGTCAATTTTGCCGATTGTCAAATGAAGTCACTGCACAAAGAGCCGATGGAAGGGCATCGGCCTGCACTATAAACACGATTTGAGGCCAAACAGTTGCCTATTCACACGGTCAAACAGATCCAGTCCATGTCCAAACCATCCTCCAACCTCAAACGCGCAGATCCAAACTCCTCAGCACATCCATCGGGAGATTCATCTCGGATGTCATGATCTCTGGCCTGAAACCGATCTGTTAACCTGCTCAATTGAGCTTGTTCCTCTAGAATCGATGGCAATGTATCGGCTTTTTTATTATTCTGAAGTCGATGTCCGTGCATCGGCTGTACTAGTATGAATTTTTTTTTACTGGCCGATTTCATGAATCGGCCCCCACATTTCACTGTTCGTCATCCCACATTGCTTGGGAAATATTTCTTGAGATGTTGACCATTGACAGCTGCTGGGAACTAAGCGCCGTCCAGCTGCTCCAGCATGTATGCATTACCCTTCAAAACCTTCTTATTGTATGCACGAGCTACCCTGGCTTTGTTCTCTTTAATCTTCTCCAACGATCAAAGTCTAAGTTCCGTTGCATCCTCAATAGTGTCACTCATCAGGGCTGCATATTCTTCAGCTGTCGAGTCATTCGAAACGTGACACGTCTCGATCCAGCCGTAATTTCCCAAGGTAATACGGCTTCCCGCCCATAGACAAGTCTGGTATGGCGAAGTCTTTATAGCTCCATGGCATGACATGCGATAGGCCCACAAAGCTTCTGACAATGTCTCATGCCACACCCTAGGGTTCTCGTCGATCTTCCTCTTAATCAGCTTGATCAGGCTTTGATTGGACGCTTCAGCTTGCCCGTTGGCTTGGGCACAGTATGGAGATGATCGGATCAGCTTAATCCCCATGTCATCGCAGAACTTTCTGAATTCTTTAGAAATAAAGACCGAACCTCCATCGGTCGTGATGGTTTGGGGAATCCCGAACCTATGAATGACGTGTTCTTTGACAAATTTGATAACATCCCACATTTTACCTTCTTCATAGGAACGGCCTCCACCCACTTGGTGAAGTAATCTGTAATGGCCAGAATCCACTCGTGGCCTTTGCTCGACGCAGGATGGATTTTGCCGATCATATCCATGCCCCAACCTCGAAATGGCCAAGGCTTGATGATGGGGTTCATCGCTGATGCGGGTACCATCTGAATCTTCCCGAACATCTGGCACGCTTGTCATCCCTTGTAGTACCTGAAGCAGTCCTCAAGCATGGTGGGCCAATAAAACCCTGATCGCCTAATCAGCCACTTCATCTTATGAGCCGATTGGTGAGTTCCACAGGCGCCTTCATGCACCTCATGTAAGAGCCGATTAGACTCAGTTGGTCCCAGGCATTTGAATAGTAACCCTTCCAACGTCCTGTAGAACATGTCATCTCCTATAAGGACATATTTCATAGCCTTGTATCTTATCCGTTTAGGTACCCCCCGAGCCGAATCTGTCAGGTAACTGCAGATATCGGCTCTGTAGTTAGCCAAGGCACTGTACTTGAACATCGGCCCTGTCAGGACCAATGTTGACTTCTTCCAGTTCATCAGCCAATATAAACCCAGACCCTAGCTTTCCGTCACCTGTTAGATCGACACTGAACACAGGCAAAACGTATGGCGAGGATAATATGGGCCGATTGCTGGGATCGGCGCCCACTTTGATTGTATTGCTCAATGAAGGTTTACATCTTGGTCTTGCTTTACTATAACTACGTGATATGCTTGAGACAAGATTATCCCTTTTTACTTTTTGGGGCCGATCACAAGGATCGGCCTTGCCACGTACGTCCATAGATTTTGCTCTTGTTACACGGTCAGGCCGGTGGATAAGACCAGCCTCACCCCGTTTTTTGTCACGTCGATGCGCTCGCAGTCGTCCAAAGTGATGCCTGAGAGTGGCTCTTGGCCTACCGTCTCCCAAACGTTCATGCCAGCCGTTGAAATCTCGGCTGAGTCATCTGCGTGGACGACCTCTACTTCATCTCCATCCCACTGTATTAAACATTGGTGCATCGTGGATGGAATGCAACAGTTGGCGTGGATCCAATCTCTCCCTAGCAGGACAGCATAGGTGCTCTTGCTATCGACAATAAAGAATGTCGTAGGATGGTTTTTCTTCCTACGGTCAGATCCACGTTCAGAACACCTTGTGCTTCAGATGCTTGGCCGTTGAAATCGCTCAGTGTAACGTTGGTCTTGATCAGATCCGAGCTAGAGCGTCCCAACCGACGTAGCATGGAGTATGGCATAATGTTGACTGCCGCTCCGGTGTCCACCAGCATCTTGTTGACAGGCTGCCCATTGATATAACCTCGTAAGTACAGGGCCTTCAGGTGTCTGTAGCTTCTTTCTCGTGGCTTCTCAAAGATAACTGGCCGTGGGCCGCAGTCAAGTTGTGCCACAGGTGCTTCGTCTAATCCCGGAGCACAAAACTCCGCTGGAAGGATGAACACCATGTTTGTGCCAGCCGATGTCTCATCATCGGCTTTCCAGATCAGGCCGCGCCTTCCTTAACGTGTGCAGGTATAACCTTTCGGCTTCCTCCAAACCACGTAGTCGCTGAACCCTACGCTTTTGGGAACGGCTGAGTCCATCAGGGCACCACCTTGGCCGGTGGTACTTATCTTCTTCTTCTTCATCGTCGTCTTCCAACTCCTCGAGATCTTCCACCCGAGAGGACTCAGCGTGCTTGTTCCGAGATGGGAGCGGCCCTAGACGTTTGAATACTGACACGTCTCCTGCACCCTTATTCTTCTCTCTACATTCTGGGCAGTTGCCGATTGTAGGCAATCGGCTCATTCCTGAATCCCAGCAGTGTCTGAAGAAGGGACAGTCCCAGTGCCTATCCACGTCATCTTGTTCTCTTGACTTTTCCTTGGCATGGCGCTCATATCTCTCCTCGTCGCGATCATGCCGACGATGTCTCTTGGCGTCCCTGCTAGCCAGACGACCTCTTTCGTCATCGTCGTCATATCGTCGGCGTTGGTCGTATTGACTCACGTATTTGTTGAGGAGGTGATCAGAGAGAGGTCGCTGATATCGCACATTCTTCACTTCTCCCTCCGTGATGTAGCGCTTGCCATCGTGCCGGAGCCGATCGCGTGGAACGGCTTCCTCTTTGTCCTTGTTATGAGAGCGGCTGCCCTCGTCTCTGTCCTTACCGCAGTGGTGCCCGGGTCCTACCATGTTGACGCCGAACGAGAAACCTGGCTGGCACCTCCCGGGTAAGTGCACTCCATCATGTTAACGGCGGGGAAAGGGTGTGTGTCGACTTTCATTGGCGTGCGGCTGAAAATTAGACGCCCTTGCTCTATCGCCATTTGGATCTGCTGACGCCACACCCTGCAGTCGTTGGTGGTATGGGTGAACGTGTTATGCCACTTGCGGTATGGCTTTCCGTTCAGCTCCTGTGCCGTGGGGATTTTGTGGCCTTCGGGTAACTTTAGCTGCTTCTCCTTAAGTAAGAGGTCGAAAATTTGCTCGGCTTTGGTCACGTCGAAGTCAAACCCTCTTGGAGGACCTTGTGGCTTAACCCACTTGCGGGACACGGGGCTTGCCCCCGAGTCCATTCAGCCATCGCTACCTCTTGATCTCCCGCGAGCCTTCATCTTCATCTGCCTCAACCAGGACTACCGCACGCTTGAACTTATCCCGGTACAACTTCGGGTGGCGCTGTTCATATAATGACGGCTTCGGACCATATGCGCCGGTGAAGGGTAGTCCGCTTGGGAAGCCATATCCTTGATCGGTGATGCGAGACCCACCACCGCCAACTCGATCGCTTCTTTTTCGATCAAACGAGCCGAATAGCATCGGTTCCTAACGGTCCCGAAGCGCCGGATGTATTCGACACCGTTTCTCCGCGCTTCGTCGTACTTGTGCTAGATCGGCAATGCCAGCCTCGGAAGCCTCTCGATTGATACCGCATGTGGAACTGTTCTTCCAACTACTTCCAAGTCCGGATTGAGTCCGGTGGCGGCGAAGTGTACCACCCGAAAGCCGATCCTGTGAGGGACTCGTGCGAAGAACCTCACACGTAGTTCATCCGATGCCGAGATCGTGCCCGACTGCGCCAAATATCGGCTCACATGCTCGATTGAACCGGAGCCATCCGACCCACTAAACTTGGAGAATTCAGGGAGCCGATATTTGGGTGGTAGTGGGATCAAATCGTACTCGTTGGGGTACGGCTTGGAATAGCCGATTGCCCTCCTTTTCGGCACCATGCCGAACCGGTCTCTCAAGATTGTACTGATCTGATCCGCGGTGCTGGCTGCAGGAGTCGAGCTCTGAAGATTCGCTGGAGTGGCATACTTAGCCAGCCATGCTTGCTTCTCAGGCTCTGAGCTAGCTGCAGGAGTTGAGCTTTGGAGGTTTGATGGAGTGGCATACTTAGCTAGCCACGTCTGCTTCTCAAGATCTGATCCAGAAGCTCCTCCTGCTGTTCCAGAAGTCCCCGTCGTTGCGGTCCGGTTCGTGAGTGCCCAGTTACTGCAGTCTGGCACGTATGTGCACGTGTACCCGTGAGGGATCTCCTTAGGCGCCTCATACAAGAACTGGTAATCACTAGGGTCACCACCGATCTTGTAGACGACGAATGCCGGTGAACTCGGCACTTCTGGTGCTGCCAACGCGAACGGCAGTGGTGGTCGGGACTGGAGTGGTATCTCTCCTTGGTGAGTCCCTAGAGCAGGTCCCGACGGAGAGTACCGATGCCTCATGATTTCCTGGATCACCCGAAGGGCGACACGCTCCAAAGTGTTCACCGAGGCTCTCGGAATGGCGGTGCGGCGAATGAGCTACCATGAAATTAATCTCCCGACGCGAGACCCGGTGCGTTCTTCCGAAGGGGTAGACAGGTCCACTCCATCGAGCGCGCCTTCGGTGAGAACCCTTTCCACCTAATGCCGTGTGAGTGGGTCCTCTGGAAAGAGCCGATGAGGTCGGCCTCGAGGATAGCTTTGACCTCGTCATACTTCTTCTTGAGCTCCTCAGTCAGATCTTCGTACGTGACTGGAGTACCTTCCGCCATCTCAGATGTAGATGGCGATGCAGTTGATGTCGAAGACTGTCCCACCGGGCGTGCCGAATGTGTTGCGGTCGAAACCCACCGGCGAGCAACGACGGGCAACACAAGAGAGCCGGGAGGCTCCCGAGATCTGCGGCTGGCCCCTGGTCCCTCGAGCGACGGCCCACAAAGCCTCGGCACGCACGTCCGATGCTGGTGCAAGGGCGTGCCACCCGACCTATACCCGGTCGGGAAGGTGATGAATTCGCTTCGCTTAGTTTCCCGCATGGCATACACGTAAACATTAAATACGAGCCTCGATCGGCTCTCGAGGTTGTCTCGTGAATCGGCTCAAGGAGCCGATCCACCCATGATTCGTATGAGGTCTACGATCACATGGTGGTCCTGCTTGATCAATATGAAGCTAAAACGACCTACGACGATTTAGGGTTTTCACCACATAATCGGAACATCCTACGCGTGATTGAGCCTGGCAGCCACGCACGGTGATAATAAACCAACCCTAGACAAGGCCTAAAAACCAACATGAAGTTGATCCCCGGAACATCTTATCTAGGGCCAGCAAACTAGACCCTACGTGCTACTCGGATCCTTCAACCCGTTTGCAAGGCCTAACTATGCGAGATATTAAACTAATCCTTGAAGAACAAGGAGCAATCATAACAGATCGGATCTACTAAACAATGATCAAGTGAGGTGCCGCCCTTACACCTAAGATAGGTGTAAGGGCGGATAGACGTCTAAGGGTTGCATGGACAAAAGCATGTGACACGATGAAACAATGCTAACCCTAACACATCTATGATAACTACGTTGCTCGCCATCAACAAGGCTTCAGCACAAGCAACGCATTGTGGTGACCCTGCATACCACTGCATGTTGTAGTATGCCAGTCGTTGATATAACATTCACGAAGTACCATTCCGCAAATATTACATCCCTCAGAGTAGTACAACAGAACATAGCAGGTCCATAACTCATTCATTTATTATTACAAATATCACACATATGTTGTCTCGGAGCTCCTCTTGGGTCCTAAGAGGAATACTCCTGGGTTCGAGGCGAACCCAACTTAGCTTACAATATAAGAGTCTCATTCAGTTATACATTTATTTCTTCGAGTAGCTAAATACTAAGAGTTCGGGCTGCTCGGCTTCTACTACTACTCGAGATGTTCGGGCTTGATCTCCTCCGGAAGCCTCCCGGTTCCGTAGACGATGAGGTAGTCTACGCCCTCGATACCTCCAGAGAGGTCTGGTTCTTCATAGCCGATGATCTCGGCTCCTTCATTGTTGTTGTAGTCCTCCTCCAGACGATTCAGACAATCTAAGCATGGGATTTAAGAGTGGTATGAGTACGAGCGTACTCAACAAGTTCATTATAGATAAGAGGTGTTTAATGCACTAGCTATGATATTAGACCAGAAAGTCTAATACCAATGCAAGTTTTGGTAAACATTTCTTCAAGAGATTGCTTTTATTCCAAAGAGCTATGTCCGTCAGCCTTCACCGGTTTACTAGAACTTCGTGGAGTTCCTTTCCGGCCGCGTTCGCAGTTCCTTATCCCGGAACAGGGAGTGACAGGTCACGCTTCTTTACACTCGCGAGAGGGTGTTGCTTTACCCATAAGAGATCTTAACCTTGGTGCCAACCGGCAGCTTTCCCGTCCACACTTCCTTCGGTGTGAGGCCCGGTATAAGGTCTAGCCAATCATGTTCCTCCGCTACCTCGAACACCCACCCGTTGTTGCATGCCCCGACCCTGGGTCCACGCCGGTCCCATTATTCCCGTAATTTCAGGGTGGACCCCGACCACGACGACGAGTGCTGGGCTCTACCATACACTCCTACGCCGGTAGCTGCAACCCATCATAGACCGCATTACCGTGGGGAATTAGAATGGGATCCCCACCCTCCGGTTGTTCCGCAAGACACAACTGCTACGGCAAGTGATGTCTACGTTCCCCCTCCTTTCCTGTAGACAGTGTTGGGCCTCCAAGAGCAGAGGTTTGTAGAACAGCAGCAAGTTTTCCCTTAAGTGGATCACCCAAGGTTTATCGAACTCAGGGAGGAAGAGGTCAAAGATATCCCTCTCATGCAACCCCTGCAACCACAAAGCAAGAAGTCTCTTGTGTCCCCAACACACCTAATAGGTGCACTAGTTCGGCGAAGAGATAGTGAAATACAGGTGGTATAAATAAGTATGAGCAGTAGCAACGGTGCCGTAAAATAGCTTGCCGGCGTGTAGTTGATGGTGGTAGTATTGCAGCGAGTAGTAACACAAGTAAAACAAGTAAACAAGCAGTAGTAACTCAGCAGTATTTAGGAACAAGGCCTAGGGATTACACTTTCACTAGTGGACACTCTCAACATTGATCACATAACAGAATAGATAAATGCATACTCTACACTTTTGTTGGATGATGAACACATTGCGTAGGATTACACGAACCCTCAATGCCGGAGTTAACAAGCTCCACAATAATGCTCATGTTTAAGTAACCTTTAGTGTAAGATAGATCAAAAGACTAAACCAAGTACTAGCATAGCATGCACACTCGTCACCTTCATGCATATGTAGGAGGAATAGATCACATCAATATTATCATAGCAATAGTTAACTTCTCAATCTACAAGAGATCATGATCATAGCATAAACCAAGTACTAACACGGTGCACACACTCGTCACCTTTGCACACGTGCAGGAGGAATAAAACTACTTTAATAACACATCACTAGAGTAGCACATAGATAAATTGTGATACAAAACACATTGCAATCATAAAGAGATATAAATAAGCACTTCACTACGCCATTCATAACAGGTGAGTAAGTATTCCGTGAAATATAGCCTAAGAGACCCACACGGTGCACACACTGTCACCTTTACACACGTGGGACAAGGAGTCTCCGGAGATCACATAAGTAAAACTCTCTTGTCTAGCATAGTGACATCTAGATTACAAGCATCATCATATGAATCTCAATCATGTAAGGCAGCTCATGAGATTATTGTATTGAAGTACATAGGAGAGAGATGAACCACATAGCTACCGGTACAGCCCCGAGCCTCGATGGAGAACTACTCCCTCCTCATGGGAGCAGCAGCGGTGATGAAGATGGCGGTGGAGATGGCAGCGGTGTCGATGGAGAAGCCTTCCGGGGCACTTCCCCGCTCCGGCAGGGTGCCGGAACGGAGACTCCTGTCCCCCGGATCTTGGCTTCGCGATGGCGGCGGCTCCGGAAGGTTTTCCGTATCGTGGTTCTTCGCATCGGGTTTTCGATCCAGGGGCTTTATATAGGCGAAGAGGCGGCGCAGGAGGGTCGAAGGGTGGCCACACCATAGGGCGGCGCGGCCAGGGCCCGGGCCGCGCCGGCCTATGGTCCGGGTGGCTCCGTGGCCCCCTCCGGTCCTTCTCGGGTGTTCCGGATGCTTCCGGTGAAAATAGGAACCTGGGTCTTGATTTCGTCCGATTCCGAGAATATTTCGTTACTAGGATTTCGAAACCAAAAACAGCAGAAAACAGCAATCGGCACTTCGGCATCTTGTTAATAGGTTAGTTCCGTAAAATGCACGAATATGACATAAAGTGTGCATAAAACATGTAGGTATCATCAATAATGTGGCATGGAACACAAGAAATTATCGATACGTCGGAGACGTATCGGCATCCCCAAGCTTAGTTCGCTCGTCCCGAGCAGGTAAAACGATAACAAAGATAATTTCTGGAGTGACATGCCATCATAAACTTGATCATATTGTAAACATATGTAATGAATGCAGCGATCAAAACAATGGTAATGACATGAGTAAACAAGTGAATCATAAAGCAAAGACTTTTCATGAATAGTACTTTCAAGACAAGCATCAATAAGTCTTGCATAAGAGTTAACTCATAAAGCAATAAATCAAAGTAAAGGTATTGAAGCAACACAAAGGAAGATTAAGTTTCAGCGGTTGCTTTCAACTTGTAACATGTATATCTCATGGATAATTGTCAACATAGAGTAATATAACAAGTGCAATATGCAAGTATGTAGGAATCAATGCACAGTTCACACAAGTGTTTGCTTCTTGAGGTGGAGAGAGATAGGTGAACTGACTCAACATAAAAGTAAAAAGAAAGGTCCTTCAAAGAGGAAAGCATCGATTGCTATATTTGTGCTAGAGCTTTTATTTTGAAAACATGAAACAATTTTGTCAACGGTAGTAATAAAGCATATGAGTTATGTACATTATATCTGACAAGTTGCAAGCCTCATGCATAGTATACTAATAGTGCCCGCACCTTGTCCTAATTAGCTTGGACTACCTGGATCTTTGCAATGCACATGTTTTAACCAAGTGTCACAATGGGGTACCTCCATGCCGCCCGTACAAAGGTCTAAGGAGAAAGCTCGCATTTTGGATTTCTCGCTTTTGATTATTCTCAACTTAGACATCCATACCGGGACAACATGGACAACGAGATAATGGACTCCTCTTTAATGCATAAGCATGTGGCAACAATTATTATTCTCATATGAGATTGAGGATATATGTCCAAACCGAAACTTCCACCATGAATCATGGCTTTAGTTAGCGGCCCAAAGTTCTTCTCTAACAACATGCATGCTCCAACCATAAAGGTGGTAGATCTCTCTTACTTCGGACAAGACGGACATGCATAGCAACTCACATGATATCCAACAAAGAATAGTTGATGGCGTCCCCGTAAACATGGTTATCGCACAACAAGCAACTTAATAAGAGATAAAATGCATAAGTACATATTCAATACCACAATAGTTTTTAAGCTATTTGTCCCATGAGCTATATATTGCAAAGGTGAATGATGGAATTTTAAAGGTAGCACTCAAGCAATTTACTTTGGAATGGCGGATAAATACCATGTAGTAGGTAGGTATGGTGGACACAAATGGCATAGTGGTTGGCTCAAGTATTTGGGATGCATGAGAAGTATTCCCTCTCGATACAAGGTTTAGGCTAGCAAGGTTATTTGAAACAAACACAAGGATGAACGGTGCAGCAAAACTCACATAAAAGACATATTGTAAACATTATAAGACTCCACACCGTCTTCCTTGTTGTTCAAAACTCGATACTAGATATTATCTAGACTCTAGAGAAACCAAATATGCAAACCAAATTAGCAAGCTCTAAGTGTTTCTTCATTAATGGGTGCAAAGTATATGATGCAAGAGCTTAAACATGAGCACAACAATTGCCAAGTATCAAATTATCCAAGACATTTTATCAATTACTACATGTAGCATTTTCCGTTTCCAACCATATAAAAATGAACGAAGCAGTTTCAACCTTCGCCATGAACATTAAAAGCTAAGAACACATGTGTTCATACGAACCAGCAGAGCGTGTCTCTCTCCCACACAAGCATTTATTCAAACAAAAACACAAACAAAAACAAACAGACGCTCCAAGTAAAGTACATAAGATGTGGCCGAATAAAAATATAGTTTCAAGAGAAGGAACCTGATAATTTTGTCGATGAAGAAGGGGATGCCTTGGGCATCCCCAAGCTTAGACGCTTGAGTCTTCTTAGAATATGCAGGGGTGAACCACCGGGGCATCCCCAAGCTTAGAGCTTTCACTCTCCTTGATCATAGTATATCATCCTCCTCTCTTGACCCTTGAAAACTTCCTCCACACCAAACTCGAAACAACTCATTAGAGGGTTAGTGCACAATAAATATTAACATGTTCAGAGGTGACACAATCATTCTTAACACTTCTGGACATTGCATAAAGCTACTGGACATTAATGGAACAAAGAAATTCATCCACCATAGCAAAAGAGGCAATGCGAAATAAAAGGCAGAATCTGTCAAAACAGAACAGTCCGTAAAGATGGATTTTATTAGGGCACCAGACTTGCTCAAATGAAAATGCCCAAATTTAATGAAAGTTGCGTACATATCTGAGGATCATGCACGTAAATTGGCTTAATTTTCTGAGCTACCTACAGGAGGTAGACCCAGATTCGTGACAGCAAAGAAATCTGGAACTGCGCAGTAATCCAAATCTAGTACTTACTTTACTATCAAAGACTTTACTTGGCACAACAAAACACAAAACTAAGATAAGGAGAGGTTGCTACAGTAGTAAACAACTTCCAAGACACAAATATAAAACAAAGTACTGTAGCAAAATAACACATGGGTTATCTCCCCGAAGTTCTTTCTTTATAGCCATTAAGATGGGCTCGAGCAGTTTTAATGATGCACTCGCAAGAGATAGTATGTGAAGCAAAAGAGAGCATCAAGAGGCAAATTCAAAACACATTTAAGCCTAACATGCTTCCTATGCATAGGAATCTTGTAAATAAACAAGTTCATGAAGAGCAAAGTAACAAGCATAGGAAGATAAAACAAGTGTAGCTTCAAAAATTTCAGCACATAGAGAGGCATTTTAGTAACATGAAAATTTCTACAACCATATTTTCCTCTCTCATAATAACTTTCAGTAGCAACATGAGCAAACTCAACAATATAACTATCACATAAAGCATTCTTATCATGAGTCTCATGCATAAAATTATTACTCTCCACATAGGCATAGTCAATTTTATTAGTAATAGTGGGAGCAAATTCAACAAAGTAGCTATCATTATTATTCTCATCAAGTGTAGGAGGCATAGTATAATCACAACAAAATTTACTCTCCATAGTAGGTGGCACCAAAAGACCACTATCATTATAATCATCATATATGGGAGGCAAAGTATTATCAAAGAAAATTTTCTCCTCAATGCTTGGGGGACTAAAAAGATCATGAAAACCAGCTTCCCCAAGCTTAGAACTTTCTATATCATTATCAACAATGGTGTTCAAAGCGTTCATACTAATATTACTACCAGCATGCAAATAAGATTTCATAGGTTTTTTAATTTTCGCATCAAACAATCCATGTTTTAAATCAGGAAATAGAATAAGAAGCTCATTGTTGTCCATTATGCCAAACTAGTGTAAACAAGAAACAAAAAGATGCACTTGCAGGATCTAAAGGAAATATCTTCGAGCACAAACACAATGGCGCCAGAAAAGTACTGTTACACGGAACCGGAGTATGAGTGCCTTTTTACCTTTCCTCCCGGCAACGGCGCCGGAAAATAGCTTGATGTCTACGTTCCCCTCCTTTCCTGTAGACAGGTGTTGGGCCTCCAAGAGCGAGAGGTTTGTAGAACGGCAGCAAGTTTTCCCTTAAGTGGATCACCCAAGGTTTATCGAACTCGGGGAGGAAGAGGTCAAAGATATCCCTCTCATGCAACCCTGCAACCACAAAGCAAGAAGTCTCTTGTGTCCCCAACACACCTAATAGGTGCACTAGTTCGGCGAAGAGATAGTGAAATACGGGTGGTATAAATAAGTATGAGCAGTAGCAACGGTGCCGAGAAAATAGCTTGCCGGCGTGTAGTTGATGGTGGTAGTATTGCGACGAGTAGTAACACGAGTAAAACAAGTAAACACGCAGTAGTAACTCAGCGATATTTAGGAACAAGGCCTAGGGATTACACTTTCACTAGTGGACACTCTCAACATTGATCACATAACAGAATAGATAAATGCATACTCTACACTTTTGTTGGATGATGAACACATTGCGTAGGATTACACGAACCCTCAATGCCGGAGTTAACAAGCTCCACAATAATGCTCATGTTTAAGTAACCTTTAGTGTAAGATAGATCAAAAGACTAAACCAAGTACTAGCATAGCATGCACACTCGTCACCTTCATGCATATGTAGGAGGAATAGATCACATCAATATTATCATAGCAATAGTTAACTTCTCAATCTACAAGAGATCATGATCATAGCATAAACCAAGTACTAACACGGTGCACACCATCGTCACCTTTGCACACGTGCGGGAGGAATAAAACTACTTTAATAACACATCACTAGAGTAGCACATAGATAAATTGTGATACAAAACACATTGCAATCATAAAGAGATATAAATAAGCACTTCACTACGCCATTCATAACAGTGAGTAAGTATTCTGTGAAATATAGCCTAAGAGACCCACACGGTGCACACACTGTCACCTTTACACACGTGGGACAAGGAGTCTCCGGAGATCACATAAGTAAAACTCTCTTGTCTAGCATAGTGACATCTAGATTACAAGCATCATCATATGAATCTCAATCATGTAAGGCAGCTCATGAGATTATTGTATTGAAGTACATAGGAGAGAGATGAACCACATAGCTACCGGTACAGCCCCGAGCCTCGATGGAGAACTACTCCCTCCTCATGGGAGCAGCAACGGTGATGAAGATGGCGGTGGAGATGGCAGCGGTGTCGATGGAGAAGCCTTCCGGGGGCACTTCCCCGCTCCGGCAGGGTGCCGGAACAGAGACTCATGTCCCCCAGATCTTGGCTTCGCGATGGCGGCGGCTCTGGAAGGTTTTCCGTATCGTGGTTCTTCGCATCAGGGTTTTCGATCCAGGGGCTTTATATAGGCGAAGAGGCGACGCAGGAGGGTCGAAGGGGTGGCCACACCATAGGGCGGCGCGGCCAGGGCCTGGGCCGCGCCGGCCTATGGTCCAGGTGGCCTGTGGCCCCCTCCGGTCCTTCTCGGGTGTTCTGGATGCTTCCGGTGAAAATAGGAACCCGGGTCTTGATTTCGTCCGATTCCGAGAATATTTCGTTACTAGGATTTACGAAACCAAAAACAGCAGAAAACAAAGAATCGGCACTTCGGCATCTTGTTAATAGGTTAGTTCCAGAAAATGCACGAATATGACATAAAGTGTGCATAAAACATGTAGGTATCATCAATAATGTGGCATGGAACACAAGAAATTATCGATACGTCGGAGACGTATCAGCAAGCAATGCTTTACCGTGGGGAATTAGAATGGGATCCCCACCCTCCGGTTGTTCCGCCAGATACAACTGCTACGGTAAGCGCATCCGTTGATGAACGAGAGGTGGAAACACTTTTGACTACTCCGTCCCACTCCGGATCTTATGGTTAACACGGGTATTACGGCACAAGAATCACTGGCGACATTTGTTGTTTAATCCTAGATGGATATAAACCCTTGCAATGGAACCTCCACCATATCAACACAATCCATGGTTCCATTGCCCACCACATAGTCATATTCATAGTTATGAAAGTAGTGGTTTTGGTTTTTATGCAATAGTGATAACCATAATACCTTGCAAGTAATTTGATAGAAATACTCAAATGACATGAGCAAGTGATGAACTTGCTCGAACAACTGCAAAGTTTTGCGGTTGGATGGTGTGGACTGACCCTTGTCCTCTCGCTTCGAAAAATAGCATCATTGTCCGATAAGGGCAATGGTTAAAGAAGCAATTATGCATGATTCAGCTTTTAGGGTTGTTTCCCCCTTTCCGGTGTTTTATTATTTTATGTGGAAGGTTAATACTAAGAACAAGTTAGGGATACTCGTTTAGGATAAAATACAACCTTGAAATGTTGTCAAGGTGTTTTTATAGTCCAAAAACATTAATGAACTGATTTTCATTATTGAAAATATTGTGTGTGATTTAAATGATTATTTAAATCATCAAATTAAGACTTATTCTTAATTGTCTTCAAAAACCTCTTTTGATATTTTATTTAAGTAGAGAATTTTATGCTTGATCAATTTTCATATTTTTAATTATTTTTTTAGAGCTATTAAATATTTATTGTGCATTTCCAAAGTTTATGCATTTTAATTGAATTGTGAAATGGCAAAAATGCCCCTGGGCCCACCTGTCGGTGCAACCCAGTGGGTTAGATCGAACCGACCGGTCCGGTCCGGCTCGACCAGCCCCATTCCCCTCTCTTCCTCTCACGCGCGACCAAACCCTAACCCTCTCCCGTCGCTCTGGCGATCCGTGGTCGCCGCCGCCGTCGCCGAATTACCTCGGCCGCCTCCGGTCATCTCTGGCGACGAGATAGGTTGCAAAAGAACGGCCGCACGACGGCACACCGATCTGTCCGCGGCGATCTATACTTCATCGCCGCCACCGTTCGCCCCCATCTCATCTGCGTCACACGACCGCAAGGTTCCGCGGCGATACACCACTCGCCGGCGCCCCTGGTGCTGCGATGCCGCCGTGGCGTTGACGTGGTGGTGATGGAGCGCACGCGCTTGGCGACGCCAGGCCAGGCGCGGCTTGGCGCTGCCGTGGGTGGCCTGTGCCGCCGTGCCGCCATGGCACGCCGGTGCTCTGCTCCAGGTACACGCCTCCAATAATCCCTTCCTTCCTCCTTCTCTGTGCTCTGCTCTAGGGGTTGGCCTGCCTCTCCCATGGAGATGCTGTGCCGTGCCCGCTGCTTGCGCTTGCTGTGCATGCGTGTGTGCTGCTGCTGTACTTCTGGCTAGCTGCTGCTGTTGCTCTACTGTTATGGCCTGTGCTGAGCTGCTGCCGTGTATTGCTAGCTACTGCTGCTTTACTAGTTTTGCTCTATGCACTACTGTGATATGCTGGACTCCTACTGTGACCCTTCTGTGATTGTTCATGAACATCCAGTGATGCTCATGGCCTACTGTCTGGCTCCTGTGATAGCTACTGCCACCAGGACATCCTGTGTATGCACATCCTTGGCCCTGACATGATTAGGATACATGGTCCTTATATTATGCATGTGCCAGAGCCCCTGTGTGGTGCTCATCCTTGCCAATTGCTCAAGTGTATTCATGTATGCTTCTAGATACAGCTATAATTTATTTATGTGATTATTTGTGAGGCATCTGTTGATTATCTGTGGTGGTTTAATTCATAAAGCTTCTGTGTGATGCCAGTGATTGATTCTAGCATGCTTTGCTAGCTGCCTGTGCTTATCTGGTGCTCTCACTGGGGTCTGTGTGACACTTGTGTTTGTGCTGATGTGTATTGTTGCTTGCTCAAGCATCACTTGATGCTTGCAGTGATCCTCTGGATCATTTGCAAAGCTCTGGTGTATTAATTTCTTGTATATTCATTTATCTGTGTTGTTTTACTTGGCTAAGTGGATAAATGATGTGAACTGCTGGCAGTTGTGATCATCTTACAGTTGAAATGATTTAGCTAGAGAGATGCCAACATCTGTTGGGTACCCTAGCTCTTACTGAACCCTCTTTGGGTGATGATGTGCTGGCTGGAGGTGTGGCTGTGGGTTGAGGTGGCCTTGACAGCCACTTGGTGCTGTCATGGTAGCTCCCCCTTCTCAGGGACTGGCTGTGGTGGATTGTTGCTTACTGGCCTGACCATATTTGGTTGCCAGATGCTTTTGATGTTGACAAACCTAGATAGACACATGATAGTCTATCATGTCTGATGGCTTAGCTAGCTCTGGTTGTCAAGTGAGTCTGGTAGCTGACCAGGGTTTTGAATCCATGTTGGATTTCTCTGGTTGTGTCCATGTGTAGACACAACCAGTGTTCCCTGGATGATCTCTACTGGCTGTTCTCTATGTTTGCTTGAACCAAATGACTAGATAGCCATATGATGACACAAACATAGGGTATCTACCCTTTTGGTGTGCTGGAGATTATGCCTGTGCAATATATGAGCAGAACCTCTTGGTCTGTTCATGTTTATGTTTATACCTCACTCCAGCTCCTAGAAAGTTTGTTGGTGTAGAGGTGTGTTGATTTCTTGGCTTGCCCTGCTCCTCCTTGCAAGCTTGATGCTTGGTTTGATTCTGGTGATTATGGGATAGGTGAGACGGCTCTAGGCCGTTCACTGTTCTTGCTTGTTCTTGGTGTGCTTACCCTTGTGGAGTTGCTGCCGGTGAACAGCTAGGGTTTGGCTCAAAAAAGGTTATATATGCTTCTCCCTTGCTCTCTCTGGTCGACAGCAGTGGTGATTTCATTTGGTGACTCCTCTCAGTCTTTGGTGTGCTGTTTAGCATGCACACAGCCTTGTGTGTTGCCTGGTTGTGTGTGTGTGCAAGTGCTGTGCACCTGGACTTGGTCCTATCTGTGGCATGGATCTGCTCGGCAGAAACTTGAGCATATCCACTTCATTTTATTTGTTTACTAACCTGCCAAGTGGCTATGCCACTTGGCATAACATTTGTTCTTTTGTTTGCTTTGTGTTTGTGTGCAGGGACACAACCTGATGCTCCAAGGATCATGGAGATCATCAAGTACAAGACTAGATGAAGACTAGCTTGTAGTGTTAGGATAGAACAATAAATTGTACTTTTCTTTTCTTTTCATTATTATTCAATTCTTGTAATTTGTTGTATTTCCATAATTCAAATCTGGATATTGTAAAGACAATGTATTATATGTGTGATGATCAATAAAGCCCAAGTTTTCCTTATTGAGCTTAATGTAATAGTTGTATTTCTTGTATTATTTCTTAATAGTAATTGTTTGTGAAATTATCTCAAATTTGAATTATGTGATGATTATTTGATGTTGGAATTTGAAATTCAAATTCCAAATTTGATTTGAATTCAATCAAACAACTTAACTTGTAATTCAATCATGCAACTTAGGTTTGTGATGCAACTCTCCCCTCTTTTCTCAAAACCCTAGTTTAGTTGAATAAGGATCAGGTTTGTCGCACTCTCGAAACCCTAATCCTGTAAGGTGTCGAGAGAGAAACTTGTCCCACTTCGATGCAGTTTTTGTTTAAAAGCGCGAAATTTCCCCGTAAATTACAATGCAATGCACATCCCTTTCTAAAATCTACCCCTCGATCGTCTCTAAACCTGGGTCATTACAGCCTTTCCCCCTTAAAGAAAACTTCGTCCCGAAGTTGTGGTTGTAATACCGAACAGGTTCGGGGTATGTTTTCCTCAGGTCTTCTTCCTTTTCCCAGGTGGCTTCCCTCTCGGGATGATGCTTCCATTGTATCTTGCAGTACTTGATAGCTTTATTTCTGAGTTGTTTCCAGCTCTCCTCGAGAATCTTGGCTGGCTTCTCGATGTAAGTCAAATCTGGTTGTAACTCGAGCTCAGCATGGGATATTGGCTCATCTGGTGTCTTTAAGCATTTCCTGAGTTGCGACACATGGAATACATTGTGAACTTGAGCTAGCCTTCCCGGTTGATCTAATTCAAAAGCTAACCCTCGGTTCTGACTCAGTATCTTGAAAGGACCGATGTATCTCGGGCTCAACTTTCCCTTTACTCCGAATCTCTGAAGACCCTTCATCGGGCTTACCTTAAGATATACCATATCTCCAACTTGTGGTTCCCAAGTCCTTCTCTTTTGGTCTGCATAGCTCTTCTGTCGACTTTGGGCTATCTTCAGTCTATCCCTTATAATGTCAATGATGTGTTGCTTTTCCTTGACATAATCAGGATTGAACTCTTTGCTTGCTCCGGCTTCATACCAACATATCGGTGATCTACACTTCCTTCCATACAAAGCTTCGAACGGTGCCATCTTGATGCTGCTTTGATAGCTATTATTGTATGAAAACTCTGCTAGTGGCAAGTGCTCCTCCCATGATCCTCCGAAGTCTAGGGCACAAGCCCTAAGCATATCCTCTAGGATCCGGTTAGTTCTCTCCGTTTGTCCACCTGTCTGAGGATGATAGGCGGTGCTATAGTCCAACTTGGATCCTAAAGCTTCGTGTAGTTGCTTCCAGAATGCTGATGTGAACACGGATCCTCGGTCCGACACGATCTTCTTGGGCACTCCATGCTTACTCACGATCTCTTTGATATAAAGATCGATGAGTTTCTCTCCTTTATCCTGCTGATTTACTGCTAAAAAGTGTGCACTTTTTGTCAACCGATCCACAATTACCCATATCATGTCCTTCTTTTTATTAGTCATGGGTAGTCCGGTGATGAAATCCATTCCTATCTCCTCCCATTTCCATTCTGGAATGGGTAAAGGTTGTAACTTTCCTGCCGGACTTTGGTGTTCAGCCTTCACCCTTTGGCGGGTATGGCATTCCGCCACATATTGTGCTATCTCTCTCTTCATATTATTCCACCAGAATAACTCCTTTAGATCCATGTACATCTTTGTACTTCCCGGATGAATGGAGTATGGTGTTTGATGGGCTTCCCGGAGTATTACTTCTTTAATTTCAGCAATATCCGGAACACAAATTCTTTTCTGGAACCATAATGATCCAGATTCTCCGCGGTGAAATTCTGATGGTCTTCCTTCATCTATCCTTCTCATCTCCTCCATGATGAATGGATCGTCCAACTGACCCATCATTATCTCATTCTTCAGGTTAACATTCAACTCATCGGCTATTTGTAAAGCCGATAGTCCTTCATGAGCTTCCTTCTCCCAAAGTTGTATTTGGGCTTGACTTATTTCCTTCCTCAACTCCGGTGATATTTCTTGTTCCACTCCGCCGGTGCTCTTCCTACTCAAGGCATCTGCTACAACATTGGCCTTTCCTGGAGTGTAATTGATGATCAAATCATAATCCTTGATTAATTCTAGCCATCTTTTCTGCCTCATGTTAAGTTCCTTCTGAGTGAAGAAATATTTGAGGCTCTTATGATCCGTATAGAGCTCACACTTGGCTCCATAGAGAAAATGTCTCCATGTTTTGAGTGCAAATACAACTGCTGCTAATTCTAAATCATGTGTTGGATAATTCACTTCATGAGGTCTGAGTTGCCTCGATCCATAAGATATCACCTTCCGATCTTGCATGAGTACACAACCCAATCCATGCTTGGATGCGTCACAGTACACGGTGTAATCCTTGCCAACTTCAGGAACTGCTAACACCGGTCTTTGTGGTGAGTTTCTCTTTCGAGTTTGAAAACTCTTCTCACACTCCTCGACCACACGAATGGTGTGTTCTTTCTTAACGAGCTTCGTCATAGGTCCTGCTATCTTGGAGAATCCTTCAATGAATCTCAGATAATATCCTGCCATTCCTAGGAATCCTCGGATTTCCTTGACAGTCTTGGGTGCTTCCCATTCTAAAACTGCTGCTACCTTGCTCGGGTTAACAGCGATTCCATCTTTGCTAATGACATGACCCAGAAATTCCACTTGATCTAGCCAAAATTCACACTTGCTGAATTTGGCATAGAGTTGATGTTCTCTTAGTGTTTGCAACACTAACCTTAAATGTTCAGCATGTTCGGCCTTGTCCTTGGAATAGATCAAGATATCATCGATGAATACGATAACAAACTTGTCTAGATATGGCATAAAAATCTTATTCCTGAGATTCATGAATATTGCTGGGGCATTGGTTAATCCAAAAGGTACTACAAGATATTCATGATGTCCATATCTTGAAACAAAGGCAGTTTTCGGAACGTCTTCCTTCTTGATCTTTATCTGGTGATAACCGGATCTTAGATCAATCTTGGAAAAGACTCCCGCACCTCTAACTTGATCAAATAGATCTTGTATTCTTGGAAGTGGATACTTGTTCTTGATTGTGACGTTGTTCGATTCTCGTAGTCTCCGCACATCCTTCTTCCTCCATCTCTTTTATCCACGAAGATCACAGGTGATCCCCATGGTGAAACACTTTCTTGTATGAATCCTTTTTGTTCCAAGTCATCCAATTGCTCCTTAAGTTCTTTCAACTCCTTAGGCCCCATCTTGTATGGTGCTTTTGAAATCGGAGCTGTTCTCGGAATTAGGTCGATAGTGAATTCTATCTCCCTATCTGGTGGCATACCAGGTAATTCCGCAGGAAACACATCCTGGAATTCATTCACTACAGGTATATCCTCTAACTTCACCTCCTTCATGCTATTCAACTGTAGCTCCACTTCAATCTGTGTATGTTTGTCGCCTTGGTAGATCATTCTACTTCCATCGGGGCTTTTCAAAGATACCGTCTTGTTCACATAGTCGATCAATGCTCCATTAGCTTCTAACCAATTCATACCAAGAATGACATCAATGTCCTTCATCGGTAGAATGAACGAGTCCGCGTCAAACGCGCACTTATTGATCATGATGACTTGTTTTTGTTTGGTATGGGTTACTACTATCGTTCCCCCGTGAAAGTATGGTTATGGTTGTATCTAACTTAGTGCAACTAATCCCATGTTTGATGATGAATTGTTGAGAAATAAATGATGTAGTTGCACCGAGTATCAAAAAGTACTTTGCCGGGATGAGTGAGTATCCGGAGCGTACCTATCAGCGCTCGATCGGAGTTGACCACCTCCTCCAGACTGGTGCAGTTCAGCTTGCCGAAAGGCTTCTTATTCTTCCAGTTCCCTCCGGTGTTTCCTCCTCTGCTTCCACCTCCTCCAGACTGACCTCCCCCGGTGTTTCTCTTGGGGCAGTCCTTCAGCATGTGCCCCTCCTGGCGACAACCAAAGCATATGATCTTTGGCTTCTTGCAATCCTTGGCAAAATGCCATGTGAATCCACAGCTTCTGCAAACTATTTGATTTGCAGACTGGAATGCTTGGTTCTTCCTACTACCGTAGTAGTTGCTGTTGTTGTTGTTGTTGTTGTTGTATCTGGGCTTGAAACTCAAGCTGGTATTGGGCTTGTCACTAACAAACCTCTTAGGCTCAAATTTGGCCTTTTTCCTTTTCTCCTCCTGTAGTTGTTTGAAATCATCTTCCAGAGTGATGGCAGCATCCACCAACTCTTGAAACTCCGTCGCTCTCATCATACGGAGCTGAACCTTGAACTGGGGACTTAACCCCCTCAAGAACCTTTTCTTCTTCTTGTCCTCGGTGTTGACCTCCTCAACAGCATACGGGACAGACTTAGAGAATTCACGACATAAGTCGGGATTGCCTTGTCCTTACGCTCGAGACTTTCAAATTCTCGACGCTTCAGTTCCACAATACTTTCAGGGACATTGGATTCCCTGAACTTCCTCGTGAACTCCTCCCAGGTAAATACCTTTCCAGCCGGATAAACGGCTACGATATTGTCCCACCATGATGCGGCAGGTCCACACAGCAGGTGGGTAGCATAACGAACCTTCTCTTGGTCGTTACATCCAACGGTATTGAGCTTTCGCTCAGTATCCATAAGCCAATCTTCCGCGTCCATTGGCTCGGGCGCGTATGCGAAAGATATAGGCTTGGTGTTCTGGAAGTCTGCTAAGGTGACTCCCGGATTCTCGGGTCTCTCTACCCTGTTTTGTTGCAGCAATTCTTGGAAGAATTTGTTCTGCTGCTCCAACGTTACACGTTGTCTTTCCTCCACCAGCTGCATGTACTGAACAAAATTCTGCTGTGTCATGGGTGGTGGTGGTGGTGGAAACTGATCTCTGGCTGCTCCCTCAGCCTCTTCCTTTTGTTTTGCTTCGCGCTCCATGCGGCTGCGCTTCGGTCTCCTCTCCTAACGCTCCCGACATAACCCCTAGTTCACGCAACACAAGATGATACTCATAATTACTCCATGCGCAAGTTTTACGAGCTCAACTTTGTGCACGAGAACTAGTCACGCAATGGAAATCAAGAAGCAAATCCAAATCATACAAAACATATACCATGTATATACATACTTAAGTGGTCTTATTACAATACTCAAGTCGATGTGAGTATGCAAACTCACTTATTAAAGTATATGTACAAAAATATTACATACTATAATACACGTGGTACGTGTGTATTATAGCTTTGCCTCCCTTGGTGGACTCTAATCGTTCTTCACTCCCGGTACATCCCAGGCTTCCATCCGGTCGAACGTGTCGTCCTCCTGATAGACCCTGGAACATAAGGTCTCCCCGTTGGCTGGTAGTCCGAATCAGATGATGATCCTAGGGAGAAATCAGTGTTCACAAACTGATCGTTAAGTGCATCATAGTCCACCCATCGGGTGTACTCCCCTGTACCTACACCATAGGTATTTCCTACATTCGTATCCGACTCAACCTGTGTCGGATACCCTCCAACTTCTTCCTCATTCCACGGATAACTCTGGTGCTGGGTCGTGGCATCTTCATTCATCTCCCCATCATAATACACTGAAGTACTATGAGTTCCAGTATCAGACCCCCAACGCCAACCCGTGGAATTTTCTATAGGAGTCTCGGAACGCTGATTGTTTCCGGATTCCTCTCCGCCCTCATATCCCCCATAGGAACTTCCCAGATAGTTCCCAGGTGTAACAGGTGTAGTTTCACGCTCAAGAGGGTCAATACTAATGTAATCACCAGCTGAATAGACTGGTGTGTGCACCACATTCTCCATAGGTTCTTTCCCCTTTGTCTCCTCCTTGGGTTCAGTAAACTCCTCTAGCATTGTATCAATTGCTCCCGTCAAATGACGGTTCAACTGATATAACAATGACAGTAAGTTACGGCTATTGTCCATATATTTTGCAGCTTCTGCGGGTTTGCTTTTTGCATATTTGAAATGGTTAAGCATGGGATCATCGTCCTCCTCCATATGAGGAATATGTGTGAATTCGGAACCCATAAGCTCTTTCGTCTTATGCTCCCGAATATCAGTTATGGCTCTCATAACGGCTATATGGTAGGCTGTGTTCATAGTTACGGCTTCCCCTGCCGGCATTACTACGCTCATTCCCAAAGATTCGGGAAGTCATAGCCCTACCCTACACTTGGCCAATACGAGTACCATCATAGTACATGTATTTCTTTACTTGAATACGGGGATCACACCCAAATTCAAGTAACATGGCTCGTAGAATATCTCGCAAGTCCTCCTTCGTATTCACTCAGTATGGAATCCATCACCTTCACGTTTCGTCCGGAACGTGAACTTGCCATGTTGGCTGTAGAAATAGAAAGATTATGAGATTAGTAATAATGCATCATAATAAAGATAATAAAGAATTATCGCACTAAAAGATATGGTTGTTTTATTCTCAATTGAATATACACCATATTTTTAGAGAATTCTTTACTAATCCTATTTGACTCCTAACGTTTGGTCCCATTTACTAGGTTCCAACCTAAGGTCAAAGCTTTTGCTATGATACCAACTGTGGTGACCACCGCATACCACTTGCATGTTGTAGTATGCCGATCGTTGATATAACATTCACGAAGTACCATTCCGCAAATATTACATCCCTCAGAGTAGTACAACAGAACATAGCAGGTCCATAACTCATTCATTTATTATTACAAATATCACACATATGTTGTCTCGGAGCTCCTCTTGGGTCCTAAGAGGAATACTCCTGGGTTCGAGGCGAACCCAACTTAGCTTACAATATAAGAGTCTCATTCAGTTATACATTTATTTCTTCGAGCAGCTAAATACTAAGAGTTCGGGCTGCTCGGCTTCTACTACTACTCGAGATGTTCAGGCTTGATCTCCTCCGGAAGCCTCCCCGGTTCCGTAGACGATGAGGTAGTCTACGCCCTCGATACCTCCGAGAGAGGTACTGGTTCTTCATAGCCGATGATCTCGGCTCCTTCATTGTTGTTGTAGTCCTCCTCCAGACGATTCAGACAATCTAAGCATGGGATTTAAGAGTGGTATGAGTACGAGCGTACTCAACAAGTTCATTATAGATAAGAGGTGTTTAATGCACTAGCTACGATATTAGACCAGAAAGTCTAATACCAATGCAAGTTTTGGTAAACATTTCTTCAAGAGATTGCTTTTATTCCAAAGAGCTATGTCCGTCAGCCTTCACCGGTTTACTAGAACTTCGTGGAGTTCCTTTCCGGCCGCGTTCGCAGTTCCTTATCCCGGAACGAGGAGTGACGAGTCACGGTTCTTTACACTCTGCGAGAGGGTGTTGCTTTACCCATAAGAGATCTTAACCTTGGTGCCAACCGGGCAGCTTTCCCGTCCACACTTCCTTCGGTGTGAGGCCCGGTATAAGGTCTAGCCAATCATGTTCCTCCGCTACCTCGAACACCCACCCGTTGTTGCATGCCCCGACCCCGGGTCCACGCCGGTCCCATTATTCCCGTAATTTCGGGGTGGACCCCGACCACGACGGCATGTCTTGGGCTCTACCATACACTCCTACGCCGGTAGCTGCAACCCATCATAGACCGCATTACCGTGGGGAATTAGAATGGGATCCCCACCCTCCGGTTGTTCCGCAAGACACAGTCGCTACGGCAAGCAATGCTTTACCGTGGGGAATTAGAATGGGATCCCCACCCTCCGGTTGTTCCGCCGGATACAACCTGCTACGGTAAGCGCATCCGTTGATGAACGAGAGGTGGAAACACTTTTGACTACTCCGTCCCACTCCGGATCTTATGGTTAACACGGGTATTACGGCACAAGAATCACTTGGCGACATTTGTTGTTTAATCCTAGATGGATATAAACCCTTGCAATGGAACCTCCACCATATCAACACAATCCATGGTTCCATTGCCCACCACATAGTCATATTCATAGTTATGAAAGTAGTGGTTTTGGTTTTTATGCAATAGTGATAACCATAATACCTTGCAAGTAATTTGATAGAAATACTCAAATGACATGAGCAAGTGATGAACTTGCCTGAACACTGCAAAGTTTTGCAGTTGGATGGTGTGGACTGACCCTTGTCCTCTACTTCTGAAAAATAGCATCATTGTTCGATAAGGGCAATGGTTAAAGAAGCAATTATGCATGATTCAGCTTTTAGGGTTGTTTCCCCCATTTCCAGTGTTTTATTATTTTATGTGGAAGGTTAATACTAAGAACAAGTTAGGGATACTCTGTTTAGGATAAAATACAACCTTGAAATGTTGTCAAGGTGTTTTTATAGTCCAAAAACATTAATGAACTGATTTTCATTATTGAAAATATTGTGTGTGATTTAAATGATTATTTAAATCATCAAATTAAGACTTATTCTTAATTGTCTTCAAAAACCTCTTTTGATATTTTATTTAAGTAGAGAATTTTATGCTGATCAATTTTCATATTTTTAATTATGTTTTTAGAGCTATTAAATATTTATTGTGCATTTCCAAAGTTTATGCATTTTAATTGAATTGTGAAATGGCAAAAATGCCCCCAGGCCCACTGTCGGTGCAACCCAGTGGGTTAGATCGAACCGACCGGTCCGGTCCGGCTCGACCAGCCCCATTCCCCTCTCTTCCTCTCACGCGCGACCAAACCCTAACCCTCTCCCGTCGCTCTGGCGATCCGTGGTCGCCACCGCCGTCGCCGAATTACCTCGGCCGCCTCCGGTCATCTCTGGCGACGAGATAGGTTGCAAAAGAACGGCCGCACGACGGAGCACCGATCTGTCCGCGGCGATCTATACTTCATCGCCGCCACCGTTCGCCCCCATCTCATCTGCGTCACACGACCGCAAGGTTCCGCGGCGATACGCCACTCGCCGGCGCCCCTGGTGCTGCGATGCCGCCGTGGCGTTGACGTGGTGGTGATGGAGCGCACGCGCTTGGCGACGCCAGGCCAGGCGCGGCTTGGCGCTGCCGTGGGTGGCCTGTGCCGCCGTGCCGCCATGGCACGCCGGTGCTCTGCTCCAGGTACACGCCTCCAATAATCCCCTCCTTCCTCCTTCTCTGTGCTCTGCTCTAGGGGTTGGCCTGCCTCTCCCATGGAGATGCTGTGCCGTGCCCGCTGCTTGCGCTTGCTGTGCATGCGTGTGTGCTGCTGCTGTACTTCTGGCTAGCTGCTGCTGTTGCTCTACTGGTATGGCTGTCTTTGAGGCTCGCTGCCGTGTATTGCTAGCTACTGCTGCTTTACTAGTTTTGCTCTATGCACTACTGTGATATGCTGGACTCCTACTGTGACCCTTCTGTGATTGTTCATGAACATCCAGTGATGCTCATGGCCTACTGTCTGGCTCCTGTGATAGCTACTGCCACCAGGACATCACTGTGTATGCACATCCTTGGCCACGACATGATTAGGATACATGGTCCTTATATTATGCATGTGCCGAGCCCCGTGTGGTGCTCATCCTTGCCAATTGCTCAAGTGTATTCATGTATGCTTCTAGATACAGCTATAATTTATTTATGTGATTATTTGTGAGGCATCTGTTGATTATCTGTGGTGGTTTAATTCATAAAGCTTCTGTGTGATGCCAATGATTGATTCTAGCATGCTTTGCTAGTTGCCTGTGCTTATCTGGTGCTCTCACTGGGGTCTGTGTGACACTTGTGTTTGTGCTGATGTGTATTGTTGCTTGCTCAAGCATCACCTGATGCTTGCAGTGATCCTCTGGATCATTTGCAAAGCTTCCGGTGTATTAATTTCTTGTATATTCATTTATCTCGTGTTGTTTTACTTGGCTAAGTGGATAAATGATGTGAGCTGGCTGGCGGTTGTGATCATCTTACGGTTGAAATGATTTAGCTAGAGAGATGCCAACATCTGTTGGGTACCCTAGCTCTTACCGAACCCTCTTTGGGTGATGATGTGCTTGGCTGGAGGTGTGGTCTGTGGGTTGAGGTGGCCTTGGCTGACCACTTGGTGCTTGTCATGGTAGCTCCCCTTCTCGGGGACTGGCTGTGGTGGATTGTTGCTCACTGGCCTGACCATATTTGGTTGCCAGATGCTTTTGATGTTGACAAACCTAGATAGACACATGATAGTCTATCATGTCTGATGGCTCAGCTAGCTCCGGTTGTCAAGTGAGCACGGTAGCCGACCGGGGTTTTGAATCCATGTTGGATTTCTCTGGTTGTGTCCATGTGTAGACACAACCGGTGTTCCCTGGATGATCTCTCTCGGTTGTTCTCTATGTTTGCTTGAACCAAATGACTAGATAGCCATATGATGACACAAACATAGGGTATCTACCCTTTTGGTGTGCTGGAGATCATGCCTGTGCAATATATGAGCAGAACCTTTTGGTCTGTTCATGATCATATTTATACCTCACTCCAGCTCCTAGAAAGTTTGTTGGTGTAGAGGTGTGTTGATTTCTTGGCTTGCCCTGCTCCTCCTTGCAAGCTTGATGCTTGGTTTGATTCTGGTGATTATGGGATAGGTGAGACAGCTCTAGCTGTTCACCTGTTCTTGCTGTTCTTGGTGTGCTTACCCTTGTGGAGTTGCTTGCCGGTGAACAGCTAGGGTTTGGCTCAAAAAGGTTATATATGCTTCTCCCTTGCTCTCTCCGGTCGACGACGAGTGGTGATTTCATTTGGTGACTCCTCTCGGTCTTTGGTGTCTTTGTTTAGCATGCACACGACCTTGTGTCTTCTGCTGGTTGTGTGTGTGTGCAAGTGCTTTGTGCACCTGGACTTGGTCCTATACGTGGCATGGATGCTGCTCGGCAGAAACTTGAGCATATCCACTTCATTTTATTTGTTTACTAACTCTGCCAAGTGGCTATGCCACTTGGCATAACATTTGTTCTTTTGTTTGCTTTGTGTTTGTGTGCAGGGACACAACCTGATGCTCCAAGGATCATGGAGATCATCAAGTACAAGACTAGATGAAGACTAGCTTGTAGTGTTAGGATAGAACAATAAATTGTACTTTTCTTTTCTTTTCATTATTATTCAATTCTTGTAATTTGTTGTATTTCCATAATTCAAATCTGGATATTGTAAAGACAATGTATTATATGTGTGATGATCAATAAAGCCCAAGTTTTCCTTATTGAGCTTAATGTAATAGTTGTATTTCTTGTATTATTTCTTAATAGTAATTGTTTGTGAAATTATCTCAAATTTGAATTATGTGATGATTATTTGATGTTGGAATTTGAAATTCAAATTCCAAATTTGATTTGAATTCAATCAAACAACTTAACTTGTAATTCAATCATGCAACTTAGGTTTGTGATGCAACTCTCCCCTCTTTTCTCAAAACCCTAGTTTAGTTGAATAAGGATCAGGTTTGTCGCACTCTCGAAACCCTAATCCTGTAAGGTGTCGAGAGAGAAACTTGTCCCCCTTCGATGCAGTTTTTGTTTAAAAGCGCGAAATTTCCCCGTAAATTACAATGCAATGCACATCCCTTTCTAAAATCTACCCCTCGATCGTCTCTAAACCTGGGTC
This sequence comes from Lolium rigidum, assembly GCF_022539505.1. Lineage (NCBI taxonomy): Eukaryota > Viridiplantae > Streptophyta > Magnoliopsida > Poales > Poaceae > Lolium > Lolium rigidum. The sequence goes on along the minus strand of NC_061508.1, from coordinate 317,783,319 downwards.
ATTACACGCATGAACAACGAATAAACGTATACTGCCTAGATCGCAAGGCAGCATGGTGCTTACCCGGAAGAAACCCTCGAAACAAGGGGTTGGCGATGCGCCTAGATTGGTTTGTGATGAACGTGATTGTTGTCTTTCTCAATAACCCTAGATACATATTTATAGTCCGTAGACTTTCTAACGTGGGTATAATCCCAACCGTGCACGAGCCAAATTCTATCTAACCGACACGTATCCTACTATATTTACAGATACACGGGCAAACTAGCCCAAACTTTGTATACAAGGCCGATTCATGTATATCTTCCGTGTATATTCTTCAAGCCCATCTTAATCGCGGCTCACCTCTGATCCGGTCAAATTCTGGTGGTAACAGGTGGTCCCCAAAATGCCTCCCTCCAACTCAAGATGACGGGCCCTTTCCGCTTCATCTAATGCTACGGCCCCAAACTCAGTAGCGGAGGCAGCAATTATTTTTAGGTATGGCTAGCTCAAGTAGTGATGTACACAGCAACATTGAATTTGAAGTTTTTGTGAGTGCCAACCCATATGTAGAGTGAAGTTGGGAAAATTTTAGGTGTGGCGGAGGCCAAACCATGCCAGATTGCTGCCTCCGCCACTGCCCAAACTCCATGCTTGGGGCATAGGCCGCAAAAGGCCATACATGTCAACACGGATGCTCAACCCCATTTGTCGTGGTCGTACTGAGACATGACAACAGAGGTTCGTTAACCTCATCATGTCCCATCCCGAGCAATCATGTTGGGAGTGGTCATTACCAATGACCTCAAAGTCACTGCATGACTTCATGAGCATTGCCCCAACAACCTACCAACGTACGACCACACAACCTAGTGTGGCCAAAGTGGCACTCCCCGCTCGGGTCCGGTTGGAGAGGATGAGTACTCCATGGCCACATGGACAAGGCTGCGGCTATACAAGACTAGCCCCTTCGAAGGGCATGGATATAGAAAAAAAACATCGTCAACATCCACGCACGCCCCAACTCATCAAGTCTCACACCCACTTCCCACATAGAGGGATCTAGTCCCCCGTTCATCCAAAGGCTCTTAGAGCACACCCTCTCAACTTTTCACCAATTCCGCCAACTCTTCTCTCTTTGGAAAGGGAGAAGATCCAATTGGCATCACGGGATAGCCGTCCGCCCCACCACTATAACACTTTGAGCACTTCACACGCTCGATTATACAATCGCACCAGGACGTAAGGCCTCTACCGGGATCATCCCAAAGTCATATATACATCATGTGGGCCTTAAGTTGTTAGCCCATCGGATCATGATCATAATCCCAACCTACATAAAACTATATGAGTAGGAACAAAAAAAATCAGTAAGGACATATTTTGATCGCAGGATTCTAAAAAGAATAGAAAGGTAGGATTGATTGTCATGTGAACCGAAACACATGTATTTTTTTGCGAAAGACAACACACATATGCTGACGCTCACAAATACAAACATATACTCACCCCTATGATCGCAAGCACATCCGACCGTTATGAGCACCTCCAAAAGAAGGAAACACCGTCTTCCACTGAAAAAATATTTCGTCTCTTATGAGACAGTGAAGTGTTAAACCTAAGTTTGATCCTTGTTAAGCCTCCTAACCATCCAACTATAGTTTGGTTCTAGAAACATCTACATCTAAATAGGAACTGTCTGATTGTGATCTAGAGGGAAAACGCGAAAATTCCCTATGCATTGACGTTCATTGCATAGTTTGCCATAGAAATGGACAAAAAGTATCCACCAAAGTTATTTTAATTAGTAGACTTTCTTATTGGAATTCCATGCAAAATAGACCATATGAAGAAAAAATCCGATGGAACGGAATCCTGCAATTCTAGCTTCGAAGAAAAGGATCTTCCAGTTCCATACAAAAAGATTGAACCAAAGAGGCAAACACACGCCCGCACTGCGCCGTATTTGTGCATTTCCAGTGAACACTATGCCGAATCGGCACTATTCCACGCATCCACATAAGCCAAGACGTAGCCTAGCAGAAGAGTCCGAATCGGCCGCTCGCGCGCGCGGCCGGCCGCCGCCGGCCGGCCCGTCGATAACATTATTCTTGTCACCGGCCAGGCGGCCGCACCACGGACAGCTGCCGCAGATACAAAAATTAACGGTTTATATGTTTTGGCGCCACATCGGGCGGCCGCCTCTTTCCCCTCAACGTTGATGTCTCCGTCCTCGTCCCACTCCTTCCTTCACCTCCATCTCTTCGGCAGCAGCAGCAGCTGCACACGCCGCCGTCGCCGCCGAGCAGCCGCCGCCATGGGCTGCGCGCACGCCAAGCCTTCCCAGGGCTCCCCCGCCCGCAGCGGCGGCCGGGGCATCGACCACCTCAAGCGCAACAACGGGTACGTCCCCTCCGCCGCCCGCCGCCTCACCGACCCACTCCCCACCACCATCGCCGTGAAGGAGCAGCAGACCACCGAAGCAAACGCCGACCCCCGTCCGGCGGAGACCGAAGCCGCCTCGGAGACGTCGACTCTGACAACGGCCGCGACGCTCTCGCCGTCGCCGCCTCCGTCGGCGCGGCGGGAGCCCGACGACTGCGAGCAGCTGGTGGACGGGTGGCCGACGTGGCTGCTTGACAACGTGCCGCGCGAGGCGCTGCAGGGGATCGTGCCGCGCAGCGCCGACGCGTTCGACAAGATCGAGAAGGTCGGCCAGGGCACGTACAGCAACGTTTACAAGGCCCGCGAGCGCGGCGGCGGGCGCGTGGTGGCGCTGAAGAAGGTCCGGTTCGACACGGCGGAGCCGGAGAGCGTCCGGTTCATGGCCCGCGAGATGCGCATCCTCCGCCGGCTCGACCACCCCAACATCATCCGCCTCGACGGCATCGCCACCTCCCGCATGCACCGCAGCATCTACCTCGTCTTCGAGTTCATGTACTCCGACCTCTCCCGCCTCATCTCCCGCTCCGACGTCCCCCTCACACTCCCCCAGGTACACATATAACTACCGCCGGGCGCCGGCCACGGAGACGATAACGATGGCGTGAGCGTGACAGCGTCTTGGTTTTCGGCGTGCAGGTAAAGTGCTACATGCAGCAGCTACTAGCGGGGCTGCAGCACTGCCACGAGCGCGGGATCCTGCACAGGGACATCAAGGGATCCAACCTTCTGATCGACCGGCGCGGCGTGCTCAAGATTGGCGATCTGGGCCTGGCAAACTACTACGGGCCGGGGCGGCGCCGCCCGCTGACCAGCCGCGTGGTGACGCTGTGGTACCGCGCGCCCGAGCTGCTTCTCGGCGCCACGGACTACGGTGTCGGCATCGACCTCTGGAGCGCCGGCTGCCTCCTGGCCGAGATGTTCTCCGGCAAGCCGCTGATGCCCGGCAGGACCGAGGTGGAGCAGCTCTTCAAGATCTTCAGCCTCTGCGGCTCCCCGTCCGACGACTACTGGCGGAAGACGAAGCTCCCGGCCAGCTTCCGCCCGCCAAAGCCGTACAAGTCGAGCATGATGGAGAGGTTCGCCGGCTTCCCGCCGTCGGCGCTGCCCCTCCTGCACACGCTCCTCGCGCTCGACCCCGCCGCCCGCGGCACCGCAGCACAGGCGCTCCAGAGCGATGTACGTACTCACATATCAAATTTGCAGAGTGATAAACAGAGCGTCTGAATCTTATGCTAAGCTTGAACCACCATTGTCTGACGCAACAAATCCCCACGAATTTGCATTGCAGTTCTTCACTACGGCGCCATTGCCGTGCGACGTCTCTGAGCTCCCTGTGGTGTACAAGGAGGAGACTCCTGATCCGACGACTTCTCACGACGGAAGGAAGTAAGGATCGATTGAACATACTCTCCCGATCCACATTGGAAAACCTATGATCTTGCAATGCTGTATTGCAGTTTTCTTCTCTGAATGGTTTGGCTTCATGGTTTTCTGCTCTGGAACATACAGGCCCAAGCTGAGACAGCGTTCTAGCAAGCGAAGGGAAAGCAAGCAGAGAGCTGACCAGGAGCAGCGTGGGGACGAACTCAAGATCTCCAATGCCAAATATCCCAACAAGGAGGTAACTCATAATTCGCAAGTTCACAGCACGAATGTTCAGTTATCCTTGTCCATCCTTGTACAATTTCTTCAGCAATTCAGCAAGCACAGATTCTCATTTCCTCTTTTGTGAGTGTAGAACGAGATAGCCATGGAGGGCACAGCAAAATCAGGCCAAGAACTAGACGGCATCGTCGCCTCAATCGCCTCCTCCAGAGTCCAAGAATCAGCCGAAAACGCCATCGTCAACGCCTTCGCCAGCACGACCCCAAGACGGTTTTCAGGTAGCCCAATTCAGGGGTTGCTACCTGGTGCTTCACCAGACCAGCCGCAGCTGCGGAGGGCAAACACGTACCACTCGACCGGCGACGACCACAAGGGCGGCGTCGCCCTCGCGCACCACAGCATGGCGATCAGATCGGCGACGTGATCAAGCACCAATAGGCATTTCGTTGTTACTGATTGTTGTGGGTTTTAGCAGATGAAATGTAGCATGAACTGTTCATGATACTACTGTTGCTGCTGATTTGCTGTAACTGAACTCGCTGCTGTTTCAGCTGAGAAACCCTTGATTTGTAGAACTGCCACGCAGTTCATGTATACCAATAAATCACCATTGCAGAAAGGAAATGGGGAGGTTTGTTCAGTTCATGATTGGTCCCACCATAGCTGTTCTAACTGTGTAGAAAAAACTGTTCTAATGGTGTAGGATTTAGTGTGGAAGACTGAAATTATGTGATGATGTGTGTTCTTTCACTAGTACTCCACTATTGTTATCATGTTGACAACACTGTTGCTGGCGATTGGTCAGACCTGCAGTTTTTTGTGCAAACTGAAGGCCATGAAAATATCTGCAAAAACCATCCATAACTAATCCAGGACAGCGTTTCCAACCACAAAAATTCTCCACTCCAAATCAAATTACTATACAGGAATAGAAAAATGAGAAATAGGGAACAGGAAGCATGACTTTATGCAACTTAAATTTGCAAAGTAAGCAGGAGGATACACTCACAGTTCTTCAAAAACATTAATTTATTACTAACCACTGTGCTTAAAAACACACAACAGTATTTCATATCAGTAGTAGTACACCCGCACACCCTAGATACATTCAAATCAGCGACAGCTAATGGAACAGACGGAGTACTATTATCATGTTAACAACACTGTTGCTGGCGATTGATGAGCTGACCCTGCAACTTGTGGTGCCAAACCGAATGATACAAAGTATCTGCATAAACCATCCATAACTAACCAAGGACATCGTTCCAACCATAAAAATTCTCCACTCCAAATCAAAGTACACAGGAAAAAAAAGGAGAACAGAAGAACAGGAAACATGACTGTATTTAACTTATAGTAGTATTTGCAAAGGGAGCAGGATATACTCACAGTGATTTTGATCACTAACCAGTAACCACTGTACTTAAAAACACAAAATAGTACTTCATACATCTAGCCACAAGCTTAACTATGGCATGTAAATAGTAAAATTCTCTACTCCAAGAAAGAAAAAAAATGCAATAAGTAGAAGAAAAATTAGTAGAGAAAAAACAGAGGACATGGCTTGATACAGCTTGATCTGCAATTTAAGCAGGAAAAAGTACAACCCACAATTTTCTCAATTTCTCACGAGGCAACGAAAACATCAACCCACAAATCTACAGTTAACCATGCAACAGCTTAAGATCACACACACACATACATAGTTACATACTAGTAGTTCATACATGCATAAATATGGCATGTAAACAGGTACACACGTATATGCAGCAACTTGGCCAAGCACGTATAGCAGCAGCAGTACTAGTATACACGCACACACTTCTTCATGCACATGAATATATGTCATGTATGTGGGTAGGGTTCATGCAGGATTGGAGGTTGAGAGCAGAGTTCAGAGGTCACCGTAGCGGACGTCAGAGAGCTTGGACTTGCGCGACTTGAAAGATCAGTGTTGAGGAATGAAATTGCGTGATGAGTGCTTTTAACTAGTATTACTGTCATCACGTTAGCAACAACACTGTTACTAGCGGTTGATGTGATCTGCAATTTGTGGTGCCAAACTGAAAGCCGTGAAAGCATCTGCAGAAACCATCCATAACTAATCCAGGACAGCGTTTCCAACCACAAAAATTCTCCACTCCAGATCAAAATACTATTCATAAAGAGAAAAAGGAGAAACATGGAACAGGAAACATGGCTTTATGCAACTTAAATCTGCATAAAAAAAAGCAGGATGCAACCCGAGTTCTTTGAGAACCTTAATTTTGATTAATAAACGCTGTTCTTTTCCCCCATCACAAGGAAAATATTAGAACAAAGCGATCTATCAGTTATTCATGCAGCAGCTTAAGATCACAAATAGAAGTAGCTCATACATGCAACCACACGCGTAAATAGAAACTGGGAGGAGAAATGGAACAGAGAACATTCTTTTGTAGAGGAAAAACAGAGAAGATGGCTTGATACAACTTGACCTGCAATTTAAGCATGCAAATTAAGCAGGGTACAGTACAACCACCGTTCGTACTCTCTCACAAGGCAACCAAAAACACATAGTACACCGATGGATCTAAGACTTAACCATGCAGCAATCACACACCTAGTAGTCCATACATGCCTAAATATGGCATGTAAACAGTACACACACATATATGCAGCAACTATGACATGCCTGCACGTATGGCAGCACCAGTAGTACACACACACATACACTTCTTCATGCATATGCATAGTATATAGAGAGAGAGCTCATGGAGGATTGGAGAGGTTGGGAGTTGAGTTCAGAGGCCACCGTAGCGAACGTCGGAGAGCTTGGACTTGAGCCACTTGAAGCTGCCGCGGACGGATGACTTGAGCCTGGCCTGCGACGCGAACACGTTGTACGACGCCACCCGCCGGCGCCGCTTCTCCTCCGGGTCCTCGCCGGCGCTGGGCCCGTTGAAGCTGTACGACTTGACCGCCACCCCGCCGCGGCCCACGTCCTCGTAGTCATACCCGCCGCCGCACCCGTAGTACGCCGACGAGTGCTCGCGCGGCACCGATCTGCACTTCTCCATCGGCGAGGTTGTTGACGACGATGTGTTTGTTGTCTGCGCGTGTGTAGAGTGTGAGAGGAAAGAATGGTGAGGAAAGCTGGGTGTTGAAGCTGCTAGTGGTGTTATAATTGAGCTAGCTGAAGAGGAGGGGCTGCTCAAGCTTGCTTTATTAATTAGCTAGTGATTGTGCATCAAGGACCTTGTGCTGTGTGGTTATCCAAAAGGAGGTCCCTTGGTTATCTTTCCTGACCACAAAGCAGAAATGATGTGTCTGGTCCAGAGGCTCATGCTTTCTAATCACAAATGATGTGTCTGGTCCTTTTTACTCTCTTTTGATTTTTCTGACCAGGAAGGATAGACTGATGTTTTCTATTCAGAAACGGTCTGTCCTATACATCAATCGAGAATTTACCATGGCTAGTCAATCATTTGTTTGATAATAGCACATACACCTTACTTTACCAATGTTTGTGCTGTTTTATGGCCTCCTTGATTCAAAGGACTGTACAAAAAAAATGGTATCTGAATTCTCATAACAAAATTCTTATGAATTAAGGTTGCTTGATTTTGTATCCTGGAGAAGTTTTTTGAAAGGTTGAAATTTATTAGGAAATTTACATCGATTCAAAACCTCATGAATTTGTGATAAATATGGTGCACACCTAATACTGAGCAAAATTAATCAATGTGCTTTGCAAGTGATGCGATCAAACAATTTCTATCATACATTATTGTGTTTTCAATTATGTACGTCAAGGTAGCCTATGTAGTTTATGCTTTTTTTTCTATCCTCGTGTTGTTGAAACCCTTGCAACAAAGATGCTATTAAAATGTAACAAGATTTTTTACTTTTCTCTTGATTTATATTAATCCTTTGCTTTTTTTCCTTCCAAAATTTCTTCATCGGCAAGCACGGTGCAATAAAAGATATTCCTATCTTGGTAAGTACAATAGAAAAAACATAGGCCAATTAAAGTTATACCAATCAAATCATCGATGGGTAATACAGACCAATCAAATCATCGACGGGTAATTTGCAAGGGTAAAAAGCAAATGTGATGACATGGAGTTGGGCCCCATCGTTCATCTGAAGGCAATCCCCTAAAACTGAAATCGAAAGGCGTTTGGCAACAATGCCCGTGGAATCCGGGGGTGCTGGCATGATTTGGCTGGTTCTTAGTTTGTTGTTTATCACTAATTTTTGACGAGTGCAGTGCGGGGCGGGAATGATGGCGGGATGCAGGGAGTGGGGGCGGCACTCACTCGTCCGCGTGGCCCACGTGCGGTGTTGGATCACTGTTTACGTCGACAGAACACCGGCCCGATCCATCCATCCTCTCCCGGCTTCGTTTCGCTTCTCTCTTCCCGAGCTCGGATCATCTCGTGGTCCCTCTGCGAGACCGAAGCTTTATTTGCTGGAACTGCGTGATCAAACACCTTTCCGAACGTAGAGTGCTGACTACGTTTTGCCAGTGGATTTGAGCTTGGGAGAGCAAGAGATGGATCGAGATCGCGGAGGTTGTTACTCTCCGACGGGGGTTAAAGTGCCCGAACAGCAAGGCCACAGAGTATGTATGCAGAGAAGAGAGTTCTAGCTAGGACCCAGCTTGGCAACAAACAAACCACCGGTGGAACGAACTGGACGACCTGATGGCGACGCCGACATGCCGGGGTCCAACAACGCATCAATGGCGCTCTACGCACCTCGCACTGCGCTGCCCTGCCCTGCCCCCTACCCAATCAATCAGCCCCACCAGCGCCGTTACTATGCCACTGCCGCTACAGCTTCTCGCTAGCTGCTGCGTGACTCGTCCTCGCGTGCCTGCCGTCATCCTCCCTGCCAGCGATCCGACGCTCGCCGCCGCGAGCGCGCGCGCGGCCGTCCGCCCCTGACATGTACAGTGTGCAGAGACGATCGAGGCCGAGGAACAGTTGGCTGTTCGGTTGCTCCTGCTTGGATCGATCCTGTGGTGTCGGCCTCTCGATCAGTGTTCCGGTCCCCAACGTCCTCGTTCAGATTTCCACGTCGTCGCGCGCCATGGATATGGGCGTCCGGCGTCGACGTCGTTGGCATGCCGGGTAGTCGGACAGAGCTTCTCGGCGAGATTTGGACGCGTCTCATGCGCCGCATCTTGTGGATGGAATATTAGTGTCCATTGAACACATCCAGCTTCCAGTCCCTATGTCTGTTACTATAAACCTAAAATATACTCCCCTTAAAAAGGTGCTTGATGACTTCTCCGCTGCTACCGGTCTAGCCATCAACTTCCACAAAAGCACCTTTGTTCCCATTAAAATTGACACTCCCGTCGCCACCTCCATGGCTGCCGCCTTCGGGTGCGTCTCCTCCTTCCCTCAAACCTATCTTGGCCTCCCGCTCTCCCCCTACAAAATGCGCTTCGGCGACTTCGCCACCATCATGACCAAAAGCGACATGCGTCTCGCCGTAGTCCAGGTCAAAAAAAAAATTGTACACGCTATATTTTAGCAAAGAGGGAGTAGGAGGTGTATCGGGAGATCTTAGCCATCCATGGGGAGCCAAAGTTTGAAGAGGAGGACATCAAAGCAAAAGCCGAGAGAGTAATATTAGCCTAGTTTTTTCAATAGTTTGGATTTTTATAAGGGTGTCCCTATGTCTCAGTTGACTGAGATTTTCTTAAGTCTCGGTCAATTCAGAAAAGTGCAACTACAGTTTTAAGAAAAGTGCAACTCAGTTCAGTTGCACATTTCTATCAGAAAAGTGCAATTGAACCTTTCTAACAGAAAAGTGCAACTCAAAGCATATTTTTATAAGTGACTTAGACTTAAGAAAATCTCAGTTGACTGAGACATAGCAAAACCGTTTTTATAAAAATATGGTAGTAGATCAATTTTGTAAAATCTACGTAGCGTCTGAAGGAACACAGGAGTCGTGTGATGACGACGGGCTGATCAGGCGATCAGTGAACTATCTACCGAATATTTTGTCACTGAACCAGCACTGCGCAGCACTTGGTAGCGATCCTCGAAAAAACAGGTTGTGTCGACAGGGCCAGGATATAGTACCATCCTCGCCGATCATGCGATGCACACCCGCTTGCCATTAAAGCACGGGTACGCCTGCATTGCATCCATGAACCACTGGCCAACCAATACCACGCCCATGTCGATCGGCAGGGGCTACAGCCTACATGCATGCATCGGTTTGGCCTGTCTGCCTGTACGTATGTACGGTATGGATCTGCTTTTCCTCGTCCATGATCCCCTTCCTCGCGATGGATACCCAACTCGGTTTGTCGTCAAGGGGAACGACGAAGTTCGCCGGCCGAGTGCGTGCTCCACCCGAGTCGCCGTCAGTGTCAACTGGATTGGGTATCACCACGGACTTCTCCACTTGATCGAGCTCCTCACAGCAGACACTCTTTTGCCCTCACCGGTCCCGTCGTCATCATCTCGTATCTACCCAATCCGTTGAAGAATATCAGCATTCATAGAGCTGAGTTTTTTTTTTTTTTTTTTGGCAGAACTGATAGAGCTGAGTTGGGATATACACCTGCCCTGAACCCCACCGATATTTTTTGCTGTCCGTTTTAGTTTGTTTGGATTGGTCTACCGACAAAAATCAGGATGTGTCCTCCACCTTGTTCATTTGGGCCGGGAGGCGCATCCAATGGCAATACCCATGTTTTTTCAACAAAATGTGATATATTGAAACCTTAATTTACATAAGACAAATAAAAATAAAAACGACATAAAAAATAACAAGGAAGGAACCCATATCTAGGGTTCGTGTCGGTCGCACCGCCTACTCCTCGTGGTTGTTGGTAGTTAGGTCGACGTACTCTGGGACGGGCCACGAATACAGCCATGGGACCATCAGTGGTACCGGAGTTGTTTGTGGCTAGGTCGAAGACGTGGGCTGCAATGGGTCTGTGGCGCCAGAGTCGTCATCGCAGGTTGGCGGGTGAAGTATGAGGCGACGCGCCAAGTCTTCCCACCGCCACTGGGTGGACAGGCCTTGGCCTGCAGCTTCGATGGGACGATGCCCAGCTTGAGGGCTTCGTCGTTGTCCATCTCGTCTAGCTGGTAAGGGAGCTCGTCCTCCTTGTTCATGGCCACCAGTTGCTCCCGCTGCCACGCAAGGAGCCCGAGGTAGTCCACTATGTCATCTTGCTGCTCTTCGGATAGGATGTCGTCACCACCTACCGGCTCTTCCTCCCGCTCCTTCACGGATGAGGGCACTTTGTCGTAGTCCCACTCGTCGTCGCCTAGGTAGGCGGCGCGGCATCAAGGGTCATATTCCCACCGCTCGTAGGTGTGCCATGCTAGCGAGTTAAGGGCGTAGGTGATGTCTCCCAATAGATCAGACGGCATGAGAGAGCGATGTTCTAGGATCTCCTCGCACCAATCCTGCCCCCTCCGGCGGCACCGAAGATACCGGCACCCTCCCCATGTTGAGAATCCATCCCAAGGGAAGGTGGACGTCGTTCCAGCCTACCGGCGACCTGGTCTCACATAGAACCCACGCCATGTTCAATGGGATGTACTCCGACTGCGAGATGGGCGAGGTGGATGATGGCCACCTCGTGAGGACCCGACCTTGTGGGCATGCTTGATTTTCCTCCATGGCCATGACTTGCCCATGGTGGCACGGTTGTTGTGGTTGCAGGTGGTCCTTGGGGCAAGCCTGGAGGTAAGTGGCAATGGCCTTGGCAAGGCATGGCCGCTTGGCTTAAAAAGCATAGGAACATGATGTTCATCAATGCCGGTGCAGAAGGCGAAGCGACCGACATTGAAGGCACGTGCAGAAATCGCGTGTCGGGCCGCTTGGATGAGTATCTGTGTCCGTGTGTCCGAGCAGATCAAAACGGACATCTTCCTCGGTCTGTTTGGATTGACCCGCTAGAGATTCCCTAATGTGCAACACACGCCAAATTTGGGGGAAGGGTCATAATAGCATCTCTAACAGATACTCATTAAAGACACCTTCGAACGTTTTCATGACAATCAAAAATAAGAATTAGGGCACGTAAATTTTGCCCGCCGTAGTAGGCAACGAAAAAAATTCTTCCATAAGTGATGATTAAAAATAGAGCACCCAAATGTGTTATTATTCTCACAATTACATAGATAATGAAACAAATAATATTAACAAAACACAAATAGTACTTAATTATTACATGGTTCGTCAATTCTTCGCTTAAAACTCAACACCAAGTTCATCAAACATACCCCAAAATTCCTCATATACAACATGAAGCATAGAATTGCAACTAGATATTTTGTTGACCATTACATATCCTATACTCATCAATGAGATCTTTTGGAAGATCTACGTGCTTATCTGAAATTTCATGATACACCTCAAGAAACCGGAACTACCATGTTTCGGCCTCTTGTTCTTGTGCATAATAAACATCAAAGAAATGTCTTGCTCTTTGTTCATCTCCTATTTATCTCCGGGCGTAGAATCATCAAACAAGCTCATCCACAACATAACGATTATTTTCGTTACAAAATACTCCTACGTCGCAAAAACAAGATCGAGAAAGGAAAAATGCATTTGAGCCTTTTCCGCAAACACCTAATGTGCATGAAGGAGAATTCCAGCCGGCTGCTCGTCAAGGCCAAGGTGGTCGCCTCTCCAACTAGGAATGATCTTGGGATGGCTCCATTGATGACGGGGAGGTAGAGGTTGAGGCAAAAGCAGAAGTCGTGGTTCCGTCCAAGAGCGCCGAAGGAGCAGCTGGCCCTGAGCCCGGTGGAGGCTAATATTCCACCGGCGGCGGTCAGGGGAGATGCATGTGTGGTGCGGTATATGATAGGGGTGTGTCTATGTTTAAGTTGACTGAGATTTTATTAAGTTTCAGTCACTTCAGAAAAGTGCAACTGCAGTTCAAAGAAAAGTGCAACTCGGTTCAGTTGCACATTTCTGGCAGAAATGTGCAATTGCACTTATTAACAGAAAAGTGAAACTCAAGAACTTTTTTGTAAGTGACTTAGACTTAAGAAAATCTCAGTTAATTGAGACATAGCAAAACCGATATGATAGTGGCACGACGGGATGTGAGCCATCCGGTCTAGGAATCTGGCGGTGATGGTTTTCTCGCGAAAAAGATAAATAGTGAAATTATCCATGACCCACAGCAAATTTTCCCATGTAACTTAGTCATATATGCTGCACACATATATGCAACCTGCCCATGCCTGCACGTATAACAGCAGTAGTAGTACACAAACACACACTTGATGCATCCATATGTACATATACAGAGGTTCATGGAGGATTGGAGAGGTTGACAGCAGAGTTCAGAGGGCACCGTAGCGCACGTCGGAGAGCTTGGACTTGAGCCACTTGAAGCTGCCGCGGACAGAGGACTTGAGCCTGGCCTGGGACGCGAACACGTTGTACGACGCCACCCTGCGCCGCCGCTTCTCCTCCGGGTCCTCGCCGGCGCTGGGCCCGTTGAAGCTGTACGACTTGACGGCCGCCCCGCCGCGGCCCACGCCCTCGTAGTCGTACCCGCCGCCGCACCCGTAGTACGCCGACGAGTGCTCGCGCGGCACCGATCTGCACTTCTCCATCGGCGAGCTTGTTGTTGACCGAAAACCTCTTTTTACAGGCAACGGTACCTACAGCAGTGACGTCAGCAATGACGGCAGCCATGTGCTGATCAATTTTGTCACAAAATTGTGAAACAAATTTGAAACATAATTGAAACATAACTGAAACACTAATATTTTTGTGAAACAAACCGTAGTGACGTCAGCAATGATGTCATTGATGTCTACGTTCCCCCTCCTTTCCTGTAGACAGTGTTGGGCCTCCAAGAGCAGAGGTTTGTAGAACAGCAGCAAGTTTTCCCTTAAGTGGATCACCCAAGGTTTATCGAACTCAGGGAGGAAGAGGTCAAAGATATCCCTCTCATGCAACCCCGCAACCACAAAGCAAGAAGTCTCTTGTGTCCCCAACACACCTAATAGGTGCACTAGTTCGGCGAAGAGATAGTGAAATACGGGTGGTATGAATATATATGAGCAGATAGCAACGGTGCCAGAAAATAGCTTGTCTGGCGTGTAGTTGATGGTGGTAGTATTGCAGCAGTAGTAACACGATAGAAACAAGTAAACAAGCAAGTAGTAACGCAGCGAGTATTTAGGAACAAGGCCTAGGGATTAGACTTTCACTAGTGGACACTCTCAACATTGATCACATAACAGAATAGATAAATGCATACTCTACACTTTTGTTGGATGATGAACGCATTGCGTAGGATTACACGAACCCTCAATGCCGGAGTTAACAAGCTCCACAATTTGTTCATATTTAAGTAACCTTATAGTGTAAGATAGATCAACATAACCAAATAGATCACATCAATACCATCATAGTAATAATTAACTCCACAATCTACAAGAGATCATGATCATAGCCTACGACAAGAACCACACGGTGCACACACTAGTCACCTTTACACACGTGCGGGAGGAATAGAACTACTTTAATAACATCACTAGAGTAGCACATAGATGAATTGTGATACAAAACTCATATGAATCTCAATCATGTAAAGCAGCTCATGAGATCATTGTATTGAAGTACATGGAGAGAGATTAACCACATAGCTACCGGTACAGCCCCGAGCCTCGATGGAGAACTACTCCTCCTCATGGGAGTAGCAGCGGTGATGAAGATGGCGGTGGAGATGGCAGCGGTGTCGATGGAGAAGCCTTCCGGGGCACTTCCCCGTCCCGGCAGGGTGCCGGAACGAGTTCCGTCCCCCGAATTGGAGTTTCGCGACGGTGGCGGCGCCCCGGAGTCTTTCCGGAGTTTCGTCAATTGGTACTGCGTTTTTAGGTCGAAAGGGCTTTTATAGGCGAAGAGGCGGCGCAGGGGGCACTCGGGGCGCCACACCCTAGGCCGGCGCGGCCTAGGCCTGGCCCGCGCCGCCATGTGGTGTGGTGGCCCCCTGGCCCCTCTCCGACTCTTCTTCGGTGTTCGGACGCTTCCGGGAAAAATAGGAGGTTTGGCGTTGATTTCGTCCAATTCAGAGAATATTGCCCGAACAGCCTTTACGGAACCAAAAACAGCGGAAAACAGGAACCGGCACTCTGTGGCATCTTGTTAATAGGTTAGTTCCGAAAAATGCATGAAAATGATATAAAGTGTGAACAAAACATGTTGGTATTGTCATAAAACAAGCATGGAACATCGGAAATTATAGATACGTTGGAGACGTATCAGCATCCCCAAGCTTAGTTCCTACTCGTCCTCGAGTAGGTAAACGATAAAAGATAATTTCGAGGTGACATGCTACCAACATAATCTTAATCATACCATTGTAAAGCATATGAGATGAATGCAGCGATTCGAAACAATGTAAATGCAATGAGTAAACAAGTGAATCATATAGCAAAGACTTTTCATGAATAGTACTTTCGAGACAAGCATCAATAAGTCTTGCATAAGAGTTACTCATAAAGCAATAAATTCATAGCAGAGACATTGAAGCAACACAATGGAAGATTAAGTTTCAGCGGTTGCTTTCAACTTGTAACATGTATATCTCATGGATAGTTGTCAATGCAAAGCAATATAACAAATGCAATAAGCAAGTATATAAGAATCAATGCACAGTTCACACAAATGTTTGCTTCTTGAGGTGGAGAAAGATAGGTGAACCGACTCAACAATAAAAGTAAAAGAATGGTCCTTCAAAGAGGAAAGCATCGATTGCTATATTTGTGCTAGAGCTTTTATTTTGAAAACATGAAACAATTTTGTCAACGGTAGTAATAAAGCATATGTATCATGTAAATTATATCTTACAAGTTGCAAGCCTCATGCATAGTATACTAATAGTGCCCGCACCTTGTCCTAATTAGCTTGGACTACCGGATCATCACAATGCACATGTTTTAACCAAGTGTCACAAATGGGTACCTCTATGCCGCTCGTACAAAGGTCTAAGGAGAAAGCTCGCATTGGATTTCTCGCTATTGATTATTCTCAACTTAGACATCCATACCGGGACAACATAGACAACAGATAATGGACTCCTCTTTTATGCATAAGCATGTAACAACAATTAATAATTTTCTCATATGAGATTGAGGATATATGTCCAAAACTGAAACTTCCACCATGGATCATGGCTTTAGTTAGCGGCCCAATGTTCTTCTCTAACAATATGCATGCTTAACCATAGGGTGGTAGATCTCTCTTACTTCATACAAGACGGACATGCATAGCAACTCACATGAAATTCAACAATGAATAGTTGATGGCGTCCCCAGTGAACATGGTTATCGCACAACAAGCAACTTAATAAGAGATAAAGTGCATAATTACATATTCAATACCACAATAGTTTTTAAGCTATTTGTCCCATGAGCTATATATTGCAAAGGTGAATGATGGAATTTTAAGCAATTTACTTTGGAATGGCGGAAAATACCATGTAGTAGGTAGGTATGGTGGACGCAAATGGCATAGTGTTGTTTGGCTCAAGGATTTGGATGCATGAGAAGTATTCCCTCTCGATACAAGGTTTAGGCTAGCAAGGTTGTTTGAAGCAAACACAAGCATGAACTAGTACAGCAAAACTCACATAGAAGACATATTACAAGCATTATAAAACTATACATCGTCTTCCTTGTTGTTCAAACATCTTACTAGAAAATATCTAGACTCTAGAGAAACCACTCATGCAAACCAAATTTTAACAAGCTATATGTATTTCTTCACTAATGGGTGCAAAGTATATGATGCAAGAGCTTAAACAAGAGCACAACAATTGCCAAGTATCAAGTTATTTAAGACATCATACCAATTACTACATGTAGCATTTTCCAATTCCAACCATATAATAATTAACGAAGAAGTTTCAACCTTCGCCATGAATATTATGAGCTAAGAACACATGTGTTCATACGAACCAGCGGAGCGTGTCTCTCCCCCACACAAGCATTTATTCAAACAAAAACAAAAACAAGAAACATACAGACGCTCCAAGTAAAGTGCATAAGATGTGACCGAATAAAAATATAGTTTCAAGAGAAGGAACCTGATAATTTGTCGATGAAGAAGGGGATGCCTTGGGCATCCCCAAGCTTAGACGCTTGAGTCTTCTTGAAATATGCAGGGATGAACCACCGGGGCATCCCCAAGCTTAGAGCTTTCACTCTTCTTGATCATAGTATATCATCCTCCTTTCTTGACCCTTGAAAACTTCCTCCACACCAAACTCGAAACAACTCATTAGAGGGTTAGTGCACAATAAAAATTAACATATTCGGAGGTGACACAATCATTCTTAACACTTCTGGACATTGCATAATGCTACTGGACATTAGTGGATCAAAGAAATTCATCCAACATAGCAAAAGAGGCAATGCGAAATAAAAGGCAGAATCTGTCAAAACAGAACAGTTCGTATTGACGAATTTTAAAATGGCACCAGACTTGCTCAAATGAAAATGCTCAAATTGAATGAAAGTTGCGTACATATCTGAGGATCATGCACGTAAATTGGCTTAATTTTCTGAGCTACCTACAGGGAGGTGGACCCAGATTCGTGACAGCAAAGAAATATGGAACTGCGCAGTAATCCAAATCTAGTACTTACTTTTCTATCAACGGCTTTACTTGGCACAACAAAACACAAAACTAAGATAAGGAGAGGTTTCTACAGTAGTAAACAACTTCCAAGACACAAATATAAAACAAATTACTGTAGCAAAATAACACATGGGTTATCTCCCAAGAAGTTCTTTCTTTATAGCCATTAAGATGGGCTCAGCAGTTTTAATAATCCATTCGCGGGAAATAGTATTTGAAGCAAAAGAGAGCTTCAAGAGGCAAATTCAAAACAAATTTAAGTCTAACATGCTTCCTATGAAGAGGAATCTTGTACACAAATGAATTCATGAAGAACAAAGTGACAAGCATAAGAGGATAAAACACGAGTAACTTCAAGATTCTCAACATAAAGAGGGGAAACTTAATATTATTAAGATGCATATAACCATATTTCCCTCTCTCATAATAACTTTCAGTAGCATCATTGATGAAATCCACAATATACACATCACTTAAAACATTCTTATCATGGTTCATATGCATAGAAGTATCATTAATTTTGGCATAAGAAGAGTTATTCTCATTAATAGTAATTGGAGCAAGATTATTATCAAGAATTTGAACATGGTAAACACGTTGCATATTAAAAGAATTGTTTTTGGTAATCCAATCATGACTATGACAAGTTTCATAAGGATAATTATAACCTATATCATAGCATTCTTTATAATAATCATCAAAGATCGGAGGCACAGTGTCATCATAAGAAATAGAATAGTTATCTTTCACAGTCGGTTTATCTATGACCATACCATCATTGTTATTAGAAGGAGATGTATCAAACACATAATGATCAGTAGCAAAAGGATTTTCAAACACCTCTTCCCCAAGCTTAAAGCTTTCTATATCATTATGGGAGGAAGCATGGATAGCACTGACACTATGGCAATCATTATCATCATCATTTTCAGAATTAATTTCCCAGAGATTTGCAATATCAAAAGTAGTGTGCTCATTCAAATCATGATTGCTAATGTATGTAAAGGGCATAGGAAGATCATCGTATTCAGATTCATTATCACAATAATCATCAGGAGCAACATACTTACGGTTACCTATCGTTATCTCGTATACGCGGGGATATGCTGTTACCTCTTTCTTTTTATTCCCCTTATTCTTCTTCTTCTTCTTCGTTCCCTTCTTCTTCCTCTCCTTCTCCTTTTCCTCGTTCCCTTCTTCAGGAGGGAGAGGCTTGAAGGGTGGCTTGTCCGCATAACCTGATTTACTTTCGAAACAATAGAAGAAACTTGGGAGGATCCCTCCTTTTCATTAATTAGTTGAAAACACACAGCGGTCCTATCATATTTTGGCAAGGTGTAATCTTCTAAAATATTTTGTATGTAAGTATTTGTATGGCTATTATCAATGCAATAAGAAAAACACCCATGTAGGACATCATCAATATCAAGATCACTCATATGTAACAAAGAGATTTTTCTCGACAGTTCTTCACACCCCAAAAATAAAGTAAGTTCATCATGCTGATTAGGAGTAATTTCATCATCACAATACAAATTTGCAGCACTCATTGGGTTCAAATTATCATTGGAGGAGCATTGAAAATTAAAATGACCCACTTCATGGCAAACTTCACAAATAAAAGGATAGAGGGCGCAAACTTTTTTACCAAGATCATCTAGAGCCCTAAACCACTTTCTAGTTTTTTCATTAGCATGACGGATACAATATTCATCTTTGATTTGATTAATTCCACAAGGTCTATGTATTCCACAAAAATTAACATGCTTATAGGAAATGGCATTCTTAGGAGTTTGAGCATGCTTATTGCAATAATTAACAACAATTTCATTCTTCATGCAAGCCTCTTTAAAAGGTTCATGATACTTATCAAAATTATTTTTAGGCAATTCAAAATGAGAAGCAAAGGCTTTATAAAGATTTGCAGCAACTTGAGAGTCAAGACCATAAGTAGCACTCATATTTCGAAATTTATCGGTATCCATAAAAGCTTCAATGCATTCATAATCATAATTTATACCCGACTCTTTACCTTTGTCGTTCTCCCATCCTTCGAGCGTTGTCCTCAATCCGATCAAGAAGATCCCACCTAGCTTCAACCTCCTTGCTTGTGAAAGATCCCTCCGAACACGCGTCCGGATAGTCCTTGTGTTGTCCTGAAAGCCTCGCATAAAAATTGTTAACAATAACATTACGGGGAGCTGATGAATGGGACATTTGAGCATTAGTGACTTCGGTCTCCCCCACGCTTGAGAAATACTCTCTCCATCACGAGGATAAAAGTTATAAATATAATTCCTATCAATATGCACTTCATGAGGAGGATAAAATTTAGAATAAAAGAGAGATGCAATTTCCTCCCAACCAAGAGAATGTCTATTCTCCAACAATTTATACCAATGCGCCGCTTTACCGGACAGATAAACGAGAGAATATCTTCTTCCTCACTTCATCCATAGAGATACCGCACACTTGAATAACCCGCATAATTCGTGCAAAAACAGTAAATGATCTCTAGGATGGACAGTTCCATCCCCTTTATAGTGGTTGTCCATAACACATTCGATAATTTTCATAGGTATTTTATACGGAATACTTTCAGCAGGTGGATTTAAAATATCAGAAACATCATTAGAGTTATCGCATATGGGAGATAAAGCATTATCAGAGCAAAATATTTCTTCCAAAGCTGAGGAGCAAAAAAGATTATTCTTATATAAACTAGCTTCCCCAAGCTTAGACTTATCCATAGTATTAGCAGTAATTGCATTCATACTAATAACATCGCTACTAGCATGCAAATAAGGTTCCATAGGTTTTTTAATTTTCGCATCAAACAATTCTAAATCAGGAAAAAGATTAAAAAGCTCACCAATTTTTTTGTTGTTTTCCATTATGCCTAACTAGTGTAAACAAGAAACAAAAAGATGCAATTGCAGGATCTAAAGGAAATAGCTTCGAGCACAAACACAATGGCGCCAGAAAAGTACTTTACTTGGAACCGAAGTATGAGTGCCTTTTACCTTTCCTCCCCGGCAACGGCGCCGTGAAAAGTGCTTGATGTCTACGTTCCCCTCCTTTCCTGTAGGCAGTGTTGGGCCTCCAAGAGCAGAGGTTTGTAGAACAGCGAGCAAGTTTTCCCTTAAGTGGATCACCCAAGGTTTATCGAACTCAGGGAGGAAGAGGTCAAAGATATCCCTCTCATGCAACCCCGCAACCACAAAGCAAGAAGTCTCTTGTGTCCCCAACACACCTAATAGGTGCACTAGTTCGGCGAAGAGATAGTGAAATACAGGTGGTATGAATATATATGAGCAGTAGCAACGGTGCCGGAAAATAGCTTGCTGGCGTGTAGTTGATGGTGGTAGTATTGCAGCAGTAGTAACACAGTAAAACAGTAAACAAGCAGTAGTAACGCAGCAGTATTTAGGAACAAGGCCTAGGGATTAGACTTTCACTAGTGGACACTCTCAACATTAATCACATAACAGAATAGATAAATGCATACTCTACACTTTTGTTGGATGATGAACGCATTGCGTAGGATTACACGAACCCTCAAAGCCGGAGTTAACAAGCTCCACAATTTGTTCATATTTAAGTAACCTTATAGTGTAAGATAGATCAACATAACCAAATAGATCACATCAATACCATCATAGTAATAATTAACTCCACAATCTACAAGAGATCATGATCATAGCCTACGACAAGAACCACACGGTGCACACACTAGTCACCTTTACACACGTGCGGGAGGAATAGAACTACTTTAATAACATCACTAGAGTAGCACATAGATGAATTGTGATACAAAACTCATATGAATCTCAATCATGTAAAGCAGCTCATGAGATCATTGTATTGAAGTACATGGAGAGAGATTAACCACATAGCTACCGGTACAGCCCCGAGCCTCGATGGAGAACTACTCCCTCCTCATGGGAGTAGCAGCGGTGATGAAGATAGCGGTGGAGATGGCAGCGGTGTCGATGGAGAAGCCTTCCGGGGCACTTCCCCGTCCCGGCAGGGTGCCGGAACGAGTTCCGTCCCCGAATTGGAGTTTCGCGACGGTGGCGGCGCCCCTGGAGTCTTTCTGGAGTTTCGTCAATTGGTACTGCGTTTTTAGGTCGAAAGGGCTTTTATAGGCGAAGAGGCGGCGCAGGGGGGCACCTGGGGGCGCCACACCCTAGGCCGGCGCGGCCTAGGCCTGGCCCGCGCCGCCATGTGGTGTGGTGGCCCCCTGGCCCCTCTCCGACTCTTCTTCGGTGTTCTGGACGCTTCCGGAAAAAATAGGAGGTTTGGCGTTGATTTCGTCCAATTCCGAGAATATTGCCCGAACAGCCTTTCTGGAACCAAAAACAGCAGAAAAACAGAACCGGCACCGTGGCATCTTGTTAATAGGTTAGTTCCGGAAAATGCATGAAAATGATATAAAGTGTGAACAAAACATGTTGGTATTGTCATAAAACAAGCATGGAACATCGGAAATTATAGATACGTTGGAGACGTATCAGTCATCAGTTTCACTTTTTATCAGACTGTTTCACAATATTTTCCATGTATCACTTTAGTTTCATAAAAGTTTCACTTATGTTTCAATTATTAGTTTTATATTAGACAAATGTCAAAAGCCTCACTAATCTCAAAGCAGAGAGTGGATGGTACATGTAACACCTACACCTACCGGCTCCTTTAAAATCGCTGCTCTCGTTGTTGACGATGTGCTTGTAGTGTGAGATGAAAGAGTGGTGAGGAAAGCTAGGTGTTGAGGCTGCTAGTGTCGTGTTATAATTGAGCTAGCTGAAGGAGGAGCTGCTCAAGCTTGCTTTATTAATTAGCTAGGTGATTGTGCATCAAGGACCTTATGTTATTTGGCTATCATAAAGCAGGTCCCTTTGGTCATCTTTTCTAACCACAACCCACAAATGCAGGATGGGCTAATGCTTTTTAATCACGAATGATGTGTCTGGTCCTTTTTACTCTCTTTTGATTTTTCTGACCGGAGAGGATAGACTGGTGTTTTCTATTCCGAAAGGATATGCCATATACATCGTTCGAGAATACATGCACTTTGTGATAGTGTGATAATTGTTTGGTAGCAAAATAGAGAAATGCAAATGTTTAATTAAAAAAATGGTTTAAGTCTCGGGAACTAAGAGTTCATGCTGAATTGTCCAAAAACAATAACTGAAATTCATATCTTGTGAAATTTCTCTGATCACCTATGCAGCAAAAGTAATAACGTGCAACAAAAATTTCTCTGATCACCTGTGCAAGTACAGTGCAAGAGTAGATATTCCTGGCTTGGCAAGTAGAAAAGCTTGTACACCTTTTTAATCTATATTAGTTGCTACCGAATCATCGAAAAGTAATATGAATCGTAGTGAGTATCACACATTGGGGTTGTTTGGTTCTCGCTCACAAGGCATGCCAGTAAACTTTGCCTCTATGTTGGGTTGTATCATATCTATGGCTCGGCACAATATAATATATGTCCCATGTATCACAGACTAAACTTTTTGACATATATTGCAACACTTGTGGCCAAGTTCTGTGTAGCCACACTTTTGTAGCAGGCCATGCTTGGCTAAGGTTAAGTGTGGCAAAGCTAGCTAGCTACAAACTAAATATTTCTGAAGTACTACTTTTGAAGCACTCCTAGTCGGTATTTCCAAGTCCAGAAATCCCGTGTTAAAGACATTCGGGCCCCCTTTGATTCATAGAAAAGCATAGAAATAGAAAAATCATAGGAATGAGATGATATGTCTAGTTAAATTCTATGGGAAGATGAAGTGTGTTTGCTCGTCCTAAAAAAATCTTTGAGGTATGACCTAGTGTTTTTTTCCATAGAATATACACAACAAGATTTTTATAGGATTAGTTTTTGTAGGATATGTTTCTATGAATTAAGCAACTTATGTAGAAAGTTTTTCTATAGAATTCAAATCCTACATAATTCCTATACTACTTTCGAACCATATTACTTAACATTAATATGGATGTATCTAGAACTAAAATGTATCTAGATACACCTATACTAGAGTCGGCTAATATGAATCGGAGGAAGTACAAAAAATCATATGAATCAAAAAAAAAAAACCCTAGTGCGGCAAAGCTAGGTACAAACCAAATATGCCCAAAGTCTCGCAAGCCATATGGGGACGTATCTACTACTTTGGAAGCACTCCCTGTATTCCCAGGTACAGAAACCCCACGTTAAACACATTCAAATTTCCGAAGGGAAAAGAAATACTGATGGCATGGAGGTCCGACTCATCGTTCGGCTGGACGCATACCTACCCGGGGGTGTTGTGGCATGATTTGGCTGGCAGTATTATTATCAGTGATTTTTGACGCTGGTAGGGCGGGAATGATGGCGGATTGTAGGGAGTGGGGGCGGCACTCACCCGTACGTCCGTGTGACCCCCGTGTGCTGTTGGATCACTGGTTGCGACAGGACACCCGATCTAGAGTATCATCCACAGCCCCGCTTCATCTTCCGTTCGCCAGATCGTTGTATACCTCTTCTCAGATCCCAAGCCCGGATCATTCTTGTGGTCCCTCCTCGAGGCCGATGCTTTATTCGCTGGAACTGCGTGATCGAACACCTTTATGATTTCCGAACGTACAACTCACGTTTAATCGGACTTGAGAGTAGAGTATACTAGTAGCGATCGATCGGGATCTGGGAGGTTTAACCAAGACGTGCCACGTGGTAAAAGTGTCCTAACAGCAAAGGTAACAGAGAATTCAAGCTGGCCACAAGGATCTGTTCCCAGCCCAAATTTGGACTGAAAATTTGGCCGCGTGGTACCCTCTTGTCCTCCCCGGGTCCTCCCGTTAGCGGCACATTCCCACTAACCCACCCTCCACTCCCATATGAATTCACACCGATGAAGCTGCCCAAGCCCTAGCGAGCCATGGAGGACATTGTTGCTCCCACGATCATTGCCCCCACCGCCACCCTCGCCACCTCCTGATCAAGCCAAAGAAAAAGTTCATGGTGCAGCAGAGAGCTCTTCAGATGAAGAAGTGCGCTGGTCGGAGAAATAAGGCTAAGTCACGACTGGCCAAAGCCAAAGACGCCACGGGGGAGAAACAGATCGGCCTCATCCTAGGCGTTCAAGCCAAGGCCGACGCAATAGCCGCCAATCCGTTATTATGATCAAGGAGGAGGCGCTCACCATCGACATGCCACATGCCAGCGTATTGCGCTGGCGCGTCTTCGACAAGCTCGGCCCCGTCCGTGAGCGCACTATCACCTCTTCGACACCGGTCACCAGCTCTCTCGCGGAGCCACCTTGCGTTGTCCAGCACGTCCTCACGGTTTCCTGACTCGGCGGCTTACGTTCGATGTCGCGACAGGCTTGGTTTGGTTTCGGCTATTTTTTTTCCATTTAACCTGTTTTGCATATATATGAATGGAATAATATATGACCAAATAAACGAAATTTAAAGCTGACAAATTACCATTGATTAGGCCGTCATTGAGCTCATACGACAAACTCCTTCCAGCTCATATACTCGAAAGTATTGAGTGAACCTCTGCCGTCACCCAATCTCCACAAAACACCATCCCCAATCCACTATGCACAGGCGGAGTATTGGGGATTAAAAAATACACTAAAATTTAGAAAAAGTGAGAATAAGCGAGGATTAAACTCGCTCAATACTCTAACATCAAATATGATTTTATAATAAGTGGAGATTTGGAGTTTACTGGCATTATGCCCACTAAAACTATACCACCAAATAACAACAGCAACCGGTGGATTATCCACTGCTGGATCGAACTGGCCTGCCTGATGGCGACGCCGACACGCCGGGGCCCAACAACGCATCAATGGTGCGGTGCAGTGGCGCTCTACGCACCTCGCACTCCGGCGGCCCCCTCGACCGGTACCTTCCGATCGGAATCCCCTACCACCAGCGCCGTGATTATACCACTGCTGCTGCTGCTAGAGCGTTAGGGCATCTCCAACCGGGCGACCCATCCCGCGCCCGCGCGTCCGGATGAGTCGAAACGGACAAAAACGCGGCCCAGCGCGCGGACCCATCCCTAAAACGGATGGCCGCGGCGTCCGGGACGACCCAAACCCGGCCCAAATCTTGGCCGGGTTTGCGTGGCCGCGGACGCGAAAGGCTGGTCGCTCGCGTCCTCCCCTTGTCCGCCCGGCCCGCCCGTCCGCCACCGAAAACACAAGGCCGCCGCACACATCTCCCCACCCGCTCCGCCGCCACCCACGGACCGGCGATTTCGGAGCGCGTCGACGCCGGCCATCGTCGCCGAGACGCCGGCAAGCGGGCGGAAGCATAGGTCGAGGTCCCGCGCTGCTTTCGCCGCGTCGTAGCAGCAGTCGGAGGACGCCGGCGCCGGCGTTGTTGTCCTCTCACCGTCGCGACACCTCCCGCCGTTCGCAGCTGCGCCGTTTCCGCCGGAGGTGAGCCCTCCTGCACCGTGTTTCCGGACCGCAAGTCGGCCGAGACGGCCATGGCCGCGAGTCCCTAGAGAAGCATTTGGATCGCCTCCGCCTCCGAGGTGTTCGTTCAAAAGCTCGAACTAATATGTGTCCCTTTTCGGATCATGGTGGACAGCGACGACGAGTACTACTTCAAGAACTTCATCGACACGTCGTCGGAAGAGGAGTCCGACGACGAATTTTTCACGGATGCTCTGCGGTGCTCATCCACGAGCACATTGTCTCGCGGATCCCCGTGTTCCGGGGTCGTTGCCGGGCGCGCGGCCGCCTTGGACCGCAAAAGAGAACGCGGCCACGACCAGCTCTACAACGACTACTTCCAACCCAATCCATTGTTCGTGCCGCACTTGTTTCGCCGTCGTTTTCGGATGAACAGGCCGCTGTTCCGCCGGATAATGGATGGCGTCAAGATCTACGACGACTACTTCGTGCGAAAGTGGATGCACTTGGCAAGGTAGGCCTCTCTTCGTACCGTAAATGCACGGCAGCGATTAGGATGCTCGCATATGGCGTTGCCGGTGATTTCGTAGATGAGTACACGCGCATGAGTGAGTCAACCGGCCCGGAATCGATGTACAGAGTTCTGCGGAGCGGTGATCGGTTCGTTCGGAGAACAGATACCTCCGGCAACCAAATGCGGAGGACACGGACTCGTCCGTTGTCGATCAACACTTCCGGGGGTTTCCTGGGATGCTTGGCAACGATAGATCGCATGCATTGGGAGTGGAAGAACTGCCCCTTTGGTTGGCAGGGGTCATACAGCGGCCATTCCGAGGGGTGCACGGTCATTCTTGAAGCTGTTGCTTCCCATGACACATGGATTTGGCACTCATTCTTCGGAATGGCTGGCTCGCACAATGACATCAATGTCGTTGCGGCGCTCTCCGGTGTTTGATAGGCTAGCGTACGGTCGGTCCCCGATGTGGATTTTGAGATCAATGGCCACCACTACACCAAGGGGTACTACCTTGCCGATGGTATCTATCCACCTTGGGCTACACTCGTGAAGACAATCCGAAACCCCAGCTCGGAGCAGGAGGCAAGGTTTGCCAAAGAGCAGGAGGCAGCCCGGAAAGATGTCGAGCGGGCGTTTGGCATCCTCCAAGCTCGTTGGGCTATCGTCGGACACCGCCGCGAGCCCGGGATGTGCAAACTCGTGGGAGGTGATGACCGCTTGTGTAATCATGCATAACATGATTGTTGAGGTAGAGCGGGATGATTCACTCTTTGATAATGAATGGGACGGCCAAGGAGAGTTGGTTACTCCTCAACGTGCTCCGGCATCATTTCAGGACATTCTTCATGCGCACCATGAAATTCGAGATCTAGCTGTACACAACCAGACTTCAGGCTGATTTGGTCGAAGCACATGTGGCAAGCATGTAGGCAACAATGCTTGCAAACAACAATGATGAAGGAGCCTAGAGCATTTTGTATCGTTTCTTCATTTTATTTGAATAATACTTTATCCTTGATTACATGGACTATGTAATGTATAATACATTTAGAGCATTTCAACTATTTTATATATTTTTTCTATAATTTATTTTGCGTTTTTCTAGTGATTTTACAAGAAAAACATACCATGGGGCGCCGCGACCCAAATCTGGCGCGTTGGGCGCAGCGCGCGACCCAAACGGACGCGCGGACGCGGGGCACCGTCCGCGCGTCCGCTCGGGCACGCAAACGGCCCAAAACGGACGGCCCAGCGCGTCCGTTTGGGTCGCCCGGTTGGAGATGCCCTTACTGCTGCGCGATGCCGTGGTCTGGTCGTCCTCGCCCGCCTGGCGTCATCTTCCATGCATGCCTTGCCGTACGTGCCAACGATCATTGCCGGCCGCCGCCGCGAGCGCACGGCCACAGGAGAGGCGCCCGTCCGCCTCCGCCCCCAACCTGTACAGGGACGATCGAGGTCGAGGAACAGTTGGTTGTTCGGCTGATCCTGCTTGGATCGTGCGATGTCGGCGTCAGTGTTCCGGTCCCGCGGCGTCCTCGTTGGGATCTCCACGTCGCCATGGGTACGGGCGTCGATGGCATGCCGGGCGGTCGGGCAGAGGTTCTCGGTGAGATTTGGACGCGCCTCCTGCGCTGCATCTCGTGAGAGGAATATTGCTGTCGATCGATCGACCACATCTGGATGGATGCCAGTCCTATTCTAAGGTGTAGGCCGGCGACGTGTACGTGTTCGTCCAAGTACAAGGAACTGGAGTCGGGCGAGGACGACGGGCTGTTCTGATCAGGCGACGATTAACACGTACGGCAAACGATACATCTACCAATGAACCTCTGAAAATATACTTCAATTTTACTGGGTTTTTTTTAGATAAAGGGGCATAGCTCACCCTCTGCATCAATTGATACACACGGCTTACTTTATTAAACCAAAGTGTCAATTCACCAAGATTACAAAATCACTTATTACATTCATGGATCAGCTAGAGTGGATACATGAATCAACCAAAACAAAATACGGCACACAGAAACGCTATGCATTAAAGCTATTCTATGAAGATGTCGCCAACTAGTAGCCTGAAAAAAGAAGTCCTGAGCAACCACTAGCATCCAGTTGCATCCAGTAACCATATCCTCCCGCTGCTCCAACGGGAGAAGAAAAGCCCGTTATTGAATAGAATGAGCGGCTCACCGGATAACCTAAAAAAATTAGTTCCAGTTTATTTGTTAAAAATAATATCATTCCTACTCCTCTAGATCGTCCAACAAAGAGCAGATACTCCAATTCGAATTTTATGTTTATCATTCTTCCGTACTCTATTAAGCCATCTATCAAACATATTAGTAATATTAGCTGGTAGAGGAATATTATAAGTTAGATACATCATGCACCAAATAATCTTCGCAAAAGGACAACCAATGAATAAATGATTGACAGTCTTAGTGGAATCACAAAAACATCACTTTTGACATCCATTCCACTTTGGTTTAGCTAAGTTATCCTTAGTCAAGAGCACCTTATTACTAAGGAACCACATAAAGATTTTAATTTTCAAAGAGATCTTTAGTTTCCATAGATACCTACGCAGGTAAATAGCGTGTCCATTCATCAAGTCAAGATACATAGACTTAACTGAAAATAAACCTGAATCAGTAAGTTCCAAACAAACTTATCCGATTCAGTTGTTAGATTTATTGTAATTAGGCGCGGCATAAATGTATCCATTGTAACCATTTATTATCATTCAAGCCTCTTCTAAAAGAAATATTAACAAGTTCAGTAGCAAGCACAGTCGATACTAGCCCATTTTTATGTTGAACAATATTATAAAGTGCCGTATATTGATGAGATAGGAAAAATCTCCCATCCAAACATCTTCCCAGAACATAACAGATGTTCCATCTC
Organism: Lolium rigidum; assembly: GCF_022539505.1. NCBI lineage: Eukaryota > Viridiplantae > Streptophyta > Magnoliopsida > Poales > Poaceae > Lolium > Lolium rigidum. The sequence goes on along the minus strand of NC_061508.1, from coordinate 317,753,808 downwards.
CAACTTTTAAATATCCTCTCTTGAAGAAATCATCCTTATGCATGTTAAGGCCTTTCAAAAAAGGAGAATCATTCGGTTTCACTTCTACTTGTAAGAAATATTAACAAGTTCAGTAGCAAGCACAGTCGATACTAGCCCATTTTTATGTTGAACAATATTATAAAGTGCCGTATATTGATGAGATAGGGAAAATCTCCCATCCAAACATCTTCCCAGAACATAATAGATGTTCCATCTCCAACTTTTAAATATCCTCTCTTGAAGAAATCATCCTTATGCATGTTAAGGCCTTTCAAAAAAGGAGAATCATTCGGTTTCACTTCTACTTGTGCTAGTGTTTTATTTTTTAAGTATTTGTTACATATCAAATGCTGCCACATACCCTCCTCCGATAGAAGTTTCAACATCCATTTACTAAGTAGATATTTGTTTTTTTAATTCCAATACCTCAATCCCTAACCCACATTGATCCTTTGGTCTACACAAAATATTCCACCTTTAATTTTACTGGTGAAGTAGCACAGCACTGAAAGTCAATAGAAGTGGACACCTTTTGCACCGATCGTCGGAAAAAAAAAATATTGGAACTACACCAAGAGTGGGTATTAAGAAGATCCATGTAGGTGCTTGGAACTACACCAAGAATGGGGTGTTTTCTGTGCGGTCAGCGTGTCACCTGAAGATGAAGCACAAGAGAACCAGCGCTGGTCTAGTGGAATCCTTGAGTTCTGTTGATGCTCACAATGGATGGTAGGCCTTATGGAGCGCCGATGTCCCAGGCAAGGTTAAAGTCCATGTTTGGAGACCTCTGAAAAATGGACTGGCGTTGGGGGCTGAGCTGCAGCGTCGAAGAATCAAGGGTGGCGTTACGTGTGTGGCTTGCGTACATGAAGAGACCGTTTCTGGCATTGCCCGCATGCGAAGCAGATTTGGGGATTCATCCATGACAATGTATCTGACAAGATCACCTCCCCACCTGCTGATGTGCATGGGCAGCGAGGCCTCCTTCTCCGGTTACTAGAATGGTTCAGCCCGGTCAAGGATTCTGTGATTGAATTGACTATGATGACTCTGTATGAGTTGGTTGGCGAGGAATGAGGCGAGAGAAGCAAGAATTGAGGACCTTGTGCTTATTGCAAGGCGAGCCATTAATCTCCTAGATGAATGGCACCATGTCCAGACTCCGAAAGCACCGTAGAGGGCCCAAGCCTAAGGAGCGCTGGCACCCCCGGCAAGGGACTGGATAAAGGTTAATGCTGTTGGGGCGATGGCGAAGCACTCGGATAAAGGCGGCGGAGGTGTGGTCGTCCGGGATCACGATGGTCGTTTCCTCACGGGAGCGAGCCATTTTTCCCCTAAGGACGCCGAGCTATGTGCCTGTAAGCAAGCCATGGCGCTGATCAAGGAGTTGAAGCTGAAGCGGGTCATTCTTGAATCTGACAGTATGAGTGTGGTGTCTAAGATCACGAGCGAGGTGAAGGACAGATCGGTGCATGGCACTTTGGTAGAAGAAATCAAGCAGTCGCTCAATGGTGTTGCTCATATATTAGCTAAGGAAGGTTGTGATCTAGAAATTTGTAAAACTTGGTTTCTGGTTTACCCAGATTGTATTGCGAATGTGTTGACCCAGGACTTATGTGGGAGTTAATAAAAGCCGCAGCTATTTCCTCTCAACAAAAAATTCATGGGTTACAATCTTCGTGCCAGCATGCAGTTCCAAAGTTTATGTTTTCTCGGTGTCAACACTTCGTCTCAATACTACAAGGTGCTAGCATCAAAGAAGTGAACAGTTAGCTGGATCCGAAGAAGAGTTCCATCACATCGTACGGTGCTTCTCCTAGCACAACTCTTATCTAGACAGGTAACTAATGCAGACTTTTGAAATTGACAAAGTATCCACATTTTGTCTCAGTTAAATTGTATTAAAATAGTCCGCTGCAAAGTATATATCATAAAATCGAATTGTGTTTTGGTTCACCACTCCTGAAATGCATATGGGGGAGATCAGTCCCATATTGATAGTAGTGAATAATTGCCTCCCTTACATTATTGTCATACTTTCAACTTGATTGCATTTTTTTGCTTACATTCCTTGGACTACCTCTTATGTGAGATTTATTGAGCAGATGAAAATTTACTGAAGTAAATATATGAAGATATATTTTATTCTAGGGATTTCTATTTTCGTGCCCTCGGTTCCTTAGTTGTGCTCAGTTTTCCCCAGCCCCTTAGTTTTTCCTCAGTTTTACCCTAGCCTTTGTCTGAAGACCCGCAGAAGGAGCTCAGACGGAAGGAATCCGTTTATTTGGACGTTCAGTGCCGACGTGTTGCGCCGCGTCGTCCGTGGGGCCGCGTCGTGTGGGGCCGCGTCGCGTGGGGCTGGTAGAAAGGGACCGCGTGGGACAGGACGAGAAGCGTTTGGTTGCACGTGAGCAGGAGCTGGGTTTTGTCTCTCTCGGCCCAAATTGGCATTTTTAAGAGCACCTTTTCCCCTCTTTCTCTCTCTGTCTTTTTCACCAAATTAGTATCAAATCTAGAGAAGCTTCTATTTCTGTCTTTCTTCAATATGGCAGCAAATCTAGTAGCAAATCTCTGGGGTTATTTATGCCTTTTGACCCTCGTTTTTTGCCCAATATGGCAGCAAATCTAGTAGCAAATCTAGAAGCTATTATATGATAAATTCACAGCAGCATAATCAGAAAACTAAGTATAATACATAAACTGCATACAGCAGCCAAAAGCAGGCAATAACGTTGTTAATGTTCACGACAAACTAAGCTGAAAAATATACAAGACGCACGCAATGTATGGACAACAAGAAGATTAGGATGAATGAATTTGTTCTTCATTCCTCCTCATATATTTCTTCGTCGCTCCATTCGTGCATTTCCCCAAGGAAATATTCATTGAACTCCTTCCGTCCGCAGTGTGCGGCCAATACATCCTCCAAACGGTATGGCCTCGTGTTCATTACTCATACCGTAGCTTCCTATTCTATCCACACGTACTGGCCACTCATCCCAGGCCTTTGTATCATGAGAGTACTCTCTGATATAACCCAAATCCGCGTAGTAGATGCAGCCAGGTCGAAGAGTCGGGTACACTCGGTGTCGACGGAGATACACCGGATACAATGCACGAACAAGGCATGAAAGCCAATGTTACCGACCGGATGGAGAGAGCGGCTCCGAGTGTCCACACGGTACACCACGGGCGTGTTGTGCATCAACACAAGCAACAGATCACCATCCGACTTCACAAGGTAGAACTTGTCACGTCCAAGTTCTGGAAATGAAATTAGTGTCTCCATCTTGACGAGTGTTCGCGCGCTGCTGCTTCCGTACATTGGTGCACACTATTCTTCCGGACTCAAAATTGTCCGAAGCTATTGCATATAGTTCACCATTGAACGGGGTAATGCAACGCATACTATGGTTCTTGATCGAAAATCTTCCTTCTCCCCAATCTTCATATATATCCTTAGTTGGAGTGCTCTCATCGACCCAACCAAGTTCCTCCGGGTAATGTCCGCAAGTGAAGACCATAGTCGGGGAGTTGATTGCAGCGATCGAATCCGTAAAAACAGCTTGGCATCCGCGCCTCAAACATAGTGTTTGATGTCTTTGTGAGTGGGTTCGAAGCCGTATCTTGTGCGGCGGGTTCTTCCGGGCAAGCACGATGACGCCACGGGAAAAGCCGACGAAGTAGAATCTAAAATATATTGAAAAGATAACATTCAGCACTAAGATTGAAAATAAGATCTATGGTGACGCCACGGGAAAAGCCGAGGAATTTGAACCTTGCACGAACTGCGGATAGATCTATGGTGACGTAGCGGGATGTGCCGAGATGGAGGAAGGTGAACTCAGCGGCGCGTGGAAGGGCGTGGTGTAGCATGATCCATTCGTGCGGGTGCACGTCGGGATCGGGTAAACCTGAGCGCCAATTTCTACGTACTTGCCTCATAGCGAGTAGTTGTCCACGTACTCCTCTTTCGCCAATAAGCATTCGCCGATCTTGTGAAGTGGTCCGTCAGCAGTGAGACCGGCCCAGTTCACGGAGGCGCCGCGCTTGGATGCGCCGCCCTCGGATGCGCCGCCCTCGGAGGCGACGGGCTCGGCGGCGACGGGCTCGGCGGCGACGGGCTTGGAGGCGACGGGCTCGGAGGCGACGGGCTCGGGGGCGATGGCCGCCGGCGCATTCTTCTTCTCCATCGCCGGCGGGGAGGGCTCGTACGGCGGTTGGGGTTTTTGGAGAAGTTGATGGGACGTGAGAGGGGTGGTTTCGTGCGTGAGCGATAATGAGACGTACTGTGTGCGGAGGGAGGGAGAGAGGGGCTTACGCGTCCTAAATGCGACCCGCATCAACAATGGCACGTCTTCCACGTCTGCACCGCGACACGCGTCAACAATGGCACGTCTTCCACTTCCGCACCGCAACACGAGTCCTCGAGTCTAACCCCGGAAATTTAGATATACTCAGGTATACCCTCGAGTCATATACTAGCATTTTTTGTATGCTCAGTTTTCACCTTGAGTGCTAATACCGGCTAGTGCAATATACTCAGTTTTACCCTCAAGTGGCTGGTCAACGGAGAGTCAACAAATGGGATTAACTAGTTAAATGAGTTATTTAATGTGCAAAAAATTCCGAAAAAGAGTGGCACTTACTCATGGAGTCTTTACCACAAATTTCCACTTCTCAAATCATAGATAAATCGTAGATAAATCAAGTTTCACCACAAATTGCCACTTCTCAAATCACCTAGTAGCTATGAAGGTGCATGGTTTTCCATAATAAGCCCTACCCAAAACAGCTTTCCCCAAAACATACTTTGTCCGAATGAGACCATAATTTTCACACTCATGTAGATTTGTATTGCAAATAGTTTGAGGTAGGCCAAGATGGGTTTCATTGTACAAAACACGCATTTTCCATTTTTTAAATCTCATATTTGAATCCCTTAGTCCGTTTACTACTCACTTGCCCTTGGTTTCTTGATACTACTCGGTTTTGCCCTCTCCCTTCACAAACTCTCACGGACGCCCAACATTGCCCCGATTGGTCTAGCCCATGTCACGCGGATCGTGCCCGACGACCGTTGATCGTATGATCTAACGGGCAGGATAACCCCTATCTCTCTCTCCGGTCGGGGCCACCACCCTCTCTCTCTCTCTCGTCGTCGGTTAGCTTCACGCAAAGTTTGGTTTTCTGCATTATTTTTCACGAGCTAAATTATAAACTCTTTTTAGGCATTACTTTTCACGCAAAAAATGATAAACCATCACCGATTTGTTGTAGCCATTACTTTTCACGCAAAAAAAATGATACACCATCACCCATTTCTTGTACCCATTAATTTTCACGCAAAAAACGATAAATCATCACCGATTTGTTGTAGCCATTACTTTTCACGCAAAAAATGATACACCATCACCCATTTCTTGTAGCCATTACTTTTCACGCAAAAAACGATAAACCATCACCGATTTGTTGTAGCCATTACTTTTCACGCACAAAAATGATACACCATCACCCATTTCGTGTACCCATTACTTTTCACGCAAACAACGATAAATCATCACCGATTTTGTTGTAGCCATTACTTTTCACGCAAAAAATGATACACCATCATCCATTTCTTGTAGCCATTACTTTCCACGCAAAAAATGATAAACCATCACCGATTTGTTGTAGCCATTACTTTTCACGCACAAAAATGATACACCATCACCCATTTCGTGTAGCCATTACTTTTCACGCAAAAAATGATACACCATCACCCATTTCTTGTACCCATTACTTTTCACGCAAAAAACGATAAACCATCACCGATTTCTTGTAGCCATTACTTTCCTTTTAGGCATTACTTTTCACGGTAAAATGATAAACTATACCCCCACAACGGTCGTCTCCTCCTTAATTTATTGTGTATAAACCCCCACAACGGTCATCTCCTCCTTATTTTATTGTGTAAACCCTACAACGGTCATCTCTCCCTTATAAACACCCACACGGCCATCCCTTGTGTCAATAGGTTCTGCCTCTCTCTTCTTTTCGTTCACATACACTTTATCCATTGCCATGGCTTCCACGTCTCGGACGCGGACCGGAAGGGGAAGGGGAAGGGGTTCATCATCATTGCCACCACCACCGTCAACACTGCCATTGATCATAGAGGAGTTCTTCATCGTCGTCTATGAAGACCCTTTGGTCAAGAAGGTACGTACGCGTTCCCACATATATGATGCATGTGATTAATTATGGGCATGTTCTAAAAAACCTTTAATTTCAAGGGTTCCCTAATTTCAAACGATCGGCGCTCGATCTCTTTGCAGGAACTCCCAAAAAAATTTGCGGACTATCTTGACGGCAAGGAGCCAGCTAAGGTGTATCTCGCGAGCAGCTGACTGCGGTCCTCGTCTCTGGACCGTGGAGGTCCTATTTGACGGACAAGGCCGGATGTACCTCGACAAGGGCTGGCAGAAATTCGCCATCGCGCACGGTGTGGATTTCGGCTGGTTCGTACACTTCAAATATGAAGGCGATGATGTGCTCACGGTGAAGGTGTTCGACGGAACAATGTGCAGGAGGTACTACTACTCGGACGACGAAGATACTGACGATGAAAGCGACGACGACGTGAAGCCATGCATCCATCCCCTTTAGATAATTAAGGGGATTATGACCAAGAATATATATGTAGCTTCATATGCATCGATTTAGAGATCTAGCTATTTTCTATAGGCCTTTTCTATATATTATGCATGTAAAAAATAACATCCCATTTCCACTATTATTCGAGCACCACATCCTCCAAATGATGCCGATGCCGATGCCGATATCGGCATGGTCGAACGGCTATGCTCGCCACCACTCGCTAGGTCAACGTCGGGATGCACAATGTTTAGCATAAGAGTCACTTTAGATTAAGCTGCGAAAATAGTCACGTGCCATGGGCTGAGGCGGCCCCTACGGAGCGGCTCTATATTATATTCTCTAAATAAAATAGACGACCACAGCGGTCATTGGCTGCGGAGGCCCCACGGAGCGGCAATATATAATTTTCTATAAATAAATAGACGACCCATCGGTCATTGGCTGCGGCAGCCCCATAGAGCGGCCCCATTTGTCATTGGCAGCACCACGTATACAATCAGGAAATAAAACGGCCCACGCGTCAGCGGTAGATGGATCCACCCGTCAGCACGAGACGGTCAGCGAGGAACTGACCTCACGGTAACGGTAAGGCCTCTGACCTGACGGCAACCCGCGTCTTCGAGGGGTTTCAAACCAGAGGGAGGGGAAAACTGAGGAAAAACTAACGAGCTGGGGAAAACTGAGTACAACTAACGACCCGAGGGCACGAAAATAGAAATCCCTTTATTCTAATCTGTATTTTCAATTTAGAACTCAAATGCAAATACATGGAAATTTTCGTATGCTTTGCGAGAGTGGTATGAAAATAAATTCACACCTTACCTATTTTTCAATCTGAGAATATGAGGACCGACAACTACTATGCCGTTTAATAAAGCTGTGAAGTACGTTTCAAAAAAAAAAAATGAGGACCTACTACCAGGGACGTGATACAACCTGTAGAGACTGATGATGATTATTAAGAGCTTTCAATGGAGAATCTACAGGAAGGGGAGAGTACAAGGCAGGAACTCAATACTTTATAGCAAGAAACCTCTGTTTATCCTATTAGGATGTTGTTCCATTGCGAAGTATTTGTAAAAATTCGATCAGAAAACATGCAATGTATAATATTTCATCTAATCTCTATGAAATGAGAATCCGAAGTGATAATTACTGAGAGTCAGATAGCAACAAAAACGGAGAATCAAAATTAGAAACCGGTCATACCTAGGATCGAATTGACGCACTAATGCGTAAGCTTGGTAGGCATGGATTACGGACTCTAGATTCTGGACTCTGGAGTAACTATGTCTTGCCAGAAAGAACCCAGAGATGAAAACACCAAGTTTCACACAAACAAAAGTAGGGGTAATATCTATATTCAGTGAAAATCCAATGAGTTTTACACAACAAACATTACCGATGTTGTATGGTAGTATCTAAAACAGCGTCAAGTAGTAGATCTTGGTCACAGCGTCAAGTAGTAGATCTTGGTTAATAAGACATGAGTAGCTGGGCCATTGCTTTCTATGTAGGCAGAAATTCAATTCGTCTTCGGATGCATACGCTCCCTCCATCAAAAAAATATTTTTTTTATTATTAAAACTTTAACAATAAATTTTGCATGTACATCCCAAAAATCTATGTGCGTATACGGTTTCACGAAAAACTGATATTTTTATGGTCAATTAAAAAGGATAAAGCGTGTCCCATAAAAAATCTTGCTTTTAGTACTAAAATTTATCTTTTTTGCACAACCCAAATAAAAAATGATTTTCATGGAAAGACTTTTTTGCATGTAGCATGTGAAGATGTACAAGTAAATTTTTGTTTGGAATTTCTTAACATTTTAAAATGTATCAAAAAAGAATTTTAAAATAACGGAAGCATACACACTTAAGGGATAAAACATCACTCCAGTCCATGTCTAACTATATCTTCATCATATCTTAAGAAAAGTGAAATTTAAATATTTTTATACTATAAGATTGAACGTGTGGCAACGCACGGGCATTGAAATTTAAATATTTGATCCATGCCTGAGCAACTGCTGGATCTACTTTTATTTTTGAGGGGAAACTGATGGATCTATTGCTCGAACGAGCTGGCCGAGCTGATTGCGATCCCGGGGTCCAACAACGCATCGGAAGAGGCCATCGTCGATCAGTTCAATTGTGCGGTGCAGTGGCGGTCTACGCACGTCACACTACCCAATCAACCGACCGGCGGGTCCCTCGATCTGTACCTTCCTATCACCAGCCAGCGCCGGCCGTGATCATACCACTGCTGCGTGATGCCGTGGGCTGGTCGATCGTCTTCGCCCGCCTGGCGTCATCCTCCTTGCAGCGCCGTAATGGCCGACGATCCTCGCCCGCTGCGCCGCCGCGAGCGCACGGCCACAGCCCACAGGAGAGGCGCCCTCCGGCCGCCGACCTGCACAGGGACAGGGACGATGGAGGCCGAGGAACAGTTGGCTGTTCGGCTGCTCCTGCTTGGATCGTGCGATGTCGGCCTCGATCAGAGTTCCGGTCCCCGACGTCCACGTTGAGATCTCCACGTCGTCATGGGTTGCCATGGCGCCCTGGACCTTGGTCTAGGCTAGCTGAGGTTTCGCCGGTGAATGGACGTTTTCAGCACATGGTTTTCGTGAGGGTTTCGATATTACGCTCGACCATGTCCAAATCGCAGTCTTATTCTAAGGTTTAGGTGGTCGACGTGTACGTCCAAGTAGAAAGAACACCACGCACCTATGGTACCGAATACCGATCGGCAGAAAACATAAACATGGTGTCGACAGGCCGAGGATATAGTATCGTCCTCGCCGATCATGCGATGCGCACCCACTTCCATTAAATCCTAGGTACACCTTCACATACATGCACCACTGAAGTATGGCGCCCAGCTGCCAGCCAACGCCACATCCACATGGACCATGTATTCGTTTGAGAAAGATTCACGAGGAGGGGAGCTACATTGGTTTGGCCTGTCTGCTTGTACGTATGTTATGTACGGTATGGATCTTGCTAGTGATGCTACCACTACACTACTTTCCCTCCTCCATTATCCCCTTCCCCGCGATGGATACCGAACTCGGTTGTCGTCAACGGCAAAGACGAGCCCGGAGATCGGGATGAAAAGGCGTGTTCTGCGAGTGCGTGTTCCCTGGGGTCGCCGTCGATGTCCACCGGAGGGCTGTCACCGCGCACTTGTCCACTTGATCGAGCTCCTCCTCTCATGGCATCCACCCTTTGGCATAGCCCCCACCGGCCGCCGGTCGCGTCGTCATCATCTCGTATCTTGCCCAATCTGTTAAGGAATATAACTAGTGCTAGATGAGGTCTTCACACGGAGGATTAGGCTAGCGCACGCCAACCTTCGGCCAAGAACTATAGACGAAAACGGTCACTATGCAGCTCCTAGCCTCCTACCATGATCAACCACAACAGACTACGTACTGACTGGCACCTGCTTCCGTGAACTTCTATTCGTGACTTCGTTCTACGCTTTAGCATCCTCTGGGCATCAGCTATGAGCTTTGATTTCATATACGGATGATCAGAAACTCAGGATGTAACCCTGTTCCCTAGAGGCCTAGACGTCCTAAGGTTACTTATACAAGTGGAGGAACAGGGGCGAAGCTGCTAACAGAAATACAATTATTGCTGGTTAAAAAACAGACAGTGAAAATGAAGCATAGTCAGCACAAACAATATCATATCACCAACAAGCTAACAAAGTGGAAGCGGCTACTGAAAATGAGGAAGAATAAATAGGAGCAATTCATATAGCAGCTCTCCAGCTATCAATAAATAAGGGAGCGCCTAAATATCAGGCGATTTTTTATTAAGTCTAAGTTGATCAAGTTGCGATATATGCGCAACTGCGAAAATATATATCAGTTGCAACTCATGCGCAACCGATAAAATATCAGTTGCAACCTATATGTAACTGAGAAAATATGAGTTGCAACCCGTGTGTAATTGAGAAAATATGAGTTGCATCCCACTAGCACTTCCCATATCAACACGGATCATGAGACAAATCAAATGGCTAAGAAATCAACTTAGGCTTAATTAAAAATCAAGCGCTTGATTTCTAGCAAAATCGTTAAAATTAATAAAAGATGATCTTTACACGAAGAATTCGTCTTTATTTTTAGAATACGCGAAAGGATTAGTCTCTAATGCGCAGCACCCGCGAGCCTTGTTCGCCCAAGGGTCATAAACGGAGAACGGTCGTCGCGGTGCAGCTCCTACGGCGACCAACAACAAGCGTTGTGGTCCAGCTTAGACTTGTGTTCTACTGAGCAGCTGCTGCTTTTTCAGATGATCACAAGACGTTCTCCTTCGATTTCATCATACACACGTTCGGATGATGAAATGACAGCTGCTTCTAAGATGTAGCACCCTTTGATGCGTCAGTTATGAACAGCAATCGTTCACGTCTGTGAATCTCTAGTTCAGAATTTGGCAACTGCGAATCCATCATTCGGTCTGCAATTCCAGATCCAATCTGAACTCCAGTGATGCTGCAAAATTCAGGACGTTGTCTGTTCCAGTACAGGCCTACTGCTGTATTCTAAGTGGAGGAATAGGGACCCAGCAGATTAACAATCGCATGCCTGTTCAGAAAAACATGAAAACGATGGCGTGTAGGAACAAAAAAATATCAGCAACCGACTAACAAAGTGAAGCAGCCGGTGAAAATGAAGCAGGATTCAAACAGTCACCACAGAGAAGCAGTGGCGGAGCCAGAACATCAGCCTTGTGTTGTCATGTTAAAGTTATGTAGTCGGATACATGTATTTGTATAAATTTTTAATTATCTTTTGCATACTTTAAACTTGCATTGCCAAAAAACTGTGTAGTCAAATGACTACACAGCCAAGGCGTGGCTCCGCCACTGCAGAGAAGCAGAGCGCCAGATGCACACACTGGAAGCTTTTCAGTCACAAATTTATGAACATTATTAAGTTGTAGAATCCTTTGAACATTATTTTATGAACATCAATCTTTCAAATCCGGTGGATCAGTAATTCAAACTTTCCTTTTAGATGGAACCTGAACTTCCATTAACTGATGAACACAGCATGATCGCTGGCCACTAAGAGCATCTCCAGCCGCGTCCCCCAAAGCGTCCCCCAAACCGCGCCGGATTGAGCGTTTGGGGGACGTGTTTTGTTCGTGCCGCGTTTGGGGGACGTCGCTCCCCAGCCGCGTCCCCCAAACGCCGCCCCCAAACATTTAAAATAATTTTTTTAACACATAAACCATTTATATCAAATGTAGCATATGAAAAAAAATGTTTTCGAGGATTGTTTTCAAATTAAATTACAACAAACAATAAAACAAGTAATCAAATATAATAAAAAGGGCTAGATGATACATCAAGGTGCCACGGTATTTCCTTTGATCCTCCACAAATGCTCAACGAGATCAGCTTGAAGTTGCTCATGCACATTGTCTGTCACGGATCTCTCGCGTGCATGGCGAGAAAATCAGCAAAATCGGCAGGCAACTCATGATCAACCTCCGCGAGAGGGCCTTGACACTCATAGGGACCAACATGTGACCTAACATGATTCTTGCGGTCATCCTCGATGATCATGTTGTGCATGATCACACAAGCCTCGCATCACCTCCCACATTTGGTCGTGAGACCAGCTTAGAGCAGTGACCGGACAATGGCAAATTGTGCTTGAAGCACACCAAATGCCCGCTCGACATCCTTCCCGCAAGCCTCCTGTCGTGTAGCAAAGTGAGAATTTTTCAGACCTGATGGATTCGAGATTGTTTTGACAAAAGTGGCCCATTTTGGATATATACCATCGGCTAGATAATAGCCTTTGGTATATTGGTGGCCATTGATCTCATAGTTGCATGGTGGAGCATGCCCTTCGACTAGTCTGCTGAACACCGGAGACCGCTGCAACACGTTGATGTCATTGTGTGATCCCGCCATGCCAAAGAAAGAATGCCAAATCCACAGAGTCATAATCGCCACGCCTTCCAAGCACCACACCGCAATATCCATGACGCCCTTTGTATATACCTTGCCAAGCAAACGGGCAGTTCTTCCATGCCCGGTGCATGCAATCGATGCTTCCAAGCATTCCAGGAAATCCTCTCGGCAGCATTTTGTGCCATGATCCTTGCGCTCTCTTCCTCAGTTGGCCCTCTCAAGTAGTATTTGCCAAACTTTCCCACCACAGCTCGGCAAAACTTGTACATGCACTCAATGGCGGTGAGACTCACTCATGCGAAGGTAGTCGTCCCGTGTATCGGCAGGTGCTCCGTATGCAAGCATCCTCATGGCGGCGGTGCACTTCGAATGGACGAGAACCCGAGAACGCCTACGGCGTCGAGCTTGAGCTTGAAGTAGGGGTCGAACTCTCGAACGCCGTGGAGGATATTCATGAACGGGCCCTTGCTCATCCTGTACCGGCGCCGAAAATTGTCGGCATGTGTTGCCCCGTCGGCGAAGTAGTCGTTGTGCAGCATGGCATGCCCCTCCAGCGGCGGCGGTGGGGTGGGAGGCGCGGGAAGGAAGGAGCGACGAGAAAAGAGGCGCGAACCAACGGTTTATGCAAATAGTCGCCGACATGTGGGAGCCCGCCTCGCTTTTCGTTGTGTCCGGCGTCCCCGGTGCGTCCCCTGTGGGACGGGGACGGGCTCGGGGCGCCGGACACCGTATCGAGCCGCGCCGGACAAAACAGGGCTTTGGGGGACGCGGCTGAAACGCTTTTTTTGTCCGGCGCGCCCCAAATCGCTTTGGGGGACGCTTTGGGGGACGCGACTGGAGATGCTCTAAGACATGCACAAATTCAGGCGCACCGTCCGGCCACACGGCTGGGGATTGATGGCCTAATTTGCACCATATGTTGCTAATGCGTCCGCAACATATCACAAGCCCTTGGGCGATACTTAATTGAAAAGCTAGGAAAGCTCGGACAGGGTGTTTCTGCACCCGGGTGCATATGCACCCTTTATTTGAAATGCATATTAAACATATTTCCAAATGTTAAAAAAATAAAAATAAAAATTTATCGTGTATACCTTGACATGTTACGTGTTCACAAAGTTGTTTCAGCAAAACTGATATGTTTTGTGCCCTGTACTAAAAAGACAAATATTTGGTGTTAAAATAGTCTATTTCTCGAGGCATTATTTGTCTTTTTTACACAGGGTACAAAAATTGTTAGTTTTACGTGAAACTTTACATGTACACATAGAACATGTCCCTCTACATGCTAAATTTTTTTCCTAATTTTTTTTTACTTTTTGAAATATGTTTTATACATACCAGGTGCATATGCACCCATGATCAGTTTTGGTTTTCCGGGAAAGCTCAGGCTAGTCTGAAACTTAATTTCTCAGAAGAGATGACCATTAACAGATAGGTCATGAGCATTAGCCCTGATGGCTTCAACCAGCTTTTGGGAATCGGTCTCCACTTGACTTTTTTTATACCCCCATGAACTTGACCAATGTAGGCCAGCAAGACATGCAGCAGGTTCAGCTTGAAGGGCGCCATGCACATCGCGAGGAATCGGTCTCCACTTGACTTTTTTTATACCCATTGCTTCACCGTTACCATTTCGCAGAATAAAGCCCCCGGCCCCCCTTTCGATTGACTGGACAGAAACTGCATCGATCTCAATATTTATTTTGAGCTGCATCAATATCAATATTTCGACTGACAAGAGGTCAGGCACAAACAAATATTTGGTTGATTCACTTGCTCCCTTGTGCAGAACTGTTCAAAATCATCATCAGTTCTAGTGATCAGTCAAAGCAAGTTCACCTGGGTGTTTGTTGCCCTTTTCTAGGGCAAGTGTGCAACTATCTTGTTCCTGTCCTGTGTTGCCCTTTTCTCCTGCAACTATCTTGTTGATGTCCTTCCATTCCCATTCACAACTTCAGAGACCTTCTAAACTTTAGAACTGAAATTAGATCTTTAGGTCCACTGCATTCTACTAGGTTTTTACTAATCTTTTCTGAACAAAGCTTCACCACAACGGTTTGACAGTTTTGCATAACAGAAACGCTCATCTCCATTCAGGCTCCCCAGTTCTGCAAACTAATCATACATCAATACATCATTCACTCTCCCGTTCTGCAGCAAATCTGAATTCCAGATGCTCCGAAATTCAAGATGGCTGTTCAAGAAACGTCCTACAGCTATACAAGTAGAAGAATAGGGAGCCAACAGATAAAAATCACATGCCAAAGGAAAAAAAAAAAGACTTAAATGATGACCAGTAGGAACAAACAATATCAGCAACCAATTAAAAAGGTGGAAGCAGGCAATGAAAATGAAGCAGAACTGGAACAAAGAATCACCAGAGAAACAGAGCACCAAGATGTACACATTGGAAGCTTTCAGTCACAAATCACGTCATATTATTAGCTAGGGAACCATCTGTACCATGGCTAAGCAGAAGAGGCTGAGACACAATAGGTTCCAGCAACCCAACTGCGACAATGAAGCTTAAAGCTCAGATACACTTGAAAGACAGTTTGTTACAACCACAGATAGTGAAGCGCAACACAGATAGATAGATGGTTTATCATTTTCTAGGCAGACTCATTTCTTCCCACTCTTCTTGAGGCCGGATCCTCCCAGTGCACCCTTCTGGCCTGCCTTTGCCTTCAGCTCCTTCAGTGCCTGGTTGTCAAGAAAAAACAATATAGTCCATGTCAGTAACAAGGGTCATAAAATAAGACGAGCAGTAGGGAAATGCTAGATAGCTGCTGTTGGTCTCACCTTTTGCTCATCTTTCTTCTTCTGGAGGTATGCCAGATCAGTCTGCAAACAAAGAGGAAGACAAAAGCCTCATAAGCATAGATGAACTACAACTGGTCAAGGAAGTAACAAGTGCTATCACTTATTGTTTATTATGGACGGATTTTCCAAATAAAAAGTACTGTTTTTAAGGGTGGTACAAAATTAAGAACGCATGCCTCTCCCCCTACCTTATAACACTAGGGGATACTTGCAAGTTGCAACTAATGTAGCTGTGTATTAAAAGAATGGTATTATGTCTGGAGTATCAAAAGCAAGACAACTAAAACAACCCAAGGCTCATCAAACTAAATGAATAGACTGCTATCTTGTACTGACCCAGTACAGTTGAGTTGTAGTGAACTAACCGCTGACTAGTTAGTGTCCAACATACAGAGAACAGTAATGGCGTAAAGAAAGAAATGACACAAGAATAAAGCTTATGCACCCCATGTTTTGCGGCAAATTCAACTTAACATATTCACCTCAGACAAGCCGAGGTACAACTAATTCAACAAGAAAACACAAGGATCATAAAACTAAATGAATAGACTGCTATCTTCTAGCTGACCCAGTACAGTTGAGTTGTAGTAAACTAACCGCTGACTAGTTAGTGTCCAACATACAGAGAACAGTAATGGCATAAAGAAAGAAACAAGACCAGAATAAATCTATGCACCCCAGGTTTTGATGCAAATTCAACTTAGCATATTCACCTCAGACAAGCCATGACTGCGCATTGTGTAGGCCACACACAAAATCAGAGAAACAACTTTGCCTTAGCTAGATTGATTTTAAGAAATACTCCCTCCTTTCAGATTAAATCGACGCAGGTGATACGGAGGAAGTGACTTACATATGTATGTATCTGGCATCGATTAAATGTGAACAAGTAAAATACGCCCACATAAAACATTGTTTGCTTGCAGACGCAACTACTTCGAATTTTCAAACACCACAAAGATCCAGCCGCCAGTTGACCCTCTCATCCAGCATAATCGACAGAACCGTTACCAATTCGGCGAATCCCCCCTCCTAGTAGGAACAAGCAAAGTGGTTCCACTCACCTAAGACGAATCATTCATGAACCCCTAAATTATTTTTAAAACAAACTTCTAACGCATCAGAACAGGTTCAGACACTCGGCAATTTCGCCAAATTCCTATCCCCCTGACGAATCGTCTACAGTAACCAACCAAACACTGACCGATCTAACGATACCGCCCGCCGGCGACCTGAACACCTCCAAACCTAGAACGAATTACATGGGCGGACCGCTAATCCGGGCTTCGAATCGGGGGCAGCGGCCAGATCAGAAGGACAGCGTACCTCGTCGTAGTCCTTCTCGGCGACCTTGGCCTGCTTCAGCGGCTTGGCCTTCCCTCCTGCGAAATCACCCCGAAAAAGAAACGAGACGTCAGAACCCGGCCGCGAGGATTCAAATCGATCGGCGGAAAGAACGCGCGAGGATCGATCGGGAGCGAGAGAACAGACCTTGCTTCGACATGGCTGACGGGGTCGGCGGTGCGGCGGAGGGCGGAGGGGAGAAACCCTAGCTGGAGCCGCGACGAGGAGGAGGAGGAGGGAAGGAGGGGAAAGTAGGCGAGAGGAAATGGAGGAGATGAGGGATTAATATGGGCAGGAGGAGTTGGTGGAAAATGGAATCTTGTCTTGTGGCCGTGAAAGTCCAGGCCGGGCCTGCGTTGGGTTCAGTAATGAGCTCTGTATTTCCTTTAGCTGGTGATTTTGGCCCAAATATCGACATCTCAAATGCTAAATAAAAACATATAAGTAAATTCCATGATAAATCTAATGATATCAATTTGGTATTGCGGATGCTAATGTGTTTTCCTAAAACGCAATTTCTATATCTCTGTCGACCTTGTTTCTAGCTTACAGCGAGGTCGCGCCGCCCGCCGCTTGATCAACATCGGACGACCCGCGCGTGTCGAGGCTGATACGAGTACGCGACCAATGTCAAGCGAGGGGAGATAGCGCCGTGGCCATCCATTTCTCCCCCAAATCCGCCCATCTTCGTCTCCGTCGCCAGAGATACGGGAGCGCTCGCCGCCGCCGCCATGCAGTTCATGGCGTTGACCTTCCACTTCCTTCCAGCCACCACCCCAACCCCTTCCTACGGCCGCTGCCTTGCCACGCGCGTTCGCGCCGCAGCCGTCTCCCCGTCTCCGACGATTCCGAGCCCAAGCTAAACAAGAGGCTTCGTTGGCCGTGATCTACGGCATCGGCATCAACGACGCTGACCTCCGCAAGCCGCGGGTAGGGTCTTCTCGGTCCAGCACGAAGGGAATACCTACTCCATCTCGCCGATGCCGTCTATGAAGGAGACGCGACGACGGCCACATCCACGCGACAACGGCTACATTTCTCGTGCCACCGGTTACATCCATGCGAAGCCGGTCACATCCTCGCGTCACCAGACACATCCTGGGCTGTCGTCTGCTACATCCCCCTTGCAAGGTGTGTGCGCTCTAACGCAGTAACATCCTCCTCAAATTTCTGCTTTAGATCTTAAGCTGGTGTGTAACATCCGGGTGATTTTAACAAGTGATATTTGTTTTGATTCCCGTCATCTCCACAACTTCACTGGATGTGTTTTGTCCGTGTGACATCGAGTGAAATACGAGGATGTTACTCGGGTTAGATCACACATACATCACAAGTAAATTATTGACATCTAAAATAGTGACATCTAGATTAGTGTAACATTTGGTTGGCTGTGTAAACATCTGGTAAATTAGTGACATCTACATAAGTGTGACATATAGATTAGTGTGACATCTAAATTAGTGGCTTGTTGTGTAACATCTGGTAAATTAGTGAGGATGTGTAACATCTGATAAATTAGTGACCGTCTAGATTATTGTGACACCTAGATCAGTGACATCTAAAATGTTTTACGCCTAACTTTACTTGTTACATCGCATGGGATTTTAAATGTTTTCAAATGTCACTAGTTTAGATGTCTCATGGGACTGAGATTTTAGATGTTTCTTCCCCCACAAATGTTATTTTCCATTGCAGGGGTGTAAAATTCTTTATGAAGACTTCTAGATGTTACATAATATAACATGCGAAGACTCCTAGATGTTACAATAATTTTTGTGGGAACAAATAATGTGATACCGGGATGCTTTTTAAAAAGGTTTCTAGATATTAAATACTATAACACACGTAAATGTGACACATGTCTCACATATAATGTCTGAGTAAAATTTCCTCGCCGAATCTTACATATTTTGCTTACATAATTATTCATTGGTGTAGCTCACTGTTTTCCCTTTTCATTGTTTCCATGTTGTTCTCCACGTGCATAAGTCAGAAATTCCCCATTTGGATGTGTATAGGAGACTGAATTTCCACCAGAAGTTCTAGCTCCATCTTGTTGTTGCCCAGCAGCATGACCAACAGTGTACCAGCTTCATGAGCATAGTTCCTGGAACCAAAATCTTCATCTGCGGACTCATTAAGCTGTCAAACCAATAACCGAAACCCCTTGGCGTCTCCAGGAAATATTCTGCATATGCACATCACATAGTTACTTTTTTTTGCATAAGTGCAATGTAACCAACAATTTTTATGACTATTTGAGCAGTATGCAACAGTTTTAGTGATATGTACTGTTATAATTTATAATATTCTTTTTTAAACCCGTGGGTTTATTTCTTCCTGATAATCAGGATCAAAATAGGAGCAAGTAATGGATAGCTGCAACCCAGGAATTATATCCGCAAGGTCAAACTATAACATCCAGCAGTTTCATAGGAATAAACTTGAAAAAAGAAAGAGATTTTGTGTTCATCCGAAGTCCGATATACCTCAATCTTCCCGAGCCAGACGAAGGCCTTGTCCACCTATTCCGTCTTCCAGCCGTTGATGATACCTCCTCTCTTCTCGATATCTTCTCGAACCTATAGTTGATCTGTAGCTCTGTTTTACTCCTATAGATAAGAACTCTTTGCTATTTTTTTAGCATGTGAATTTTCGGTCTAGTGCGGTGGTGAGATGCCGCTTTTTTGGCCAGAAAAGATGTAGCTTTTTTGGGTTGAGCACGGCAGCAAGATGTAGCTTATTTGGTCAGGCCAGACAAGATGCAGCTTTTTCGGTTGGGCGAGACGAGATGTAGCTTTTTTTGGACGAGATATAGCTTTTTCCGTTGGGCGAGGCGAGATGTAGCTTTTTTTGGACGCAATTTCTATATCTCTGTCGACCTTGTTTCTAGCTTACAGCGAGGTCGCGCCGCCCGCCGCTTGATCAACATCGGACGACCCGCGCGTGTCGAGGCTGATACGAGTACGCGACCAATGTCAAGCGAGGGGAGATAGCGCCGTGGCCAGCCATTTCTCCCCCGAATCCGCCCATCTTCGTCTCCGTCGCCAGAGATACGGGAGCGCTCGCCGCCGCCGCCATGCAGTTCATGGCGTTGACCTTCCACTTCCTTCCAGCCACCACCCCAACCCCTTCCTACGGCCGCTGCCTTGCCACGCGCGTTCGCGCCGCAGCCGTCTCCCCGTCTCCGACGATTCCGAGCCCAAGCTAAACAAGAGGCTTCGCTGGCCGTGATCTACGGCATCGGCATCAACGACGCTGACCTCCGCAAGCCGCGGGTAGGGTCTTCTCGGTCCAGCACGAAGGGAATACCTGCTCCATCTCGCCGATGCCGTCTATGAAGGAGACGCGACGACGGCCACATCCACGCGACAACGGCTACATTTCTCGTGCCACCGGTTACATCCATGCGAAGCCGGTCACATCCTCGCGTCACCAGACACATCCTGGGCTGTCGTCTGCTACATCCCCCTTGCAAGGTGTGTGCGCTCTAACGCAGTAACATCCTCCTCAAATTTCTGCTTTAGATCTTAACTGGTGTGTAACATCTGGGTGATTTTAACAAGTGATATTTGTTTTGATTCCCGTCATCTCCACAACTTCACTGGATGTGTTTTGTCTGTGTGACATCAGTGAAATACGAGGATGTTACTGGGTTAGATCACACATACATCACAAGTAAATTATTGACATCTAAAATAGTGACATCTAGATTAGTGTAACATTTGGTTGGCTGTGTAAACATCTGGTAAATTAGTGACATCTAGATAAGTGTGACATATAGATTAGTGTGACATCTAAATTAGTGGCTTGTTGTGTAACATCTGGTAAATTAGTGAGGATGTGTAACATCTGATAAATTAGTGACCGTCTAGATTATTGTGACACCTAGATCAGTGACATCTAAAATGTTTTACGCCTAACTTTACTTGTTACATCGCATGGGATTTTAAATGTTTTCAAATGTCACTAGTTTAGATGTCTCATGGGACTGAGATTTTAGATGTTTCTTCCCCCACAAATGTTATTTTCCATTGCAGGGGGTGTAAAATTCTTTATGAAGACTTCTAGATGTTACATAATATAACATGCGAAGACTCCTAGATGTTACAATAATTTTTGTGGGAACAAATAATGTGATACCGGGATGCTTTTTAAAAAGGTTTCTAGATATTAAATACTATAACACACGTAAATGTGACACATGTCTCACATATAATGTCTGAGTAAAATTTCCTCGCCGAATCTTACATATTTTGCTTACATAATTATTCATTGGTGTAGCTCACTGTTTTCCCTTTTCATTGTTTCCATGTTGTTCTCCACGCGCATAAGTCAGAAATTCCCCATTTGGATGTGTATAGGAGACTGAATTTCCACCAGAAGTTCTAGCTCCATCTTGTTGTTGCCATGCAGCATGACCAACAGTGTACCAGCTTCATGAGCATAGTTCCTGGAACCAAAATCTTCATCTGCTGACTCATTAAGCTGTCAAACCAATAACCGAAACCATAAGCGGACCCAGGAAAATTTTGAAGCCTGGGCAAATAAGCTTAGTGTGCTAATTTTGTATCAAATACATGTAAAATACGGACGAAAATAAGCCTGTCGGCCGGCCGGAAGCCTGGGCGGCCGCCCGGGCTGGAGGGATGCTAGGTCCGCCTATGACCGAAACCCCTTGGCGTCTCCAGGAAATATTCTGCATATGCACATCACATAGTTACTTTTTTTTGCATAAGTGCAATGTAACCAACAATTTTTATGACTATTTGAGCAGTATGCAACAGTTTTAGTGATATGTACTGTTATAATTTATAATATTCTTTTTTTAAACCCGTGGGTTTATTTCTTCCTGATAATCAAGATCAAAATAGGAGCAAGTAATGGATAGCTGCAACCCAGGAATTATATCTGCAAGGTCAAACTATAACATCCAGCAGTTTCATAGGAATAAACTTGAAAAAAGAAAGAGATTTTGTGTTCATCTGAAGTCTGATATACCTCAATCTTCCTGAGCCAGACGAAGGCCTTGTCCACCTATTCCGTCTTCCAGCCGTTGATGATACCTCCTCTCTTCTCGATATCTTCTCGAACCTATAGTTGATCTGTAGCTCTGTTTTACTCCTATAGATAAGAACTCTTTGCTATTTTTTTAGCATGTGAATTTTCGGTCTAGTGCGGTGGTGAGATGCCGCTTTTTTGGCCGGAAAAGATGTAGCTTTTTTGGGTTGAGCACGGCAGCAAGATGTAGCTTATTTGGTCAGGCCAGACAAGATGCAGCTTT
Organism: Lolium rigidum; assembly: GCF_022539505.1. Classification (NCBI taxonomy): domain Eukaryota; kingdom Viridiplantae; phylum Streptophyta; class Magnoliopsida; order Poales; family Poaceae; genus Lolium; species Lolium rigidum. Next base: position 317,731,751 of record NC_061508.1, on the reverse strand, counting down.
TTCGGTTGGGCGAGACGAGATGTAGCTTTTTTTGGACGAGATATAGCTTTTTCCGTTGGGCGAGGCGAGATGTAGCTTTTTTTTGGACGAGATATAGCTTTTTCCGTTGGGCGAGGCGAGATGTAGCTTTTCGAGCGAGGTGAGATGTAGCTTAAATTTAGCCCGCCGGTTCCATCCTCGCCCACCGACCACATCCTAGCTCCGACGGCTACATTCTCGCCCCAAAGAAAGGATCCGCGCGTTGCCCGCCACATCAATGCTTCGTCCCCCGCATCAGCGCGTCATTCACCACATCTTCGTCGCCGTTCGCATTGGCGAGTCGAAGCTAAATACTCTATCTCAGGCTACATCTAGCACATGATATGCTTGCATGATTTCTGTGTATTAGGCACATTTGTATTAGAATATGTGGCTACCAGTTGTAATCTAGTTTTGTGGAATATGCGTAATAGATGGGACTGCTATCTAGTACATGTATAATTAGTAGATGGGATTGCTCCAACAGTAGAAGTAACACTAGAGTTGGAGCCGTCAGTAGATGTATCACATGTTGATCTATGCTTGCATGTCCGACAATAGATGGAACACTAGAGTTGGAGCCATCAATAGATGTATCACATGTTGATATTTTCTTGCACGTTGACAGTAGATGGAACGTTATCGTTGGAGCTTCCAGTAGATATATCACATGTTCATATATGCTTGCATGTCGACAGTAGATGGAACACTAGAGTTGTCTGTCGTAGATGTATCACTTGTCTATATTTGCTTACATGTCGACAGTAGATGAAACATTATCGTTGTTGCCGTTAGTAAACTCGATCGCTGTAAGTTTTCTTTGGTTTTTTTTAGATCAAAGGCCAAAGGCCCAACGTTAAATTAATAACGCCACAACGGCGACAAGGTACAAAGAGCTGAGCCCAGCTTACAACACACACCCACACACCCACACGAATTGCCAACATGGCTACAACCAGAACCTCGAACGGCGATCACGACCCTTACGAAGCCTACGAAGATTCGGAGAAGACACCGGACAGCAACAGTGTCGGGCCGGAGCTCACCCTAGAGCGAGCCATCGAACACGCACGCCGTCAACAGAACTCTCCGCCGCGGGCAGCGCCACCAGTGGCCGACCACCACTGTGCATCGACCACCACCGATCGAACCCCAACAAGCAGCACCATGGAAACCCGACGAGGGAGCAGGGCAGCACGCAAGCCTTGCCGAAGGTCGCCAAGCGAAGAGCCAACGACATCCGAAGAAACACTGGTAAACTCCAAGACAATGTCTTCAAGAAGAACACGACACGAGCGCGCCGTCACCGCCCAATCCGCAGATCTTGGGTTTTCACCCGGAGCACCTTGCTCGACGAATACCGCGCCTCAGCCACACCACCAACGGGGAGCCGCACACTGTGGACTCCAAGGCGGTGTCTTCAAGAAGATCACGGCACGAGAGCGCCGCCACCGCCCGATCTGAGGATCTTGGGCTTTCACCCGGAGCACGTAGAAGGACAGGGAGAAGCCTCAACAACGCCTTCAAGAAGGGAACGGCGTCCGCGGACGTCGCCGTCGTGGCCCGAATGGGCAAGGGTTTCCCCTCGGCGAACTCTCCCCGCCTTCTACACAGCACACCGACCGACGGAGCGGTCCATCCACTGCCATCGCACGCTGCTCACCGGCCACCATGTCGCCCCAGCAACCATGGTTTCCGGCCAGCTCCTGAGCCACTTGCACGCCCGCCAACCAAAATGGCTCCCACCAACCAGGGCCGCCGCCCCGGCACCAAACTCTGAGCACTGCAACCTGCTACGCACGGAAGACACCATTGGGAGGGTCGCATACGCCGACCAAGGACTCCGGACCGCCGTAGCACCGCCGCCGACCCACTGGAAAGAGCACCCCCTGCCAGATCGACCACCAAACCGCCCCCGAGGCGGCCGGAGCACGCAGATCTGGGCAGAGATGGATGGGCTCGAAGGGCCCGGGCCCCTGCCCGGCCCGAATCGAGGCGGCCAGACCCGATCTGGATCCGCACGGCCGGATGATGTCTACGGGTGCTTATATTCTTGTAGACAGTGTTGGGCCTCCAAGAGCAGAGGTTTGTAGAACAGTAGCAAGTTTCCCTTAAGTGGATCACCCAAGGTTTATCGAACTCAGGGAGGAAGAGGTCAAAGATATCCCTCTCAAGCAACCCTGCAACCACAAAGCAAGAAGTCTCTTGTGTCCCCAACACACCTAGTAGGTGCACTAGTTCGGCGAAGAGATAGTGAAATACAAGTGGTATGAATGAATATGAGCAGTAGTACGGCGCCAGAAAAGTGCTTGCTGGCGTGCAGTTGATGGTAGTAATATTGCGGGAAGTAAACATGCAGTAGAACAGTAAACAAGCAGCGATAACAGTATTTAGGAACAAGGCCTAGGGATTATACTTTCACTAGTGGACACTCTCAACATTGATCACATAATAAATAAGTTCTCTTTCCTTTGTGCTACATATACTCTTGTTTGATAATGAACACCACTAATTGTGTAGGATTACACGAACCCTCAATGCCGGAGTTAACAAGCGCCACAACATTCGATATTCATGTTTAAGTAACCTTAGAGTATAATAGATCTTTGCAAAATAAACCAAGTACCAACATAGCATGCACACTGTCACCATCACACTACGAAGGAGGCATAGATCACATCAATACTATCATAATGACAATTAACTCCACAATCTACAAGAGATCATGATCATAATCTACGACAAGAACTACACGATGCACACACTCGTCACCATTACACCATGCAGGAGGAATAGACTACTTTAATAACATCACATGAGTAGCACATAGATAAATAGTGATACAAAACACATTGCAATCATAAAGGGATATAAATAAGCACTTCACTACGCCATTCATAACGGTGAATAAGTATTCTGTGAAATATAGCCTAAGAGACCCACACGGTGCACACACTGTCACCTTTACACACGTGGGACAAGGAGTCTCCGGAGATCACATAAGTAAAACCCACTTGACTAGCATAATGACATCTAGATTACAAGCATCATCATATGAATCTCAATCATGTAAAGCAGCTCATGAGATTATTGTATTGAAGTACATATGAGAGAGATGAACCACATAGCTACCGGTACAGCCCCGAGCCTCGATGGAGAACTACTCCTCTTCATGGGAGCAGCAGCGGTGATGAAGATGGCGGTGGAGATGGCAGCGGTGTCGATGGAGAAGCCTTCCGGGGGCACTTCCCCGCTCCGGCAGGGTGCCGGAACAGAGACTCCTGTCCCCCAGATCTTGGCTTCGCGATGGCGGCGGCTCTGGAAGGTTTCTCGTATCGTGGCTTTCTCCGTAAGGGTTTTCGATGCAGGGGCTTTATATAGGCGAAAGGGCAGCCTCGGAGGGTCGAAGGGGCGACCACACCATAGGCTGGCGCGGCCAGGGCCCAGGCCGCGCCACCCTATCATCTGGAGCCCACAGGGCCCCCCTCTGGCGGCTCTCGGGTGTTCCGGATGCTTCCGGGCAAAATAGGAACCCGGGCGTTGATTTCGTCCAATTCCGAGAATATTTCGTTACTAGGATTTACGAAACCAAAAACAGCGAGAAAACGAGAACCGGCACTTCGGCATCTTGTTAATAGGTTAGTTCCGGAAAATGCACGAATATGACATAAAGTGTGCATAAAACATGTAGATATCATCAATAAAGTAGCATGGAACATAAGAAATTATCGATACGTTGGAGACGTATCGGCATCCGCAAGCTTAGTTCCGCTCGTCCCGAGCGAGTGTAAAACGATAACAAAGATAATTTCTGAAGTGACATGCTATCATAATCTTGATCATACTATTTGTAAACATATGTAATGAATGCAGCGATCAAAACAATGGTAATGACATGAGTAAACAACTGAATCATAAAGCAATGACTTTTCATGAATAGCATTTTCAAGACAGGCATCAATAAGTCTTGCATAAGAGTTAACTCATAAAACAATAATTCAAAGTAGAGGTATTGAAGCAACACAAAGGAAGATTAAGTTTCAGCGGTTGCTTTCAACTTATAACATGTATATCTCATGGATAGTGTCAATGTAAAGTAATACTCCCTCCGTTCCTTTCTATAGTGCCTATTGTTTTTTGGCACGGAAATTAGCGCGAGCTATTTTTTCACACAAAACCCCCTAGCGATATCACAGACAAAATAGGAAACTAAAAACAGATCTTAGAAATACATGACAAGATCGGTTTCTAGATTTTTTGGACTTGACCTGATTGGTGGAAGGGGTTCTTTGCAAAAAAAACATAGCTTTATTCTTATATTCTGAAACAAATGCGAAAAAACAATAGGCATTATAGAAAGGAACAGAGGGAGTATAACAAGTGCAATATGCAAGTATGTAGGAATCAATGCACAGTTCACACAAGTGTTTGCTTCTTGAGATGGAGAGAAATAGGTGAACTGACTCAACAATAAAAGTAAAAGAATGGCCCTTCGCAGAGGGAAGCATTGATTGCTATATTTGTGCTAGAGCTTTGGTTTTGAAAACATATAGAGAGCATAAAAGTAAAATTTTGAGAGGTGTTTGTTGTTGTCAACGAATGGTAGTGGGCACTCTAACTACCTCATCAACCAGACTTTCAAGAGCGGCTCCCATGAAGGACGTTATCTCTACCAAGCAAGGTAGATCATCCCTCTTCTCTTTTGTTTACACATGTACTTTAGTTTAGTTTTTCTTTATTTATGGATGACACTCCTCCCAACCTTTTGCTTACACAAGCCATGGCTAACCGAATCCTCGGGTGCCTTCCAACATTCACATACCATGGAGGAGTGCCTATTTGCAAAATTAAGTTGCTTACTGATGAATCAGAGCAAAACATGTGAAGAGAATTATTAATGAAAGTTAATTAATTGGGGCTGGGAACCCCATTGCCGGCTCTTTTTGCAAAATTATTGGATAAGCGGATGTGCCACTAGTCCATTGTGAAAGTCTGTCAAAAGTAAATGACAAGATCGAAAGATAAAACACCACATACTTCCTCATGAGCTATAAAACATTGACACAAATAAGAGGTAATAACTTTTGAATTGTTTAAAGGTAGCACTCAAGCAATTTACTTTGGAATGGCGGAGAAATACCATGTAGTAGGTAGGTATGGTGGACACAAATGGCATAGTGGTTGGCTCAAGGATTTTGGATGCATGAGAAGTATTCCCTCTCGATACAAGGTTTAGGCTAGCAAGGTTATTTGAAACAAACACAAAGATGAACCGGTGCAGCAAAACTCACATAAAAGACATATTGTAAACATTATAAGACTCTACACCGTCTTCCTTGTTGTTCAAAACTCAATACTAGAAATTATCTAGACTTTAGAGAGACCAATTATGCAAACCAAATTTTAGCAAGCTCTATGTATTTCTTCATTAATAGGTGCAAAGTATATGATGCAAGAGCTTAAACATGAGCACAACAATTGCCAAGTATCACATTATCCAAGACATTATAGCAATTACTACATGTAGCATTTTCCAATTCCAACCATATAACAATTTAACGAAGAGGAAACTTCGCCATGAATATTATGAGCTAAGAACACATGTGTTCATACGAACCAGCGGAGCGTGTCTCTCTCCCACACAAGGATGAACTTATTCAGAGAACTAAGATAACAAAACAAAAACAAAAATAAAAGCACACGGACGCTCCAAGTAAAGTACATAAGATGTGACCGAATAAAAATATAGTTTCACTAGAAGAAACCCGATAAGTTGTCGATGAAGAAGGGGATGTCTTGGGCATCCCCAAGCTTAGATGCTTGAGTCTTCTTAAAATATGCAGGGATGAACCACCGGGGCATCCCCAAGCTTAGACCTTTCACTCTTCTCGATCACATTATATCACCCTCTTCTATTGACCCTTGAAAACTTCCTTCACACCAAACTTCAAGCAAACTCATTAGAGGGTTAGTGCATAATCAAAAATTCACATGTTCAGAGGTGACACAATCATTCTTAACACTTCTGGACATTGCACAAAACTTCTGAAAGTTAATGAAACAAAGAAACTCATTCAACTTAACAAAAGCGGCAATACGAAATAAAAGGCAGAATCTGTCAAAAACAGAACAGTCCGTAAAGACGAATTTTAAAATGGCACCAGACTTGCTCAAACGGAAAAACTCAAAACTAATGAAAGTTGCGTACATATCTGAGGATCACGCTCGTAAATTGGCAGATTTTTTAGAATTTTCTACAGAGACTTGTGCCCAGATTCGTGACAGACAGCAATGCTGTTTCTGCGCAGAAATCCAAATCTAGTATCAACCTTCGATTAGAGGCTTCACTTGGCACAACAAAACACAAAACTAAGATAAGGAGAGGTTGCTACAGTAGTAAACAACTTCCAAGACACAAATATAAAACAAAGCACTGTAGCAAAATAACACATGGGTTATCTCCCAAGAAGTTCTTTCTTTATAGCCATTAAGATGGGCTCAGCAGTTTTAATGATGCACTCGCAAGAAATAGTATTTGAAGCAAAGAGAGCATCAAGAGGAAAATTCAAAACACATTTAAGTCTAACATGCTTCCTATGCATAGGAATCTTGTAAATAAACAAGTTCATGAAGAGCAAAGTAACAGGCATAGGAAGATAAAACAAGTGTAGCTTCAAAAATTTCAGCACATAGAGAGGTGTTTTAGTAACATGAAATTTTTTACAACCATATTTTCCTCTCTCATAATAACTTTCAGTAGCAACATGAGCAAACTCAACAATATAACTATCACATAAAGCATTCTTATCATGAGTCTCATGCATAAAATAATTACTACTCCCAACATAAGCATAGTCATTCTTATTAATTGTAGTGGGAGCAAATTCAACAAAGTAGCTATCAAATATAGGAGGTATATTGTAATCATAATCAAATTTATCCTCCATAACAGGCGGTACTAAAAGACTACTATCATTATAATCATCATAAATGGGAGGCAAAGTATCATCAAAGTAAATTTTCTCCTCAATGCTTGGGGGACTAAAAATATCATGCTCATCAAAACCAGCTTCCCCAAGCTTAGAATTTTCCATAGCATTAGCAACAATGGTGTTCAAAGCATTCATAGTAATAACATTCCCATTAGCATGCATATAAAGTTCCATGGGTTTCTTAATTCTTTCTTCAAACACATCATGTCCTAATTCAAGATAAAGTTCATAAAGATCTCTCATATTTTTGTTGTTTTCCATTATGCCTAACTAGTGTAAACCGAAACCAAATGTCGCAATTGCAGAGTCTAAAGGAAATAGCTTCGAGCACACACACAATGGCGCCGGAAAAGTACCGTTACACCGGAACCGAAGTATGAGTGCCTTTTACCTTTCCTCCCCGGCAACGGCGCCAGAAAAGTGCTTGATGTCTACGGGTGCTTCTATTCTTGTAGACAGTGTTGGGCCTCCAAGAGCAGAGGTTTGTAGAACAGTAGCAAGTTTCCCTTAAGTGGATCACTGATACGTCCAAAACGTATCTACTTTCCCGAACACTTTTGCTATTGTTTTGCCTCTAATTTGTGTATTTTGGATACAACTAACACGGACTAACGCTGTTTTCAGCAGAACTGCTCTGGTGTCTCGTTTTTGTGCAGAAAATCCAACTTTCGGGAAAATCCTCGGAATTTATGCGAAGGCCCTATTTTACCGGAATATTGATAGAGCCGAAGGGCAAAGGAGGTGGAGGCCCGAGGGCCCCACACCATATGGCGGCGCGGCCCAGGGGGGCCCGCGCGGCCATGTGGTGTGGCCCCCTCGGCCGGCCTCCGACGCCCCCCTTCGGACTACTTATTGGGTTCGACCTGAAAACGCACGGGGAGAAGTCGAAGTCGCCAGAAACCCTCCAGAGAGCCGCCACATCGCGAAACTCCGTCGCGGGAGCTAGAAGTCTCCGTTCTGGCACTCCGCCGGGACGGGGAATTGGAGGAGATCTTCACCGCCATCACCGCCAACGCCTCTCCATCGACCAGCCATGTTTCCCCCATCCATGTGTGAGTAATTCCCCCGCTGTAGGCTGAAGGGGATGGTAGGGATTGGATGAGATTGGTCATGTAATAGTCATAAGATTGTTAGGGCATAGTGCCTAGTATCCGTAGATGTCACTTTTATGATATTGTTGCAACTTGTTATGCTTAATGCTTGTCACTAGGGCCCGAGTGCCATGATCTCAGATCTGAACATGTTATTGATTCATGAAGATATTCGTTGTTTATGATCTTACCTCGCAAGTTGTATACACATGTCGCTGTCCGGAACCAATGGCCCCGAAGTGACGAAATCGGGACAACCGGAGGGAATGGTAGTGATGTGAGGATTACATGTGTTCACGGAGTGTTAATGCTTTGCTCCGGTACTCTATTAAAAGGAGTACCTTAATATCCAGTAGTTTCCCTAGAGGCTCGGCTGCCACCGGCTGGTAGGACAAAAGATGTTGTGAAAGTTTCTCATTGCGAGCACGTACGACTAAATATGGAACACATGCCTATTGATTGATTAGTACTTGGATACCGTTTTATTATTATCTGCAAATGCCCATGCTTAGACTGTTACATGAGTTTCTCTCATCCATGCAACGCCCGTTAAATCCGTCCCCGTGCCTACGGTATTTTAATCCTCGCTCGTTTACTATAATCACTACTGCTGTCTTTATTCCACTCGTCGCTCGTTATTTCACTATTCCTACCGCCATAAAACTGTTACTATCGATAAACTCTTGCGAGCAAGTCTGTTTCTGTGTGCAGCTGAATTGACAACTCCGTCGTTAAGGCTTACAAGTATTCTTTGTCTCCCCTTGTTTCGAATCAATAAATTGGGTAATACTTCCCTCGAAGACTGTTGCGATCCCCTATACTTGTGGGTCATCAAGACTATTTTCTGGCGCCGTTGCCGGGGAGCATAGCTTTATTTGGAAGTTCACTTGGATTGATATTGTTCGCTGCAAATTTTCCATCATGGGTAAACCTCGCGATACTAAGATCGCCATATTACCATCCACTACAAGAAAAGGTACAACTCTTAGTACCTCTGCTGCTCTTGATTCACCATCTGTGATAAGTAAACTTGTTTCACCACCACAAGCTTCAAATGCCGGTACTTCTGCTGAATCTGAAAATTCCTCTCATAATTGTGATGATGCTTCGCTGTGCTTGATAATGATGGTTCGTTAGGATCTTTTCTAGATGCTACAATTGCTAAGTCTAGACAAATTGAAAATACTAAAACTCCTAATGAAAATGCTGCTACACCTGTTAATTCACCTGAGTCTGTTGAATATTCTAGTGATGATCTTGATGAAGATTATGTAGAGCTTGATGATGATTTTATTGAAAATGCAATGCTACTACTGATGCAAGAAAAATTAAAAAGTTGCTTGCGGAACATGCTGTTAGATATAAATTATCTCCTGATCCTAAATTTGCCACATCTCCTATAAACATTAGGGATAAAGATTATGATTTTTCTCTTGATCTATCTCATATAGCTATTGTTGAGAAAACACCCTTTTGTGGTACTGAAAAAGAAAGTGCTGTTGAACACATGATTGAGTTATCTACTCTGAGTAGCGTGTTTTCTGATGATGTAAAGATGCGTACTTATTTTGTTGCTAATTTTTTTCCTTTCTCATTAAAGGATGATGCTAAAACTTGGTATAATAATTTGCATCCTGGTTCTATTAAAAGTCCAATTGACTTGCGTGATGTTTTCTTTCGAAAATACTTTCCTGCTAGTGCTCAACATGCTGCTTTGCGAGAATTTATAATTTTGACCAGGAAGATGGAGAGAAATTGCCTGAGGCTTGGGCGAGATTTTGCTCTCTTATTAGAGCTCAGCCTGACCATGATTTGGAAAAGCATGATTTACTTGATATATTTTATAGTGGACTAACCATTGAGTCTAGGGCATACCTGGATAGTTGTGCTGGTTGTGTTTTCGGAAAAGAACTCCGGACGACGCTCGAAGAATTATTGGCTAAAATAAGCCGGAATCATGATGATTGGTCTACACCGAACCAACCCCGACACCGATAGTGAAGAAGAGGGGTATGATTAAATTAAATGATGAAGATATGAGGGAAGCCAAGAAGTCTCTTAAAGAGAAGGGTATTAAACCTGAAGATGTGAAGAATTTACCTCCTATAGAAGATTTATGTGAGATAACTCCCCCTTCATCCATGATTGAGGTACACTCGCTTCAACACTTTACTAGGGAAGACATTCCGTATTCAAAACCTCCTGCTCAATGCTTAGATGAATTTGATAATTATATTGTTAAGCAAGAAAACTTTAATATGAGAGTAGAGAATCATTTAATGGAAAATTCTCGAGCTATTAGTGAATTGCATGGTATTGTGGAGAGAACCTCCAATGATGTTAAGATACTTGTTAAACATTTTCAAATGGTTCAAACTCAAATTGATCAACTTACTAAAGTGCAAAATGACTTGTTGGGAAATAATTCTAAAGAAAAACATGCTTATGAAGTAACAACTAGAGGTGGTGTTTCTACCCAGGATCCTCTATATCCCGAAGGGCATCCCAAAAGAGTTGAACAAGATTCTCAACTAATTAAAACTAGTGCTCCATCTAAGAAAAAGAAAAAGAAACATAAGAATGTTGTAGAATCCTCTGAACCTGTTAATGATCCTAATAGTATTTCTATTTCTGATGCTGAAACTGAAAGTGGTAATGAACATGAGGAAGATAATGATAAGAATGATGCTCCTGAGAAAGAAGAAATTGAAAAAGAACCTGAAAAGCATGCTAAAAATAAAAAGTACACTAAAGAAGATTTTATTGCTGAGAAACATGGTAATGAAAGAGAACCTTGGGTTCAAAAGCAAATGCCTTTTCCTGCTAAGAAACTAAAATCAAAGGAGGAGGAACATTATAATAAATTTTGTGATTGGATGAAACCTTTATTTTTGCAAATCCCTTTGACCGATGCTATTAAATTGCCTCCTTATTCAAAGTATATGAAAGATATTGTTACTAACAAAAGGAAAGTCCCCAATGAGGAAATTTCCACTATGCTCGCTAATTACTCCTTCAATGGTAAGATTCCAAAGAAGTTGGGCGACCCGTGTATACCGACTATTCCTTGTTCCATCAAGAATAATTATGTTAGAACTGCTCTATGTGATTTGGGAGCAGGTGTTAGTGTAATGCCTTTTTCTCTTTATAAGAGACTTGATTTAGATAAATTGATACCAACCGATATATCTTTGCAAATGGCTGATAAATCTACTCGCTATTCCCGTTGGTTTATGTGAAAATGTTCCTGTTCAAGTTACTCAAGCATTGCTTGATATTAACTGATTTTGTTGTATTGGAAATGCTCGAAGATGATAATATGTCCATTATTCTTGGAAGACCCTTTCTTAATACTGCAGAGGGCTGTTATTGATTGCAATAAAGGCATGGTTACTTTCAATGTTGATGATAAGGAACACACTCGTCTATTTTCCCAAGAGGATTGATAAAGTATGTGGAGTTAATACAATTTTTAATGTGAAAACTATCAAAGTGGGATCCATTGATTGTCCTATATATGAGCCGAAAGAAGAATATCAAACTCTTGTGATTGGATCCATATCAATTCAATATAAGGTAACATGATTGATTTGAGGTTTATTTCTTCTTATGTCATATAAAATTTATTTGGTAGCAAGACTTGATCAACCTTGTTAACAAGTATATTTTAATGCATAAGAGAGCTAAACAACATTTCTTTCTTTCTCCCTCCACTTATTTTACTCGCTGTAGCACTTTTGTTTTGCAATATGCTTTAGTTGTTTAAAATTTTAGAAATCATTTTCCTGCGCAGTAATCATTAATTTAACACCCAGAAATGTGCATTTTTCGAAGTTCTCTAAAAATTACAAAAATTACACCGTTGGTCCTATTTTTCGACGAGGCACCTGGGAGCACCAGAGGATGACCTGTGGGGCACTAGGAGGTGCCACACCATAGGCCGGCGCGGCCAGCAAGGGGGCCGCGCCACCTTGTGGTGTGGGCCACCCCTTGCCCCACTACATCATCTCTTCCTCCCAGCATCTTCTCTCTCCCGAAAAAACTCATAGCCAGTTCCTCTCACTCTTGTTTCTGCTCAAGAACTCGCGATTTTTCGATCTCCTTGCTCAGCCCAGATTTCTGTTTGAAATTTGGCACATTTACTCCTTGGTATGTGACTCCTTTGATTGTCCAATTAGAATTTTGTTTGGTTGAGTATATCTTGAGTATTTTGCTGCTGTAGGTAACATGTTTAGTGAGCTTGCATGCTTGTTCTAAGTTGTATAAACTAGTTTTGATGCATGTTTAGTACTCTAGCAAGTTCCTATAGTAGTTCCCTTCAATTACATACCTTGAAATCAAATTTTATAATGATTGTTGAAAATTTCAGAAGGGGAAGATGAAGAAATTCAAATTTGGAGAATTGTTCAAGAAAGCAACAACCAGCACCGGTAGGCCCTCGAGGGCGTCTACTCAGATTAGGCGATCCTACAATGAGGATGTCATCGCGCCTAGCTTCGCGCCCGAGGAGGACAATGGGGCTCCTAATGCTTCATCCTTCCCATGTTATGATTTTCTGACAAATGCAGGGATATTGGATGATTTCTTCACCCTTGTCAACAGGGCAGGCTTAGCCACCTACGTGGGAGATGAAAGGGAACAATACTACAGGCTCACCAAAGTTTTCGTTGAGAGCTTCAAGTTCCACAATGCGCAATTTGAGCCGACAGTTGCATTCAAGATCTATGATATTCCTGTTACTATGAAATTGGAAGAATTTTGTCGTGCATTGGGCATTGCCCCTGTAGGTACAGCAAGGAGGATTGATGACAACCCCCGGGACCTGTTGGAGCTCTACCGAGGGATCACCGAGGATGATTGCCGCACCATCCAGCGAGGGAAGATAAGAAACATTCAACTCCCCGCTATTAAATATTTCGCATATTACATTGCTACTAGCATTTTGGGTAGAGAAAATACTAGCAATATCTCTAGCTACCATCTTGCTTTCTTGAATGTTGCACTTACTGGAGAGACATCTTATCATCTTGGTTCTCTTATTGCTCGCCGCCTGTCTAGCAGGGGGCTATTTTTGGAGGAACTATTGCACTGCGCATTTTAACACATCTAGAGATTCCTCTTGATTCTAATGATGTGCCATTAACCCCTAGGAGACTAGATATTGCTGCTATGAAGAGCCATCATTTTGTTACTACTGACTCCACTATAGATAATATAGTTTATAGAATGTTGTTTGCTGATGGGAATGAGAAGGAAATTCCTCTTCCCCAGCCAGGTTTGTTTAGTATTGACAGGCAATCATGGTCGCTCACTAAGGAGGCGGTGGAGGAACATATGAAGATACAAGAATTCCACCAGCAACATGACTCCGAGAACGCCGAGCCCTCCTACGACTACACCGTCACATACCCCGACGTTTCCTCCAAGCACATACCCGGAACCGGGTCGTTCTTCGTCGTACTACTGGAGACACCACTTCATGGGGACCGTGGGAATGAACTCCACTTAGGCCAAAAGCCTAAGCTTGGGGGGAGGTATACCGGCATCACTCATTCTTTGCATATTATGGTTGCTGGATACTTGTACATATTTGTTTAGTCTCTTAGAGTGGTTTTCTAATGAGAAGTAGATGATATTTGGGGAAGTGCTGTCCAAAAACAGATTCTGGGCTGTTACCAAAAAAATTCGTACGCACAGGCAGAACGTTATTTTGAGTTGCCAATTTTTGAGCATGTTCCCCATGTTGTTATCTAACTTTCATTAGTTGAACACTTTTTGAGCTGAGCAATGGAAGATTTTTGTTAATTTCGATTTCTGTACTGCTGTCAGGATTTGGCAGATTTCCGTCATCCTGCTTTTCTGTGTTTCTGTTAGTTTGCATTCTTTTGTTTTCACTTTGTTTCTTTCCTAAAACACAAAAAGACCAAAAATATTTCTGTTGTTTCTCTTCACTATTTGTTTATTTGGTTCCTTGCTCTTAGTTTACTTTATTTGCTATCGTTGGTTTGTTATGAGAAAACCCAAAAAGATTTTTCTTTGTTTTCTTGTTTCTTTTGTTCTTGTTTCTAATTCGAAAACACCAAAAATATTTGCTGTTCTTCTTTGGTTTGTAAAGTTCATCATGAGTTCAATGGTCTTCGGTGGCTGGAGCGTGGTTTTCATTTCATATTATACAAGCTACACAAGTGAAAAGGCAATAATGACGATCTACGACAATCTGATTGTGGTGAGAGGCTGGTATGAACTCTATTTGCTTTCATTTTTGTACATATACTCATCCATATGAGCATGCTTAGTTGGTTCATGTGAGGTATATGTTATTTGAGAAAGTCTAGTAGTTCATGATCTCTCATGTTTAGCCCCAATTTATTAATATGAGTAGCATGTCATGAATGTTTGCTTGCATTGCTTTATTCATAAGTAAGTATGGCATTGTGGTATCCTCCTCTGAATAATTCATGTATATCGACTTGGCACATGCTCACGCATGCATATGACTGAACAAAAAGTCAATTAAGCCTCGATGATTTATATTGCTTCGCAGTTATTGTATCACTTTTATGCCTCCGTTAATTTATTTTGCCGCAAGCATGATTATGACAGTTACTGCTCTCTTGATTTGTCGCTCCCCAGTCTTTTGCTAGCCTTCACTTGTACTGAGCGGGAACGCCGCTCGTGCCTCCAAACACCTGAAAACCAAGTTGTTCCAAAGCATCCACCATAAATACCTATGCATGGCATTTCAAACCACTCCAAGTAAATTCTCATGCGCTACCTTTAAAACCTTCAAAATGCTTCTCAATTTGTGTTAATGTTTCATAGCTCATGAGGAAATATGTGGTGTTTAGCTTTCAACCTTGTCATTTACTTTTGACGGACTCTCATATGGACTAGTGGCACATCCGCTTATCCAATAATTTTGCAAAAAGAGCTGGCAATGGGATTCCCAGTCCCGAATTAATTAACTTAAATAGACACTCCTCCATGGTTTTTGATTGTTGGACGGCACCCGAAGGATTCGGTTAGCCATGGCTTGTGTGAGCAAAGGTTGGGGGAGTGTCATCATCATAATAAAACTTAAATAAAAAGGCACTCCTTCATGGTATGTGATTGTTGGCAGTGCACCCGAGGATTCGGTTAGCCATGGTTTGTGAAAGAAAGGTTGGAAGGAGTGCCACCCAAAAATAAATAAAATGGGAGCCGCTCTTGTGAGTCCGGTTGATGAGGTAGTTAGTGTACCCATTACCATTCGTTGACAACAACAAACACCTCTCAAAATAATTTTACTCCTGCCTTACAAATAAAAAGCTCTAGCGCATGTTAATCCCTCGCTTCCTCTGCGAAGGGTCAATCTTTTACTTTTATGTTGTGTCTCCATTCTTTCTTTGAGCACTATCTTGAGAGCACAACTGTCATTCTTAGTATAATATGCTTGTCTCAAAATATGATTGATTGTGGTATAACTTTGATGCTTTTATCTTTGACAATCACTACTTCTAGTCTTTCTATGAACTCAAGAGGTGCCTCGGCATTTATGTTTTGCCGATCAAATACAGGAAAGCGAGATACCACTTTATCATATTCTCTTATGAACATTGCAATCCTGCTTATATACATGATTCATGATGCTTATTATTAATTGTTGGTACCTCTCCATGATTGACATAGCTATTGGATGATCTTATTTGCATGTGTCTCATTATGAACTGCTTAAGTATTAGCCATAGCATGAGAATATATACATCATATGAGCAAATGTGTTCGTGAAAGTTCTTTTATCGCTCGCTTATTAATCGAATTGCTTGAGGACAAGCAATAAGCTAAGCTTGGGGGAGTTGATACGTCCAAAACGTATCTACTTTCCCCGAACACTTTTGCTATTGCTTTGCCTCTAATTTGTGTATTTTGGATACAACTAACACGGACTAACGCCGTTTTCAGCAGAATCTGCTCCGGTGTCTCGTTTTTGTGCAGAAATCCAACTTTCGGGAAAATCCTCGGAATTTATGCGAAGGCCCTATTTTACCGGAATATTGACGGAGCCGTAAGGGCAAAGGAGGTGGAGGCCCGAGGGCCCCACACCATATGGCGGCGCGGCCCGTGGGGGCCCGCGCGGCCATGTGGTGTGGCCCCTCGGCCGGCCTCCGACGCCCCCTTCGGACTACTTATGGGGTTCGACCTCGAAAACGCACGGGGAGAAGTCGAAGTCGCCGAAACCCTCCGCAGAGCCGCCACATCGCGAAACTCCGTCGCGGGAGCCGAAGTCTCCGTTCTCGGCACTCCGCCGGGACGGGGAATTGGAGGAGATCTTCACCGCCATCACCGCCAACGCCTCTCCATCGACCAGCCATGTTTCCCCCATCCATGTGTGAGTAATTCCCCGCTGTAGGCTGAAGGGGATGGTAGGGATTGGATGAGATTGGTCATGTAATAGTCATAAGATTGTTAGGGCATAGTGCCTAGTATCCGTAGATGTCACTTTTATGATATTGTTGCAACTTGTTATGCTTAATGCTTGTCACTAGGGCCCGAGTGCCATGATCTCAGATCTGAACATGTTATTGATTCATGAAGATATTCGTTGTTTATGATCTTACCCGCAAGTTGTATACACATGTCGCTGTCCGGAACCAATGGCCCCGAAGTGACGTAAATCGGGACAACCGGAGGGAATGGTAGTGATGTGAGGATTACATGTGTTCACGGAGTGTTAATGCTTTGCTCCGGTACTCTATTAAAAGGAGTACCTTAATATCCAGTAGTTTCCCTAGAGGCCCGGCTGCCACCTATCGGTAGGACAAAAGGTGTTGTGCAAGTTTCTCATTGCGAGCACGTACGACTAAATATGGAACACATGCCTATTGATTGATTAGTACTTGGATACCGTTTTATTATTATCTCGCAAATGCCCATGCTTAGATCGTTACATGAGTTTCTCTCATCCATGCAACGCCCGTTAAATCCGTCCCTCGTGCCTACAGTATTTTAATCCTGCCGTTTACTATAATCACTACTCGCTGTCTTTATTCCACCGTCGCTGTTATTTCACTATTCCTACCGCCATAAAACTGTTACTACCGATAAACTCTTGCGAGCAAGTCCGTTTCCGTGTGCAGCTGAATTGACAACTCCGCTGTTAAGGCTTACAAGTATTCTTTGTCTCCCCTTGTGTCGAATCAATAAATTGGGCAATACTTCCCTCGAAGACTATTGCGATCCCCTATACTTGTGGGTCATCAATCACCCAAGGTTTATCGAACTCAGGGAGGAAGAGGTCAAAGATATCCCTCTCAAGCAACCCTGCAACCACAAAGCAAGAAGTCTCTTGTGTCCCCAACACACCTAGTAGGTGCACTAGTTCGGCGAAGAGATAGTGAAATACAAGTGGTATGAATGAATATGAGCAGTAGTACGGCGCCGTAAAAGTGCTTGTCAGGCGTGCGCTTGATGGTAGTAATATTGCGGGAAGTAAACATGCGAGAGAACAAGTAAACAAGCAGCGATAACAGTATTTAGGAACAAGGCCTAGGGATTATACTTTCACTAGTGGACACTCTCAACATTGATCACATAATAAATAAGTTCTCTTTCCTTTGTGCTACATATATATACTCTTGTTTGATAATGAACACCACTAATTGTGTAGGATTACACGAACCCTCAATGCCGGAGTTAACAAGCGCCACAACATTCGATATTCATGTTTAAGTAACCTTAGAGTATAATAGATCTTTGCAAAATAAACCAAGTACTAACATAGCATGCACACCGTCACCATCACACTACGAAGGAGGCATAGATCACATCAATACTATCATAATGACAATTAACTCCACAATCTACAAGAGATCATGATCATAATCTACGACAAGAACTACACGATGCACACACTGTCACCATTACACCATGCAGGAGGAATAGACTACTTTAATAACATCACATGAGTAGCACATAGATAAATAGTGATACAAAACACATTGCAATCATAAAGGGATATAAATAAGCACTTCACTACGCCATTCATAACAGTGAATAAGTATTCTCGTGAAATATAGCCTAAGAGACCCACACGGTGCACACACCGTCACCTTTACACACGTGGGACAAGGAGTCTCCGGAGATCACATAAGTAAAACCCACTTGACTAGCATAATGACATCTAGATTACAAGCATCATCATATGAATCTCAATCATGTAAAGCAGCTCATGAGATTATTGTATTGAAGTACATAGGAGAGAGATGAACCACATAGCTACCGGTACAGCCCCGAGCCTCGATGGAGAACTACTCCCTCTTCATGGGAGCAGCAGCGGTGATGAAGATGGCGGTGGAGATGGCAGCGGTGTCGATGGAGAAGCCTTCCGGGGCACTTCCCCGCTCCGGCAGGGTGCCGGAACGCAGACTCCTGTCCCCGGATCTTGGCTTCGCGATGGCGGCGGCTCCGGAAGGTTTCTCGTATCGTGGCTTTCTCCGTAAGGGTTTTCGATGCGGGGGCTTTATATAGGCGAAAGGGCAGCCTCGGAGGGTCGAAGGGGCGACCACACCATAGGCTGGCGCGGCCAGGGCCCAGGCCGCGCCACCCTATCATCTGGGGCCCACAGGGCCCCCTCTGGCGGCTCTCGGGTGTTCTGGATGCTTCCGGGCAAAATAGGAACCTGGGCGTTGATTTCGTCCAATTCCGAGAATATTTCGTTACTAGGATTTCTGAAACCAAAAACAGCGAGAAAACGAGAACTGGCACTTCGGCATCTTGTTAATAGGTTAGTTCCAGAAAATGCACGAATATGACATAAAGTGTGCATAAAACATGTAGATATCATCAATAAAGTAGCATGGAACATAAGAAATTATCGATACGTTGGAGACGTATCACCGGACGAGCGCCGTCGCCCACCCCGCCTTGACGAGCTGGATCTCCACCCGACGTCCCCGCGCATCACCAGGCTGCCGCGCGCAGAGCTCGCGCCGCCCGCCGGCGGCCACTCCGGGGAGCAGCCGCCGCGAGCACGCACAGGCCACGCAGCCGCCACGCCGTTGCAGGAACCACGCCGCCGCACCCCACGCCAGCACGGCGCCCTCGCCAGCCGCGCCAGCCCGCGCCGTCGCCACCGCACGAGGGGGAGAGAGGGGCCCCGCCGGCGCCGGCGCCGCACGGGCTTTGCCCGGCGACGCGCTGAGGCGGCGGCGAGGAGGAGGGGAAGGGGAGGAGGGGGACGAGGAGGGGCGCCGCCGGGAGCCCCAGGCCGCCCGCAGGAGCGGCTAAGGGGCTAGGGTTTCGGTCCAGTCAAGTTTTCTTTGGTGTCACCCGGAATTAAACTCCCTGTAAGTTTTTTTTAATGTAACCTGTAATAACACTCCCTGTATATTTTTTTTGGTGTAACCATTGCTTCTGTGTCATCTATTTTTTTTAATAATGTAACACGTAAATTAAAACTGAACTATTTACTGTGCTCTACATGTAATCCACAAGATGCTACAGTCTCAGTTCAATTCTTAATGAAATACATCAGCTGTAGCATGTAACCATTGTGTTCAGATTGTTTTTAGATGTTGTAGCTTTTTCAGGCTATTTTTTTTAGATGTAATCCACTTGCTGCTAAAATCCACTAGTTTTCATGTCAGGTCCATGGATGTAGCAAATCGACACTGGACATAAGGATGCAGCAAATCAAATTATAGTTTTGCAGAACCAGATCTGAAGAAACAGAGGATGTAGCAGAGTTGCCAGCACTTATAGGGTGATTAGAGGAGGAAGAGTTCTTGTATGTGCTTCAGGATTTCTGAACTAGAGAATGTAGCAAATCAACACTGAACTAGAGGTTGTAGTAAATCAAGTTGCAGTTTTGCAGAACCGGACCTGAAGAACCAGAAGATGTAGTAAATCAAGCTCCAGTTTTGCGTAACCGGACCCGAAGAACGAGAGGATGTAGCAGCACAAGAAACAGAGTTCCATTGAAACTTGTAGGTGATTTCATCTTGCTGGAGGAGGAAGAGTTCTTATATGTGCTTCAGGATTTCTTTCGTGGGCTGGGGGAGGGGAAGAAGATCGTACTCGATGTAACTTCTATTGTCCTCTCAGTCTGGTTTTACAGCGTGTTCTACCGAGATATAGTATGTAGTTTGTTTGTCTCCACAGAGAAGAAGAGGGCATGTATAAAGTGAGATCAGTGCTTTGAGCAGGTAGAGAAAAGCAGGCTTGGACCAGGTCATCCCGTGCTATTTTCCGTGCAAGTCCACAATCATGGTCCCACGTGCATCTATTTATGGAAAGTTTTGGACCCCACATGCGTATAATTAAGGAAATAACTACCTGGTCGGAGTGACTTCGCGTTTAGACGAGATCGAGGTCGACCTCGATGTAGTCCGGTCCTTCCTAAAAACTTGGTCTAAGGTAGTCAGAAGAGAGGGGCATAATTTTTTTTTATCATGTGTAGAAGCAAAGTGATGGAGGCAAATAATCGATAGTATACAAGGACAAAGGGTACATCGTGCCCACACAAGGAAGTGTCACACGACCCGAAGTAGTGAAGGCATGTCATGCTACGCTTCTTGGGATGTGGATCCTCTGACGTACATCAAAGTGACGTCTAGTTGCCACCAAGTCAACTCACTCTAGCTCATGCGATAGGATATGTTTCCCATATTTGAGACATGGGTATAATTATATATATTTCGCAAACTGATATAAATGGATACAATCATTTTTTTCAGGATACTCGTATTTGTCACCAACATGGACAGAGTGGTCTGTTGACCATTATTACAAATCAAAAATACAGTAAAAATGGGAAACAAAGTAATACATACGACATATGCCCTAGGAGTACTAGACAGAAAGTTCTCCATGAGGCCATCACCCAGAAAATTACTTAGGTTGATATCAAAACCTGGTTGGTATCGAATGAGTCATGCCAGGTATCTAAATCCTGCTCTTGGCGGCTCCGCCTTCACCATTATCAATGCCTTCTTCTTTTTCATCTCGAGGATCGAGCTTCTGAAACCTATCGGCAAATGTCTCCATCCCCATAAATGACAAGACAAACCAAACATGAGAGAGTAGCTCCGGGCCTTCGCTCATGCTCTTAGCGTGCATGTACCCGCTGCACCTACCGGCAGAGTAGCATAACATCTCTACCCATACTTCTTGGACCACGTTCCACCTCTCCACTTCGTCATACAACTCCATCAATGCTTTGGCAAGCTTGGATGCATTGGAAAGTAGAGCTCTTATGATGTTAGCACCATCTTCCAAAGGTTGTTGCTCCCCAACGAGAATTCTTTGTGCAATTCCTCTTTCATCCCGTGGTAACTCCCCAACCAATCCCAACATGAACTCGACATCATCGCATGCAACCATGAAGATGTTGTTCCTGGAGCCAGGCATAAGCATCTCAGGATGGATGGAGAGTAGGTAAGCCATGTAGTTGGATATCACCCTGCTTCGGGTAGCACGCTCTAGGCCAAGAGAGGTTGTGCTTGGGTGGTGAAAGCAGAGGTCTGTGGCGACATGCCAGAGAAGCACACTTCTATCGAATGACATATCCACACTCCATCTCATTTCAGGTTTATGCCTGAGAGCCCATTGGCCCCTACGGCTATTGAATCTCTTGTAGGTGGCAGCGTCGTCGATGTATTGTTCCCATCCATTCCTAACATGTTTGTAAACCAACTCTACAACTTGGAGAGAGGATGATTTTGGTAGGTGTTTTGTATAACAATGCATGTTAACATAGTCTTTGCAGAAGACAAGTGTGGAAAGCTTCATAATAATGGTGGGATGCCTCTTACGAGCGCAGAAGGACAAGAGGTTAGACTGGGAAACCTTGTCTTGTGCAATGAACATGATGCATGGACCGGTGAGTAACAATAGGAAATCCAATACCGTGGTACAAGAGAACAAGATGTAGGTAACCTTGACATCCGTTGCACTATAGACATGATTCATGTGGTTTGTGGAGAAGAGGATGAGAGACACTAGTATGAGGAATGGAAGGGAGAAATGCAAACAAAAGGCATAGCCAAGATTGAGCATTGGAGGTAACTTTGTGTAGAGTAACAAAAAAGATAGAAGAAGTGATATTGAAGATAAATTATATGCTTGTGGATAATCAAAGGCCATCAAAAGTTTCATGCCTTTGATCCGGCTAGAGTATGGGTATGATATGTCTACCAGTAGATTGAAGATATGTGATATGATAGTTGCTAACTCCAATGGATTTTTTGCCAATTGTGCTTGCTCTTGATGATCTTTCCTGGTTGCTGCTTGTACAAATTGTTCAATTGTTATGTCTTTGTCTTCATCCACTTCTTGTTCTGTAAATCTTTTCTCAACGACTCTAGCTTCAGCACCACCAGGAAAGGAATAACACATCCAACGGATCATCTCCTCGCAACACCCTCCGAAGAAGCCTTTTTCCCTCGGCTTGGACATGGTGGCTATTGCGAGGACTGCACCTCTCACACTGGAAAACAACATACACCATGGTTTCTGGAAGGATCTGATTGTTCCTACGACGAAGAGCAAAATTGCGGCCTGAAGCAACCGCTTCTCCCCATACCAGGACTTGCAGAAGACATAGAGGGCGATCGTGACCTGGGACACCACGGTGATGGCGTGCCGCCTCCACAGCTCGTTGTCCTCGACGCAGTAGGCGGTCATCATGTGCTGGCCCCCGAGGTGGATGAGGAGGACAGGCGCCCACAGCACCTCCAGGCCTCTCCCGGCATGTTGCTGCCCCTGCTGCTTGTTGCGGTTGAAGAGGGTGGCTAGGGCGTAGATGGCTAGAGCATCCCCGCCAAGGTAGGCGAGCCAGATGAAGAGTCTTAGCAAAGGTGGAAGGGCACACCTGCGCACCGCAGCGGAGACGAAGAGCATGTACTGGACGAAGAGGCTGCCGAGCACCAGAATTCGCAACTGCCACTCGTCCCACCACTGCACAGCACCTGAGAAGCCCATCATCCCGGCCCTTCTCTGCCTCTCTCTCTCTCTTGGTTTATATCGCTTATCTGCAATCGTGCGTTCATGTAATGTCTTGGGCTTCTTCTATATATAGTCGCCGAGCGACAAAAGAAGATGCATGCCCTCAGCAAGACACGAAAAAGCAACACAAAGGATTGTGTTCCTTGCGTGCTAGTGAGTAATATTGTATTCCTGCTAACGTGCTTCTGATGATGCTCGTACGAGTCTTTGTATTCCTTTAATTAAAGGATTCCTGTCCCTTTATTGCCTTTACTCCTTACACGTATGTCCCTTGCTTGTTCGTGGTGATCACAGGTGGAATTTCATGCATTAATTGTTCGGTAGAAGTGGTTTTTAGGGGATTAGTAGGGTTAACCCTACAGGGATTGGGTGAAACCACTCCACTCACCCAATCCCCACAAAACCACTTTCATTCTAAGCCCTACAATCCCCTCGATTCAAAACTGTCATTTGGTAGACAGGGTTTGATACACAGATTTATAGTGCCATCATGAAGCATCAAGGCAAATCAACGTAGCTTATCAAGATCCAGTTTTTAATACTCCTCCGTCCCACCGAACTTGTCGGAGGCCTAGTACAAATACGCTTTTGTAAAAACAAATCCTAAAACGTTTGTAACTCTTCAAATTGGCCTTTGATTTAGATTTTCAAGCACGGATCTTGTCCATCTCCGTCGTCCTCTAGGTCTGCCGTCGCCGTCGATGGATCAGCAAGCACGACCAGGGCGAAGACAGCAAACACAGTTAGATCACTCGTCCCGTCGTGGCACCGAGCCGAAACTCGCCGTCGTTGTCGACCTCCTCCCTGCACCGTTGCTTCCGTCGTGCCTCCTTGATCCTCCTCTGCTCTGATGGTCTAATCGTGGCGCCGCTCCATTGCCCAAGCTCGCTGTCGTCCTCGCCCCAGCTCCGCCACTGGTGGGAGTAGTACCGGAACGCGTGCTGGAGCCGCCTCCACCTTCACCGACCGCACCACGATGCAGTAAGTTGAGGCTCAGGTTGGGCATCAGCACCCACGTCAGGAGCGGCTCGCCGAAGAAGTACCCTGACCGGAGCGTGGTGGAGCTCAAGAAGTTGGTCCGGCCGCCGTCCGTCGTAGAGCTCTCCAGCTCGCCGCGGATGATGAAGAGCATCTCATTTACGGGTCGCCCTCGCGCACGATGTATGCTCAGCGACGACACCATCTGCTCGCAGATAGCGTCCAACATGCTCGTCCATCTGCAAGAAGTAGGGCACCTGCCATCACATAGAACATGAAGTGCCCTGCCAGCAGCCTTGACTTTAGCAACTTCATCCTGAAACAAGAACAACACAAGTAGATTGTTAAAACAAAATAAATGATAGGACTGCATATGGCACATCAAAATTAAGATGCTTGTTTGGGAAAAAGAATCACAAGACAAACTGAGCTGGAGAAACCATCTCCTTGTAAGCTGAGCTGCAACTAGAGATAGCGCATTCTAGTAAACTGCTAGAGAAACCATCTTCATGCATGTAAGCAAGTGGCCTAATTCTTGGATAAGAACTATAAGATAACTTCAAACTACCTTTATTTGTCGCATGTCAACATAATTCTTTCATGTTTCCTAGATGCCAACAGAGAACTATCAAGTTTCCAGGTGCCAACAGTAGTACTAAACGTAATTTGGACAAGGATAATGGTAGTTTTCGAGGAATTGCCATGGACTTATTACTCCGAATTGAGTTACTCTCAACCGAAAAACACACTATAAATACTTAACTTCTATTAATCATATGCTAATAGTTAAATTTCTAGTAACAAATAAAATGATATAACCAGCCAACAATATATAGCACTGACAGATGTATACAAATAACGTATGGGAAGTAATATGCAGCTTACCTATCTGATTTTTAAGCCAAGCTAGAGCACTGTTGTCCTTTTCCGCAATGGCATTGATGAAAATCTTGCAATTCTTGGCACATTTCAAGATATCATAGCATCCGACTTTTAGCTCTAGTGTAAAACAACATCATCTCATCATCAGCCTTCCTCTTCCTCATAAGTTTTATGCTCCGTGAAGTAATTTCAGGACTATAGAAAAGCAAGCAAGTAATGAGACGCGTGTTTGGAGAATAAAGATCACAAACAGAATAAGGTCATTGTTGTTTCTGAAAGCTAAACTTACATCAATGTATGTTAAGATTGGAATATTTTGATGAGTGCAAAAGGTATGTATTATTAAGAGAAAAGGAAGCTTCTCTTCCACGTGAACACATTTCAGAATTGTAAATACATGGTTGATGAAAGGAAGTATTCCAAGTTCAGTGATTTTCTTTCTTCTAAATCTACTTACAGTTGTACAGGCTGACTACTCATAGCATTATCTTTTTCAGAAATAGTAGACGCCATATTCTCTACACTTTTTCTTATTTTTGACACAAATAAAACTTAAGTAGGCAGTGTACACTGTTTATATCTCAAGTTCCACTATTTTTTGTCGGCAGTATTACTATTTCATTGGCTTGATGGGTCGGAAAGCATCTCATATATATGTCCTTGGAGTGCAATCTTCAATCACATCCAAATATGGTTAGGCATGCTACTTTCAGTGGCGGACTGTGGTTGCAACTAAAGGAGGGGCCGGCTGGGGCAGACTAGGCTGAATTAAGCTGTTGTGCTAACTACTACTGGAAATTTAGTGTCTTACAAAACCTAATGGGTCGCAATGCCTTGCTAATTTTGTTTTTAAGTTTTGGAAGACCGGGCCATGGCCTAGTATGGTCCCCAAGAGGATCCGCCAGTGGCTACTTTTACATTGTATTGACCTGGTTATCCAAAATTTACAGAGTAGTCAAACTTGATTCAAGAACCCTAGGTCAGGAACTAGATCAAGAACCCTTGGTCTGCATCTAGCGGTGGATGGGGAGAGGAGGGGAAGAATTGGATAGAACTTACAGAGAGTAAAGCCAGGTCTGCCGGCGAAGACGTACGGCGGCGGCGGCGTCGGAAGGAAACGAGCGGCGGCGGCTGCGAGATCGGAATAAGGAGACGACGAAGCTCTGGAGTGGCTGCGAGAGGCGGAGCGGCCGGCGCCATCGGCAGCTTCGGTCGGCGACGCTGCGAGCGGAGGTCGCCAGCAGCCAGAAACGCGAGCGTTTCCGTTCCACTCCAACCCGACGTACCCGGCCGGCGTGTATCTTTGGGGGTCAACTGGGCCGAGCCCGCCCGAAACCGGGCTACCGAACGGTCAGGTCCGGGCTTGACCGTCGAGGTCGCGGGCGGATCTGGGAGCGGCCGGCTTCGGACGAGAAAGAGGAGCACGGTTCCGCGGTGGAGGAGTTGGAGCCGGACGCTGCCGGCGGCGGGGAGGAAATAGAGTGAACATGGGATAGCCGTAGCGTAGCGGAGCGGTCGGCGGGGTGGCTTTGGCTGAGGAAGCGCGGCTGTTGACGGCGTGAGCAAGCAGTGGGAGAGAGAGGAGGCCGTCGGGTTCGGGTGAGAAGAGCGCGCGAGGGAGAGGAAGCCGCGAGCGAGCTGGCCGGAGGAGCAGCTCACGGAGGCGGCCGCGCGCTCGGGTCGGGCTCTTCCAGGATGCAAGCACTTTGGTACAAGAACTCATTACATTAGTTGTTACAATGTGAAATGGTCAGTGCAAATTGTAAAATAATACATCTCTAATTAATTGTTGAGAAATTTTTCAGCCCGTGATTTCTTTTAGTTTTGATCTTCGGATTTGTGTTGTTCTTAAAACAAATCTGATTTGGGATTCCCCATTCAGTTTTCTTAAAGTAGTGTTTTTTAAGGGAAACTTCACTACTTTTTAAAATATTTTCTACTAAAAATATCATTATCTCAAATGCTAAATAAAAACATATAAATAAATTCCATGATAAATCTAACGATATCAATTTGGTATTGCAGATGCTAATCTGTTTTTCCTGAAAACTAGGTCAAAGGTAATCTGAAGAGAGGGGCATAATTTTTTTATCATGTGTAGAAGCAAAGTGATGGAGGCAAATAATTGATAGTATACAAGGACAGAGGGTACATCGTGCCCACGCACCTACACACAAAATTATATCGTGTAAAATAGCTAGGGAAGTGTCACAGGCCCGAAGTAGTGAAGGGATGTGGATCCTATAACGTACATCAAAGTGACGTCTAGTTGCCACCAAGTCAACTCACTCTAGCTCATGCGATACGATATGTTACCCATATTTAAGACATGGCTATAATTATATATATTTCGCAAACTAATATAAATGGATATAATCATTTGTTTTAGGATACTCGTATTTTTCACCAACATGAACCGAGCGTTCAGTTGACCATTATTACAAATCGAAAATACAGTAAAAATGGGAATCAAAGTAATACATAAGACATATGCCTTGGGAATACATAAGGCCATCACCCAGAAAATTACTTAGGTTCATATCAAAACCTTGTTGGTATCAAATGAGTCAGGTATCTAAATCCTGCTCTTGGCGGCTTTGCCTTCACCATTATCAATGCCTTCTTCTCCATCTTTCTCTTCCTATCTTCCTTCACCATTACCAATGCCTTATTCTTCATCTTGAGGCTCGAGCTTCTGAAACCTGTCGGCAAATGTCTCCATCCCCATAAATGACAAGACGAACCAGACATGAGAGAGTAGCTCCGGGCCTTCGCTCATGCTCTTAGCGTGCACGTACCCGCTGCACCTACCGGCAGAGTAGCATAACATCTCTACCCATACTTCTTGGACCACGTTCCACCTCTCCCCTTCGTCATACAGCTCCATCAATGCTTTGGCAAGCTTGCATGCGTTGGAAAGTTGAGCTCTTATGATGTTAGCACCATCTTCCAAAGGTCGTTGCTCCCCCGCGAGAATTCCTTGTGCAATTCCTCTTTCATCCCGCGGTAGCTCCCCAGCCAATCCCAACATGTGCTCGACATCATCGCATGCAACCATGAAGATGTTGTTCCTGGTGCCAGGCATAAGCATCTCAGGATGAATGGAGAGTAGGTAAGCCATGTAGTTGGATATCACCCTGCTTCGGGTAGCACACTCTAGGCCAAGAGAGGTTGTGCTTGGGTGGTGAAAGCAAAGGTCTGTGACGACATGCCAGAGAAGCACACTTCTATCGAATGACATATCCACGCTCCATCTCATTTCAGGTTTATGCCTGAGAGCCCATTGCCCCCTACGGCTATTGAATCTCTTGTAGGTGGCAGCGTTGTGGATGTATCGTTCCCATCCATTCATAACATGTCCGTAAACCAACTCTACAACTTGGAGAGAGGATGATTTTGGTAGGTGTTTTGTATAACAATGCATGTTAACATAGTCTTTGCAGAAGACAAGTGTGGAAAGCTTCATAATAGCAGTGGGATGCCTCTTACGAGAGCAGAAGGACAAGAGGTTAGACTGGGAAACCTTGTCTTGTGCTATGAACATGATGCATGGACCGGTGAGTAATAATAGGAAATCCAATACCGTGGTACAAGCGAACAAGATGTAGGTAACCTTGACATCCGTTGCACTATAGGCATGATTCATGTGGTTTGTGGAGAAGAGGATGAGAGACACTAGTATGAGGAATGGAAGGGCGAAATGCAAACAAAAGGCATAGCCAAGACTGAGCATTGGAGGTAACTTTGTGTAGAGTAACAAAAAAGATAGAAGAAGTGATTTTGACGAGAAATTATATGCTTGTCGATAATCAAAGGCCATCAAAAGTGGCATGCCTTTGATCCGTCTAGAGTATGGGACTGATATGTCTACCAATAGATTGAAGATATGTGCTACCTTAGTTTCTAACTCCAACGGATTTTTTGCCAATTGTGCTTTCTCTTGATGATCTTTCCTGATTGCTGCTTGTACAAATTGTTCAAGTGTTACGTCTTTGTCTTCATCCACTTCTTGTTCTTTAAATCTTTTTTCAACGACTCTAGCTTCAGCAGCACCAGGAAAGGAATAACACATCCGACGGATCATCTCCTCGCAACACCCTCCGAAGAAGCCTTTTTCCCTTGGCGTGGACATGGAGGCTATTGCGACGACTGCGCCTCTCACACTGGAAAACAACATACACCATGGTTTCTGAAAGGATCTGATGGTTCCTACGACGAAGAGCAAAATTGCGGCCTGAAGCAACCGCTTCTCCCCATACCAGGACTTGCAGAAGACATAGAGGGCGATCGTGACCTGGGACACCACGGTGATGGCGTGCCGCTTCCACAGCTCGTTGTCCTCGACGCAGTAGGCGGTCATCATGTGCTGGCCCCCGAGGTGGATGAGGAGGATAGGCGCCCACAGCACCTCCAGACCTCTCCCGGCATGTTGCTGCCCCTGCTGCTTGTTGCGGTTGAAGAGGGTGGCTAGGGCGTAGATGGCTAGAGCATCCCCGCCAAGGTAGGCGAGCCAGATGAAGAGTCTTAGCAAAGGTGGAAGGGCACACCTGCGCACCGCAGCAGAGACGAAGAGCATATACTGGACGAAGAGGCTGCCAAGCACCAGAATTCGCAACTGCCACTCGTCCCACCACTGCACAGCGCCTGAGAAGCCCATCATCCCGGCCCTTCTCTGCCCCTCTCTCTCGGTCTATAGCGCTTATCTTCAATCGTACATTCATGTAATGTCTTGGGCTTCTTCTATATATAGTCGCCGAGCGACAAAAGAAGACCTCAGCAAGACACGAAAAAGCAACACAAAGGATTGTGTTCCTTGCGTGCTAGTGAGTAATATTGTATCCCTGCTAACGTGCTTCTGATGATGCTCGTATGAGTCTCTTTGTTTTCTACAGTAAAAACAAAGTCTTTGTTTTCCTTTAATTAAAGGATTCCTGTCCCTTGATTGCCTTTTCTCCTTATACGTATGTCCCTTGCTTGTTCGTGGTGATCATAGGTGGAATTTCAGGCCTTATTCGGTAGAAGTGGTTTTTAGGGGATTAGTAGGGTTAACCCCACAGGGATTGGGTGAAACCACTCCACTCACCCAATCCCCACAAAACCACTTCATTCTAATCCCTACAATCCCCTCGATTCAAAACGTCATTTGGTAGACAGGGTTTGATACACAGATTTATAGTGCCATCATGAAGCATCAAGGCAAATCAACGTAGCTATTAAGATCCAGTTTTTAATACTCCTCCGTCCCACCGAACTTGTCGGAGGCCTAGTACAAATACGCTTTTGTAAATTGTAAAAACAAATCCTAAAACGTTGGCCTTTGATTTAGATTTTCAAGCACGGATCTTGTCCATGTCCGCCGTCCTCAAGGTCCATCGTCGCCGTCGATGGATCAGCAAGCACGACCAGGGCGAAGACAGCAAACACAGTTACATCACTCGTCCCGTCATGGCACCGAGCCGAAACTCGCCGTCGTTGTCAACCTCCTCCCTGCACCGTTGCTTCGCGTCGTGCCTCGCTGATCCTCCTCTGCTCCGATGGCCTAATCGTGGCAGCGCTCCCTCGCCCGAGCTCGCCGTCGTCCACACCCCAGCTCTGCCACTGGTGGGAGTAGTACCGGAACGCGTGCTGCAGCCGCCTCCACCTTCACCGACCGCACCACAATGCAGTAAGTTGAGGCTCGGGTTGGGCATCAACACCCAAGTCAGGAGCGGCTCGCCGAAGAAGTCCCCTGACCGGAGCATGATGGAGCTCAAGAAGTTGGTCTGGCCGCCGTCCGTCGTAGAGCTCTCCAGCTCGCCGCGGATGATGAAGAGCATCTCATTTACGGGTTGCCCTCGCGCACGATGTGTGCTCAGCGACGACTCGCAGATAGCGTCCAGCATGCTCGTCCATCTGCAAGAAGAAGGGCACCTGCCATCACATAGAACATGAAGTGCCCTGCCAGCAGCCTTGACTTTAGCAACCTCATCCTGAAACAAGAACAACACAAGTAGATTTTTAAAACAAAATAAATGACAGGACTGCATATGTCACATCAAAATTAAGATGCTTGTTTGGGAAAAAGAATCACAAGACAAACTGAGCTGGAGAAACCATCTCCTTGTAAGCTGAGCTGCAACTAGAGATAGCGCAGTCTAGTAAACTGCTAGAGAAACCATCTCCATGTAAGCAAGTGGCCTAATTCTTGGATAAGAACTATAAGATAACTTCAAACTACCTTTATTTGTCTCATGTCAACATAATTCTATCATGTTTCCTAGATGCCAACAGAGAACTATGAAGTTTCCAGGTGCCAACAGTAGTACTAAACGTAATTTGGACAAGGATAATGGTAGTTTTCGAGGAATTGCCATAGCCTTATTACTCCGAATTGAGTTACTGTCAACTGAAGAACACACTATAAATACTTAACTTCTATTAATGAAGCTTCTCTTCCACGTGAACACATTTCAGAATTGTAAATACATCGTTTGATGAAAGGAAGTATTCCAAGTTCAGTGATTTTTTTCTTCTACATCTATTTACAGTTGTACAGGCTGATTACTCATAGCATTATCTTTTTCAGAAATAGTAGGCGCCATATTCTCTAGATTTTTCTTATTTTTGACATAAATAAAACTTAAGTAGGCAGTCTACACTGTTTATATCTCAAGTTCCACTATTTTTTGTCGGCAGTATTACTATTTCATTGGCTTGATGGGTCGGAAAGCATCTCATATATATGTCCTTGGAGTGCAATCTTCAATCACATCCAAATATGGTTAGGCATGCTACTTTTACATTGTATTGACCTGGTTATCCATACTCTGAAAATTTACAGAGTAGTCTAACTTGATTCAAGAACCCTAGGTCAGGAACTAGATCAAGAACCCTAGGTCTGCATCGGTGGATGGGGAGAGTAGGGGAAGAATTGGATAGAACTTACAGAAAGTAAAGCCAGGTCTGCCGGCGAAGACGTACGGCGGAGGGATCTTGGCGTCGACGGCGGCGGCGTTGATGGCGTCGGCGGCGGCGGAAGGAAACGAGCGGCGGCTGCGAGATCGGAATAAGGAGACGAAGAAGCTCTGGAGTGGCTGCGAGAGGCGGAGCGGCCGGCGCCTTCGGCAGCTTCGGTCGGCGACGCTGCGAGCGGAGGTTGGGTTGGTCGCGGCGTGCGTCGCCAGCAGCCAGAAACGCGAGGGTGGTTTCCGTTCCACTCCAAACCCGACGTACGGGCATACCTGGCCAACGGGCCGGGCTTTGGCTTGCCGGCCCGCAGCACGCGAATAAAGCCCGCCACAGGCCCAGCCCGGCCCAGGAGGCGCCGGGCCCGTGCCGGCCCACAAAACTCGGGTGCCGTGAGGATGACCTGAGGCGGTTAGGCGGAGGCCCGTGAGGGCACGTGACCGGCCCGTTTACGCCAACAATTCATGGAATATTCGACAAAACAAGGACTTTGGGACCCCCTGTCATCCCCCCCCGCACCGCTCTCCTCCATCTACAGTAGCCTTGAGGGGCCTCCACCGTTGACCGGGCCGCCGACGGCCGCTCCGCCAGGCTAGCTAGCCGGAGTTGGTCTGGTGCAGCTGCCGAAGTAGATAGGTTATAGATCTGTAGGTTTTTCTGGCTTTTGGCTTCATGCCTGTGTCTGGGCGTATGCCCCGTAGATGGAGCGCCTCCGCGGATCTTCTCCGCCAGATCTCCGGTGTCCTAGGGGTACGGTGTTTCTCCCTCTGCTCCTGCTCCGGTGGTCGGAGCCATGGGCGGAGCGGCGCAGCACTAGCTCCTCCTCCAATAAGGCGTTTCTGAGCCTTCTCCTGCTCCAGAGAAGCTGCCGAGTTGTGGGATCTCTCGGCCATAGAGGCTTTGAGGGATCTACCAGCGAGGGAGCAGGTTGGATCTCCGCTTACCGCTCGGCCAGCCTTGGTGGCGAGGGGGTTCGTAAGCGGTGCTCCTCAGCTCTAGATCTTGCAAGGAGTCTGGCTCGCCGGCGCGGGTCGGTGACGTACAGTTCAGAAGGGCACTGGCTCCTGGCCTGCCGCGGTGGCGAGGAGGAGGCTTCTGCTTAGCTGGATCTTCTCTTCTTCAACCAGCATCCGCTTCTTCACAGGTTCTTCTTCATCGAGCTCAACCACGTGGACGGCTTGCTTGCCTCCACGATCTTCTGTCGGCATGGCGGCTTTACTACAACCTCTAGTTCGGAGGCCTCTCTTCCTAGCTGCCGGTGCTCAGCGTCCAGATTCCACCAAGTGGTTCGTCCCCGGTGGTCTCCTGGCGTCAAGCAGCGACGGAGTTACGCCGGAGTTGGGTGTTCGAGCGTCTGCGCCATGTTCCTCGGCGGCAACGCCTTGAGAATGCCGGCGTCTGGTGGCGGAGCATCTCAGGGACCTGATTGCATTTCTATTTCTTGTCTCGGGGTGTGTTTTGTAAAGTGTGAGGGCCTTTCTTCAAATCTTAAGTTTCTTAGGGCGAGAGCTGTCAAAGGGCCTCACTGTCATATGTACCCGCCACGTCTGATCTGAATGAAATTCTGGGGCCTTCTAGGCCCTCCTTCCTGTTCAAAAAAAACAAGGACTTGGGGGGGGGGGGGTCAAATTCACAACCTCTACCTTCCCACACACACCCGTTAACCAGCAGACCAGCCAAACCTTGTTGATGTACAAGGAATCCGGTGATCCTTAAAGGGAAATTTCCCTGGGCCTGTTCGTTGATCCTGGACCCGCGTGCCAAACGGGCTGTCGTGCCAGCCCGCTTAGCTTCTGTGTCGTGCCAGGGCCGAGGCAAGTGGGCCGGCACGGCACGGCCCGCCAGTTCACGGGCTGCCTGCGTTCTGGGCCGTGCGAGGCACGTGAAGCTGGGGTCGGGCCAGTGCCGGGCCGTTGGCTAGGTATGCGTACGGGAAACCCCTATACCACGCTCGTTAGCGTGCTGGATCATAGCATCGCCTGAAGGCGACCCGGGATGGTCCGGCCCATTAAGTTATTCGGGCGTGAAACAAATATTAGACCGCTTTCTTCTGTCTGTACAAGCATCCGAATCATATCCCAGTGGTATAATATCCTCTCCTCTACGCTAGACAAATACTTGAACAGTTTTCAAAACAGGGAACTTTTTAAATTTGAGCAAATTTCCAAAACCAAATAAAAATTTAAAATCTTCTCAAATTTGAAATCTGCTCCAATAAAAAAATTGAATTTAGAATGTGCTCCAACTTAAAATATGCTTCATTTTAAAATCTGCTCGAATTTGAAAGTTGCTCCAATTTAAAATTTGCTCAAATTTAAAATTAACTCGAAATTGAAATTTGCTCGTATTTGAAAAAAACGGAAACTGAAAAAGAAAAAGAAAAAGAAAAGGAAAGCACCAAAAAAATAAACCGACAGAGACCGACCGAACCAGAGAAAACCTGGAAAACCCCGAAAAACACAAAGCCTCATTAGATGGGCCGCGGCCCGCTCGCTTTCCCACGTTGGCGGGCGTTAATCCGCCCCGCTAATGAGCGGGAAATAGGATTTGCCCGACGTACCCAGCGTGTATCTTTGGGGGGTCAATGGGCTGAGCCCGCCTGAAACCGGGCTACCGAATGGTCAGGTTGTGGTTTGTGGTGGATCTAAACTGGACCGGGATTACCCACCATAAAACCTGGCAAACTCCCGCTGTCGAACAAGGCCTAAAAGAGCCGGAGAAAAAACACCGCGCGATGTATTGATCTGAACTCTCTTGCTAGCATTCCAGGAGGGTAATATATCCTAGTAGCTAAATCATCGCTGCAAAGAAGCGAACGAACACTCGCGGGTTCTTTTTTTTTTGCGAATTAAGGAAATTCATTACTCAAATAATAGGATTACAATACTTTGCAAGGATATCAACTAAAAAAGGTGGTGTGAAATTAATCCACAAACACCTCTTTCTAACTGAACTAGCCTGTTTAGCACAATTGTGGGCAGCTTCATTAGCTAGCCTCCCCACAAAAGAATATTTAAGACTAGAAAAACTCCCACCAAGCTCCTTGACTTCCTGCCATACATATACTAGCAATTATAGATTTGCCACAAGTGGTATCATCCATCATCTTCAACACCTCATGTGCATCTGTCTGTATCTTAACTTTTTGGTAGTTTCTTTCCAAAGCAAGTTGAACTCCATCTCTAATTGCTTGTGCCTCCATTACTAAAGCGCTTGTTGCATGCTCATAGAAGATAGTCTGACCTCTAATTAGCATGCCATTGTGATTTCTCACCACCAAGTCCGAGGCTCCCTGGAGTGTGTCAGGATTGAAGCATGCATCGACATTAATCTTTATGGTTCCCTGATGAGGGCGTGTCCAGCATGGCTTTGGCCTACCTACTGCCGGCTTCTTCTTTTTCTCTAGTTGGGCGAGGTCATACGTGGTCTCCAACACCCAGCGTACAGGCAACATAAAGTCACGAACGTAATACCGCTTCGCCAGGAAGCGATCTAAAAGGCGATCGGATCTCCGCCTCCTGCCGGCGGCGCCTCCGGGCCGCCCGCCTCCGTGGCCTCAGAGCCATGGTCGCGTGGTGGTTCCCGGTCCCTGCCGGCGGGAGGGCTCCATCCTCACGGTTTTTTTGTGTTTTGCTAGGTTTTGTGTCTTCTTTGGAGAGATCAGGCGGCGGCTGCTCTCTGAAGATGGAATAAGGTTCCCCCCACCTAGCCTCCGCTCCAACGACGTCCCTAGCGTTGTTGGAGGGGGTGTGGAGGTTTGTCTCTGGTGGATCTCGTCAGATCTGGCCAGTGTGTGTCTGCGGTGGATCCGGTTGGATCCGATCGTCGTTCGTCTCCGTTTGTGTGTCGAGAAAATTAGAGGCTTCCGATCTATGCATCTCTTCATCGGCGGCGGTTGCCGTGGCCGGTGCGCCGGTCCTCTCGTGGCCGTAGCACGACGACTTCCCGACCGTCTTCTACAACAAGATTCGCCCGGCTCCGATCATGGAGGGGTGATGGCAGCGGCGCGCCTTCGGCTCGCTCTAGTGTCTGTAGTCGTCGCTAGGTGGTCTTCGGACCTAGATGTAATTCTTATTGCTTCTGGTGTTCTTTGTATCGCTTTGATTGTTGATGAATAGATTGGATGTTTCTTCGCAAAAAAAAAAAAACACCCAGCGTACAGAGTCAGATACTAAACGCCCTCCAGTCCCATGCATGATTGCATTTCTTTCTGTCCAAATGGACCAGCATGCACATACCAAGACACAAGCTTGTGCAGTTTTCACTTGTTTTCCTTCTACCACGTCAGTTGACCATGATCGCGGGTGTAATACATGCATTTTCAATGACGTAGCTTTTCTCAGTTCCTCCCAGAACAAGCGCGCCCAGGTACCGACCCGGACGTTTGGAACCTGGGTGCGCGCGCACCCGTTTACGAAAAGTTCAAAAAATATTATTTAAAAATTTTCAAAAAAATGTGAAGTAAATTTTTGCATGTACATATTATGTTGATACTTACTCGTGTAAGTTTTCACGAAAAAATACCATTGTGTGTGGCCTGCATAAAAATGACAAAAATGTCCAAATGAGAATAGTGAACAGGAATTTGTACTACTCACAGGAATAGGAATTTGCATTTTATCATTTTTGTGTAGGTCACATACAATGGTATTTTTCCGTGAAAACACACACGAGTAAGTATCAATATAGTATATACATGCAAAATTTTACATCACATTTTTTTGAAACTTTTGAATAGCATTATTTTGAACTTTACGTAAACGAATTCGCGCGTACCCAGGTTTCATTCACCATTTCCTGCCTAGGTACAATCTAATAAAGCGTGGAAAATTGATTCCTTTATCGCGCCACATATTTTGCACATTACGAGCACCTTCATGTGTCTCCTATTAAAAATATGTTGACACGGAACATACTCCTTAACCACTCTCCACCAAAATGATTTGATCTTTGCTGGCACATCCAGCTTCCAAAGTAACACTCGCGGGTTCATTCATGCGGGTACACACGGTTGCGCGCGCTTGTGGGCTCAACCGCAAAGTAGGAACCCATCACGCCTCCCGCGGCAGTCGACGCGACAACGGTCGCATCCCGTTCGGTGCAGACAGCTCCTATCCACGTCACTTGGATTCGCGACACATCATCGACTCATCAACCTACCTCTATTGCAGCGCCGTCTATGGACGGTAGACTGTAGGCTGAACCGGTCAGGTCATTTGCACCCTATATGAAGAATATCAAGAATTTGCCGATCATCTTGTTGCCATCACTAATCACTTGACCCTACTCGGTGTCGGTCTGGACCGAAATCCTCGCTGCCAGCATGGGAATCGGCTTGCCTAGCTGCATATCGATAGCAACTCTCATCCACCTTCTAAGGACGACCTTAAGGTCCACAGTACTGTAACTTGTTGTTTCGATCTTATAAGATACTAGTGAAATGCGCGTGCTTAGTCACGGCTCCCTATCTTATATCTAGTGTCACACATGTTACAGGTGTTAACAATGCACACAAATATTGAAGTACATCCAAAAAATCACATAGTATAAATATTTAAATACTTAAGTATGGTTTACCATAAAATGCAAGGATTGACACATTATCCTTCATTTATTAGAAGTCATTCTCTCTTGACGCCCCTAAGATATTTTAGCACAACAAGAGGAATGACGTCCCCAAATTCATTTGCATGGTACTTGAGAAAGTGTATCACAAACTTGTTCCTCAACTCGTATGCATCCTGCCCAAGCAGTCTATTGTGTTAACATGAAGATTTTCATAAAAATGTGAACATAGAATACTCACGGTGCAAATTGGATGAACAAATCTAAGAGCATAAAATTAAAGACCAAGTAACCAGACAACTTTCTACGAATGAATGGAATATAGTTGAAACAATTACCTCTTCCGCCTTTTCAGCTCAACCTGTAGTTTACAAGTCCATCGAGGTCAGCTCCGTCACCTACTGCGCGCGATCTGACAGTTCTTGCTAACCACCATAAAAGCGTTAACTAATTCTAGGAGCTTATATCTGCTTCCATTTTGGGCCTGAAAAAAGAAATTCAAAATTTAGAATCAATGTGAAAAAAAGTGAGTAAGGTTTACTGATTCTATTGCATACTTTCTCTACAACTCATCATTGGATAATGTCAAAAGAGATATATGCATATAGATATTTTGACCATGCAAGGCGCCACATGGGATGAATGTACTAATATATTCATGACTAAGTTTTCCCCACCAACAAACACTATGCAGCTGCGTTCTAACATTAAAGGTTTTAGACAAGAAGACCGCGAGCCACTAGCGCTTGCATGGGAAAGGATGAAAGAAGTCACCATGAACTGTCCAAGTCATGGAATGGAGGACTGGTTAATCTTGCACTTATTTTATAATGCTCTTAACCCAGTGTCAAAATTTATGCTTGATACTGCAGCTGGAGGAACATTCATGAGAAAGCCAGTAGAACTATCAAGGAGACTTCTAGATGATATGTAGAGCAACCATGCCCAATGGCATGTAGATAGATCCTCCTCAAGAAAGGTGAATTCAATCACGGAAGGTAAAAACGAAGAGCTTACTTCAAAGGTAGATGAGCTTTTAAATATTTTGAAGGGTATGCCATCACCAACTCTAATGTTGAGAAATCCTTATAACCCTGGGTGGAAGAGTGGCTCTAATTTTCCAAAAAAATATAATAATACTGCAGGAGTTCCAAATAGTAATTACACACTAATGGTAGTGGAGCAAGCAATGGTAACGTTTCAACTGAAATACTTTCAAAAAATTTGTGCATGCTCAAACTGAGCAGAATAGCACCCTTACAAAGCTTACTGAAAATCATAGCACAATGTTAGGGAATTTATCTCATCAAACTGTTTTCTTAAGAACGATGTTCAGTTCTATAGGAAAGAACAAAGACCGCTAAGGCACAATTGGGGAAAATAGCTGAAAGCCAAACTATAATACTTGCAAGATTTGCAGGTAAGCCAGAACCAAACCCCATTGAAGACCTCAAGATGATGATGATCGATAGAGAAGGAGAAGCAGCTGGAGAAATGGACTATAGCAATGCTCCAACACCAGAGTACTCCGTAGAAGATCTAGTGAAGATGGTCACATTAAAGCACCCCGGAGTCGATGAAGGTAATGGTGCCATGTACCGTAAATTTATTCATGAAGTAGCATGCAAAGTTCGTGATTTATAACAACAATATAAGAAGCTAGCTGAAAAAATCCCAGCTAAGCTTGATATAATTGATCCCACTATTAAGATCCATATTTGAACGAATGAGGTGGTTGCACTTTGTGATCTTGGTGCAAGCCCACGGTTCCAAAAGGCTTATTTGATAAGTTAGGAATGGGACCATTTAAAACTACTGAGTTAAGACTTCACTTAGATGATTCAACTTATACACAAGCTATAGGGATTAAAAATAATATTGTAGTAAAAATTTAAGGATGTTCTTTTCTTATTGATCTCGTTATTGTGGACATGCCTTAAGATCCTATAGCTCCTATAATTTTAGGAACACCATTTCTTAGAACTATAAAAGCTCTAATCAATTTGCATGAAATGAATGTGAGAATTAGACTACCATCCAAATACCCACGTGTAGTACAATTCCCTAGAAAGAAGAATGCCAAAGCGTGACGATGATGGGATAATCACCTTGAAAGCTAATTACTTTGGAGTGAGTCGTCCACTTCCTACATCTAGGTGATCGCCATCTTGGTCAAGCTAATTGACCTTAACTAGAAGCACTTCATGGGAGGCAACCCATGCTTAATAAGTTTTTCTATCTAGTTCTTGTGTAGTTCAATATTTTACTTTGTTTGTTTGTTTTTGTTTTTAATAAAGAATGTTCATGAGATCTTTTGGTAAAGAGGAGAAGAAATAAGTAACAATGCCTTTCGATTTTATACTAACAGTTGAGCATTCTTCGAATTATATATATTGTTGTTTTTCCTTAGCTATTTTCGAGGAAATATTGATGTACAAGGGCATTTGAAAAAATGCATAGAAATTTATAAGTTCGCAGGTTTCAGTAACTTTAGCGACTAACAGTACGCTGGGATCCACTGTACCACACGCCGTACCACATCTCCAGCCCGAGGAAGAAAAACTGAAAGTTTAATCGAAGAAAACAGTAACTTTCGCGACCATCGCTACAGACAGACCAAACCGTACCGCCCGGTCGTACCGCTTTCACGAAGAAACTCCAAATTTTGGTAAGGAACCAGTAACTTTGGCGATCATCGGTACGGGGGGATACGACCGTACCACCCGACAGTACCGAGTCGACCGCCTTAACCAAAGGCGGCTGCACCTGGTACGGGCGGGATGCGCCCGTACCGTGCAGCCGTACCACGCGTTGGAAGCCACATATAGGCAAGGAAGAGGTAAACCTAATCAAAATTTCATATCCTCTCTCTCTCTCTCTCTCTTCCTCCTCCAAACTCAAAACCCACTCCTTTGGATCTCCAAATCTGTTTGTTTTTTATTCGATTCCTCGCACTCCATCAAAATATGGTACGTTTCTCCTCCGATCCCCAACTTTTTATCCCTGAATCCATGCTCTAGCTTTTGCCATTATAAATAGACTTAGGTCATATTATGAACTTCATCACCCTAATGAGCATGCTAGATTTTGAAATAAGAGGAAATTCTTTTATAAGATGTGTAGAGGATGATCATATGTCTATTTCTATCGGATCAGATTTTATTTTGTTAAAGTTTTTAATTTGTGCTTAAGATATTTAACTGGTAATTACTTTTTAGATGAACACAAGGAGCCGCTCGCACGCAATGGTTGCACAAGTTGCACTTCCGGTTGAGGACACCCCCGCTTCGCTTGGTATCAAGCTCGATGACCAGCACCATCTTAACCTTTTCAACTATCTCAAGGACCGCGAGAGCAAGTCGACAAAATGGGCATGCCCCCATATTCTGAACCAACTAGGCCTACGCCATGATTTCAATACTCTTTGCAACAACGTTGGTTTTCTTGACTATGTTTTTCATGAGGCCGCCACCTATCGCCGCTTGACACTCGAGTTCCTTAGCACCCTGAAGCATATGTGGGATAGTACCACAACTCTGAGGAGAATCAACCCGGAGTCGGCCGAATATCATTCCATTTGATGAACCATGAGTATGAGCTGACTCTTGTGATCCGTCATCCAGTCCCCAACGGCGAGGCGCGGCTGCTAGTGAAAGAAGGCCTTGACTTCAATCAGCCGTACAATGGTGACGCCTAACCTTGTCGAAGGCATCGTTCCTTCAGGATGAATTTCTTCTCACATGGACTGCTTCGGGGGAATCCCCAGACCCCGATCTCCCGTATTGAACGATGGTGGCACGCGACGTTGCTCACACTGCTAGGGCATCGTTTTTGGAGCAGACAATGTTTGGAGGTGATGCTGAGGTGAAGCAGTGTGCATCCGCCGCGTCAATGACGATGAGTCTCGGCAGCATGGTGCAACGAGGTGTTGGCGACGAACACATTGTGATGGATTAACACAAGGTGGAAGCGGTGTCGGGTGCCTTGGTTGCGTTGATGGCATGCCTTGCAAGGGCTATGCAACTCTTGTTGCCTGCCAAAACCCACCGGCGAGCAGTGGTTAAGCAACACGAAGAGCCGGGAGGCTGCCAAGACTGCTGGGTGGGCCCTGGTCCCTTGACGTCGTCCCGCAAAGTTCCGGCACACATCCTGGCGGTTGCAAGGGCGTGCCACCTGACCTATACCTGGTCAGGAAGGTGTTGGATTGCTTCGATTAGTCTCCTGCATGGTAGACACGTAAACATTAAATACGAGCCCGATCGGCTCTGAGGTTACCCTGTGGATCGGCTCAAGGAGCCGATCGCCCCATGATTCACGTTGAGTTTACGATGACATGGGGCTCATGCTTGATCAACATAGAGTTAAACCAATCCACGACAGTTTAGGGTTTTCACCGTATGATCGGAACATCCTACGCGTAGTTGAGCCTAATAGACACGAAAGATGGTAGAAAGCTAACCCTAAAAGAGGCCTAAAAACCAACATTAGGTTAATTCCCGGAACAATCCCTCTTAGGGTTAACAAACTATACCTTAAGCACTACCGGATCGTTCAACCCGTTTGCAAGGCCTAGCCATACGGATATTAAACCAATCCTTGAAAAACAAGGAGCAACTATAACAGATTGGATCTACTAGACGACAAACAAGCAAGGTGCTGCCCTTACACCTAGATGGGTATAAGGGCAGCTAGATATCGAGGGACGGCATAGCTAAGCAAATATGTGTAAGAAAAGCACCAATGCAAACCCCAAAACATCTACGATAAGTAGTGTTACTCGCCATCAACAACGCTTCAGCACGAGCAACACAGGATAAACGAATAAACGTACGCTGCCTAGATCGCAAGATGCGATCTAGGCAGCATGATGCTTACCCGAAAGAAACCCTCGAAACAAGGGGTGGCGATGCGCCTGGTTTGTGTTTGTTGTGAACATGATTGTCCTCTTTTCTCGATAACCCTAGATACATATTTATAGTCCAAGGGACTTTCTAATTCGGGCGTGCACCTAACCGTGCACGGGTTAAACTCTATCTTTTAATTCTAAACTAAGATGCAATCTACTATAATTTACAGATACACGGGCAATCTAGCCCAAACTCTTCGCGCAAGGCCGCATCAGAGACGCTCCTCGTGTATATCTTCAAGCCCATCTCAATTACGGCCCATCTCCTGATTTGGCCAAAATCTGGTGATAACACATGCTCCCCTGGTTTTGGCAATGATAATTCCAAAACCACCCTGTTTTTCCTTCGAGGGGTCATGTCGTGGCAGAGCAGAACCGTCGCAGTATTCTTCATCATGACGCCTTGCCTTCTCAACTTCTCTGCACGATTTGACAGTTTTGGCACCACATCCTCGAAAACTGCTCAAGCATTAAATCTCCACTATATCTCCTTTTATTTAGCCGCATCGAACAGTTCACTTCTTCATCCTCTTGCTCCGTACTAGCCGTCGGCCCAAAAAAACCCCTCCTTCTGTAGCCATGTCTTCCTCTTCCTCCTCCGCTTCATCTGCTCTCTCTTCCCAATCCTCTTCCTCGAGTGAACTGGAGCCGGAGGTCAACCTGATGACCATCTACGAGGCTCTCGCGCCCGAGTATTGGGACGCGAGAGAATGGGACTTCGCCATCGAGTCAGAGGACGACGAGCCCCTCACCGTTGGGGAAGAAGACCTTCGGTTCCTCGTCGACGGGGAGCTGGAGGCGGAGAGCGAGGACGACCTCCTCTCATGGAGGCGGATCTCTCCTCCGACGAGGAGGAGGAAGAGGCGGAGGAGTCGGAGGAGGAAGACTCCTCCTCCGCCCGGGTACCCGCCGGCCAAGCGCCTCCGAGGCTGGGCCTGGTCAGACGACGACAACGACGATGACGACGAGGAGGATGAAGCCACTACTGGCGGCTTCATCAGCAGCGATGAAGAGCCCGCCGGTAGCAGCGCCGACGGCAGCTACAACGGCGATGACGAGGGCGGTGACGGCCCTTAGATTAGGGAGTAGTATAGGGCTAGTAGCACTGCATTAGGCACATTTAGATGATCCCTTTTGAGAGCAATTAGCTCTTCGTTGTAAAATCCCCCTTTGAATTAATGAAAATGTTCTTCCAATTTAACTTCCAATCATCCGATTTCATATCCTTCATCTTCCGATTGTCAAAGGTGGTCAACGCCCCAAGAGCCGATAGCACCGTATCGGCTTTTTACCATCAGACGCCCATAAAGCCAATCTGATAACCAACTAGACAGGTTCAAGCAAACGATCCTCAGGTTCAGACAATAACTTGATACCTGACCATGATGCTTTGTACCTCTAAAGTCGATGACTGCGCATCGGCTGTTTTTATTCTAAAGTCGATGGCTGTGCATCGGCTGTTCCAAAAAATTTAAAAAAATTTACTGGCCGATTTCATGCATCGGCCTCCATATCTTACTGTCCATCTTCCCACATGCTTGGGAAGTACTTCTTGAGATGCTGGCCATTGACAGCCACTGGGAATTTCACACCATCCAACTGCTCGAGCATGTATGCATTACCCTTTAAAACTTGATCGACTTTGTACGGGCCGTGCCAATTTGGAGACCATTTACCATACATTTTATCCTTAGTCCCCAATGGCAAGACAGCTTCCCATACCAGATCACCAACCTGGAACTCCTTTGGCTTCACCTTTTTATTATACGCGCGAGCCACCTTGGCTTTATTCTCCTTGATTTTCTCAAGTGACCAAAGTCAAAGTTCCGTTGCATCCTCAATGCTATCGC
Organism: Lolium rigidum; assembly: GCF_022539505.1. Taxonomy (NCBI): domain Eukaryota; kingdom Viridiplantae; phylum Streptophyta; class Magnoliopsida; order Poales; family Poaceae; genus Lolium; species Lolium rigidum. Next base: position 317,687,542 of record NC_061508.1, on the reverse strand, counting down.
TCATCAGGGCTGCATATTCCTCAGTAGTCAAATCATTCTGAAATGTAACCCTTCTTGAACCAGCTGATGTCTACGTGTGCTTCTATTCTTGTAGACAGTGTTGGGCCTCCAAGAGCAGAGGTTTGTAGAACAGCAGCAAGTTTTCCCTTAAGTGGATCACCCAAGGTTTATCAAACTCAGGGAGGAAGAGGTCAAAGATATCCCTCTCATGCAACCCTGCAACCACAAAGCAAGAAGTCTCTTGTGTCCCCAACACACCTAATAGGTGCACTAGTTCGGCGAAGAGATAGTGAAATACAAGTGGTATGAATGAATATGAGCGAGTAGTACGGCGCCGAGAAAATAGCTTATCGGCGTGCGATTGATGGTAGTAATATTGTAGGAAGTAAACAAGCGGTAGTAACGCAACAATAGTAACGCAATGAAACGAGTAAACAAGCAGCGATAGCGATATTTAGGAACAAGGCCTAGGGATTAGACTTTCACTAGTGGACACTCTCAACTTTGATCACATAACAGAATAGATAAATGCATACTCTACACTCTCTTGTTGGATGATGAACACATTGCGTAGGATTACACGAACCCTCAATGCCGGAGTTAACAAGCTCCACAATTAAATGTTCATATTTAAATAACCTTAGAGTGCATGAAAGATCGACACGACTAAACCAAGTACTAGCATAGCATGCACACTGTCACCTTCACACCATGTAGGAGGAATAGATCACATCAATACTGATACGTCTCCAACGTATCGATAATTTCTTATGTTCCATGCTACTTTATTGATGATACCTACATGTTTTATGCACATTATATGCCATATTTATGCATTTTCTGGAACTAACCTATTAACAAGATGCCGAAGAGCCGATTCTTGTTTTCTGCTGTTTTTGGTTTCAGAAATCCTAGTAAAGAAATATTCTCGGAATTGGACGAAACTTTCGCCCAGGGTCCTATTTTTGCACGAAGCTTCCGGAAGACCGAAGACCTAACGAAGTGGGGCCACGAGGAGGCCAGGAGGGAGGCCGGCGCGGCCCAAGCCCTGGCCGTGCCGACCTGCCCCCTGGGCCCCTCGTGTGGCCCCCCGCGTTGACCCTCCGCCTACTTAAAGCTTCCGTCGCGAAACCCCCAAGCACGAGAGCCACGAGACGGAAAACCTTACAGAGACGCCGCCGCCGCGAATCCCATCTCGGGGGATTCTGGAGATCTCCTCCGGCACCCTGCCGGAGAGGGGATTCATCTCCCGGAGGACTCTACACCGCCATGGTCGCCTCCGGAGTGATGAGTGAGTAGTTCACCCCTGGACCATGGGTCCATAGCAGTAGCTAGATGGTCGTCTTCTCCTTGTTGTGCTTCATTGTTAGATCTTGTGAGCTGCCTAACATGATCAAGATCATCTATATGTAATTCTATATGTTGTGTTTGTCGGGATCCGATGGATAGAGAGTACTATGATTATGGTGATTATCAATCTATTGTTCATGTGTTGTTTATGATCTTGCATGCTCTCCGTTACTAGTAGAGGCTCTGGCCAAGTTTTTACTCTTAACTCCAAGAGGGAGTATTTATGCTCGATAGTGGGTTCATGCCTGCATTTACACCTGGGTCAGTGACAGAAAGTTCTAAGGTTGTGTTGTGTTGTTGCCACTAGGGATAAAACATTGATGCTATGTCTAAGGATGTAGTTGTTGATTACATTACGCACCATACTTAATGCAATTGTCTGTTGCTTTGCAACTTAATACTCGGAGGGGTTCGGATGATAACTCTGAAGGTGGACTTTTTAGGCATAGATGCGGTTGGATGGCGGTCTATGTACTTTGTCGTAATGCCCAATTAAATCTTACTATATTTATCATATCATGTATATGCATTGTTATGCCTTTCTCTATTTGTCAATTGCCCGATCGTAATTTGTTCACCCAACATGCTTTTATCTTATGGGAGAGACACCTCTAGTGAACTGTGGACCCCGGTCCTATTCTTTACATAGCATACAATCTACTGCAATTGTGTTTACTGTTTTCTTTGCAAACATCTTCCACTCGATACGTTTAATCCTTTGTTACAGCAAGCCGGTGAGATTGACAACCTCACCGTTTCGTTGGGGCAAAGTACTTTGGTTGTGTTGTGCGGGTTCCGCGTTGGCGCCGGAATCCACGGTGTTGCGCCGCATCACATTTCGCGACCATCAACCTTCAACGTGCTTCTTGGCTCCTACTGGTTCGATTAAACCTTGGTTTCATACTGAGGGAAAACTTGCCACGGTGCGCATCATACCTTCCTCTTGGGGTTCCCAACGGACGTGTACATCTACGCGCATCAAGCACTTTTTCTGGCGCCGTTGCCGGGGAGATCAAGACACGCTGCAAGGGGAGTCTCCACTTCTCAATCTCTTTACTTTGTTTTTGTCTTGCTTTATTTTATTTACTACTTTGTTTGCTGCACCTAAACAAAACACAAAAAAAATTAGTTGCTAGTTTTACTTTATTTACTGTCTTGCTCTCTATATCAAAAACACAAAAAAATTAGTTACTTGCATTTACTTTATCTAGTTTGTTTTATTTTACTGCTACTAAAATGAGTAATCCTGAAGTTGAAATTCGTTCTTTTAAGCAACAAGGTGGAGAAAGTTTTAAAGATGCTTGGTATAGAATTAGTAATGCTCATCATAGGTGCATTAAGAAACACTCCACCACTATCCTTCTTAGGAACTTTTATGTTGGTTTATCTAGTTGGAATAGGTATGTTCTTGATACTCTTTCGGGAGGAAATTTCCTAGGTACTCCCGCTTTAGAAGCTAGTTGCATCATTGAGAGTCTAGTTGGAATACCACCTGTTAATGAAGTTAAAATTGAAATCTCTCTTGAAGATGTTATGAAAAAATTGGAAACCATAGAGAAATTTTTTCCAAGTGTTGAAACTAAATTGGGAATGTTATTTGACAAAACTTATGAACTTGATAAATCCCTAGGAGGAATTGATGAAAGAATTAGTATCCTAGGAACTTGTGTTGTCAATGATAATCAAACCAATAGGATTGATGAACTTGAAAAAGCTATGGGAACCTTGGGTTCAACCTTTTCTTCTCTCAAGTATAATGAGAAAGCTTATGTGGGTAAAGAGCAAAAATTCATGTATGCTTCTAAAGTGCCTAAACAAAAGAATTACTATAGGCCTAAAATTGCTAAAACCCCTAGCACCACCATAGAAAATTTAGATAATGGAGCACCTAAAGTACCCTCTGCAACAAGTTGTGTTTGCATGAAAAATAATAATGTTGATGCTTCTACTCTCGATGTTACTTGATTTGCACTTTCTGCGCCTAGCTGAAAGGCGTTAAAGAAAAGCGCTTATGGGAGACAACCCATGTTTTTACCTACAGCAATTTTTTGTTTTGTTGAGTCTTGGAAGTTGTTTACTACTGTAGCAACCTCTCCTTATCATGTTTTTGTGCCAAGTAAAGTTTCTATGTCAAAGTTGATGTTATATTTGGGATTGCTGCGCAGAAACAGCATTGCTGTCTGTCACGAATCTGGGCACAATTCTCTGTAGAAAATTCGAAAAAATCTGCCAATTTACGAGCGTGATCCTCAGATATGTACGCAACTTTCATTAGTTTTGAGTTTTTTCATTTGAGCAAGTCTGGTGCCATCTCTAAATTCGTCTTTACGGACTGTTCTGTTTTTGACAGATTCTGCCTTTTATTTCGCATTGCCTCTTTTGCTGTGTTGGATTTATTTCTTTGATCCATTAATGTCCAGTAGCATTATGCAATGTCCAGAAGTGAAAATAATGATTGTGTCACCTCTGAATGTGTGAATTATTAATTGTGCACTAACCCTCTAATGAGTTTGCTTGAAGTTTGGTGTGAAGGAAGTTTTCAAGGGTCAAGAGAGGAGTATGATATACTATGATCAAGAGGAGTGAAAGCTCTAAGCTTGGGGATGCCCCCGTGGTTCACCCCTGCATATTTTAAGAAGACTCAAGCGTCTAAGCTTGGGGATGCCCAAGGCATCCCCTTCTTCATCGACAACATCATCGGGTTCCTCCCCTGAAACTATATTTTTATTCAATCACATCTTGTGTTCTTTACTTGGAGCGTCGGTTTGTTTTCGTTTTTGTTTTTGTTTGAATAAGATGGATCCTAGCATTCACTTTGTGGGAGAGAGACACGCTCCGCTGTTGCATATGGACACATGTGTCCTTAGGCTTTACTCATAATGTTCAAGGCGAAGTTTCTTCTTCGTTAAATTGTTATATGGTTGGAATTGGAAAATGCTACATGTAGTAATTCTAAAATGTCTTGGATAATGTGATACTTGGTAATTGTTGTGCTCATGTTTTAAGCTCTTGCATCATATGCTTTGCACCCATTAATGAAGAAATACATAGAGCTTGCTAAAATTTGATTTGCATATTTGGTTTCTCTAAGGTCTAGATAATATCTAGTATTGAGTTTTGAACAACAAGGAAGACAGTGTAGAGTCTTATAATGTTTACAATATGTCTTTTATGTGAGTCTTGCTGCACTTGTTCATCCTTGAGTTTGCTTCAAATAACCTTGCTAGCCTAAACCTTGTATCGAGAGGGAATACTTCTCATGCATCCAAAATCCTTGAGCCAACTACTATGCCATTTGTGTCCACCATACCTACCTACTACATGGTATTTCTCCGCCATTCCAAAGTAAATTGCTTGAGTGCTACCTTTAAAATTCCATCATTCACCTTTGCAATATATAGCTCATGGGACAAAATAGCCTTAAAAACTATCGTAGTATTGAATATGTACTTATGCACTTTATATTTTATTAAGTTGCTTGTTGCGCGATAACCATGCTTCGGGGAACGCCATCAACTATTGTTGAATATCATGTGAGTTGCTATGCATGTCCGTCTTGTCCGAAGGTCTATCATTTTAGTGGTTGGAGCATGCAAAATTGTTAGAGAAGAACATTGGGCCGCTAACTAAAGCCATGAACCATGGTGGAAGTTTCGATTTTGGACATATATCCTCAATCTCATATGAGAACAATAATCATTGCTACATGCTTATGCATTTAAGAGGAGTCCATTATCTGTTGTCCATGTTGTCCCGGTATGGATGTCTAAGTTGAGAATAATCAAAAGCGAGAAATCCGAAATGCGAGCATTCTCCTTAGACCTTTGTACGAGCGGCATGGAGGTACCCCTTTGTGACACTTGGTTGAAACATGGCATGCAAAGATCCGGTAGTCCAAGCTAAGTAGGACGAGGTGCGGGCACTATTAGTATACTATGCATGAGGCTTGCAACTTGTAAGATATAATTTTCATAACTCATATGCTTTATTACTACCGTTGACAAAATTGTTTCATGTTTTCAAAATAAAAGCTCTAGCACAAATACAGCAATCGATGCTTTCCTCTTGAAGGACCTTTCTTTTACTTTTATTGTTGAGTCAGTTTACCTATCTCCTTCCACCTTAAGAAGCAAACACTTGTGTGAACTGTGCATTGATTCCTACATATTTGCATATTGCACTTGTTATATTACTTTATGTTGACAATATCCATGAGATATACATGTTATAAGTTGAAAGCAACCGCTGAAACTTAATCTTCCTATGTGTTGCTTCAACACCTTTACTTTGATTTATTGCTTTATGAGTTAACTCTTATGCAAGACTTATTGATGCTTGTCTTGAAGTACTATTCATGAAAAGTCTTTGCTTTATGATTCAGTTGTTTACTCATGTCATTACCTTTGTTTTGATCGCTGCATTCATTACATATGTTTACAAATAGTATGATCAAGATTATGATGGCATGTCACTTCAGAAATTATCTTTGTCATCGTTTTACCTGCTCGGGACGAGCAGAACTAAGCTTGGGGATGCTGATACGTCTCCAACGTATCGATAATTTCTTATGTTCCATGCTACTTTATTGATGATACCTACATGTTTTATGCACATTATATGCCATATTTATGCATTTTTCGGAACTAACCTATTAACAAGATGCCGAAGAGCCGATTCGTTGTTTTCTGCTGTTTTTGGTTTTGAAATCTAAATGAAATATTCTAGTTGGTGAAAACTTCCTTTAGTTCTTTGAAAACCAAAGCGGGCTAAAACATTTATTTTTTTTTTATTTCTTCTATGGGGGGGGGGGG